>NC_141323.1:10173100-10335600 GCF_037954235.1 Aulostomus chinensis | reverse complement strand
GTTGTTTAGATTTTTCTGATTTTGAGACGCATCAAAGTTTGCACGAGTCAAGTCACACGAGGGAGGAAACGACTTGGACAGAGGGAGATCACGCTTGGGCACCGAGGAGCTGGCACTTCTTCTTTTGTCTCTCAAAGGGCAGCAAACAGCCTCACGTCCGATCGGTGCTGTTTATCCGACCGTCTGCTGGGTTACAGAACAACTATGAGGCCGATTTCCACCAAACTTGGGGGACGGGTGAAGCCTGGCTGAGGAGAGGAAACACAACGCTTCCAGGGGGCAGATCCGTTTGACACCGCTCAAAATGCCACTTTTTTAAATGAGGTTTGGTTGAGGTCACCTTGAGGTGTACGCTGCCCTCTAGCTTGACCTTTGGCACGTTTCACTTTCTTCCCCCCACATTTTCTACTTCCAAATCAAGACTAGAACCACAGGACATGCCTCGCACTTCCCCCCTTACTTTCAAAACTGTCAAAAAAAATGTGGTTTTAAAAATAAAAATGTGCTTTTGCTTTCCGTTTGCTACCCTCAAGTATCCTGTGCTGATATACAAGCTGGGTGTGGCTTCAATGAATGAGTCAATAAATTCTTAAAAACAGGCTGAATTATGTTTCACAACCAGTCGGACAAAATACAAAGGAAATAATAAATCTGTGTTTTTTGTCGTGAGATCCTGAGCCTTTTCACACACTAAAAACCCTTTCATGCCGTGAAAACATGAGAGAATTGGGGTGGAACTTCATTCTCAGCTCATCTTCCACTCAAAGCACTTTCACAACGAATCAGCAGCTGAAAGACAAACCATCTTCATGCTCAAGAAAAGCGTCCTGGTGCGACATCCGGCCTGAGATCTCATACTTCACAGTCGCTGATTTGAACTCAGCCATATTTATGTTAAACATATTTAGCCTGGCGTGTAGCGAGCTCCTCCCCGGCCCCTCCCACTCCCCCGCCACTAAATTTGGTAAAAAAATCGGCCTCGTCGTTATTTTGTGATCCTGCAAACAAACGGCGGTGAGAACAGGAGCACCTTAGCAGAGGTAGCAGGGGCCAATATCAGCCGGCGATACCTGCACACCGACGACTGTCTTGCCACGTTTGATCTGAGCCACGCAGCTAAATATGACCAGATCCTGCTGAAGCGCTGGTGCAACAGAGCCGTGGAGATTCTCTCACCCTGCGTAGCCTCCTTCTTTCTCATTTGGGCTCTTTCTCTTGCCTCGGCCTCTATCTGCCTCCTGCATCTGCTGAGGAGACACCATGTCGGAGTGGTGGTTATCAGGCCTGATCAATGCAAGCAGGAAACATTCTGATTAGAATATGAACAGACCGCAGAGAGAGAGAGAGAGAGAGAGAGAGAGAGAGGGAGGGGGGGGCACACAAACCAAGTCTGCAACAGAGTCACACATAATTCTTCTGTTCAAATTTCACAGATTGTCCACATGCAGGGGAATCTACTCTTACAAGCCAAATGTTTTTCTGCTGCTTTTCAGAGTCACTCAGGATTTGAGTCAATAGAGAGAGAGAGAGATGCACCATTTAGAGGCTGTCCGTTTGTAAAACGCTCGCATTCACATTCACACCAGCAGCTTCTGGTCGTCGCCACGCTCTCCAGGGGTGCAGGAATCATCGTCAGCAGCTCTGCTGACTTGGCTGATAAGGAGGTTTTGCAGTTAAACAGAGAATATTTAAGAAACTGTACACAACGTACTTGAAATTATAAACGCGCACACTCTTAGGTGAGGAGTTGAGATGTCACAAAGAATCCTGTGCAATTGTGCTGAGCTGAACCACTTAAATCACTGGTTCGGGGGCAACTGGTAGACACTTGACCGTGCTGCTTTAAATCAAGACTGCAAGGCAGACGTTGCCAGCTAGGCTAGGCTAGGCTAGTGAGGCTAAGCTAGGCCAGGCTAGGCTGGACTCCAGCCGACAGCCGTCATCTCTGAGTCATTCGTGAGATGACGGGATGCTAACGTGTGAGCACGTTAGCTATTAGATGCATTAAGATTCAGATGAAAGGTGAGAGCAGAACAAGTCCTGGTCAGTGAGGTGTGTTGACTCACCTGCGGCCTCCTGGAGGCTCTCAGCCACAAACTCTACTCTGCATTGTGAAGCGGAGCCAGAGAAAACACATCCTCCGGCGTGATACGTTGAAATATAGAAAAGTAGGGATGTTGTATTAGAGGTGAGGTTAGACTGGCAGGATAATCGGGCTGAGATGAGGTCTGATGTGAATCCTCCCGCTCCAGATCCAAGGCTGATCTGAACAGATTAGCAGCCTAAATGATCCTGTCAGGTGAAAGGATCAGCGACGGAATCCTCAGCACCAACCTGCAATATCCGGCGGGAGTGAGCTGAGGAAGCTCGGGCAACAGGACACTACAGACAAAATATTGTTTTTAATAAGTGTCTCAATCACCTGCGATGTTCTTAGAGACTCTTGTTAAGCCCCTCCCCCCAGACTGATTCGACGGACTGTTTCCTTCCACTAAAGAAGGTCCTGAAGCAAAGGAATACAGTCACCTGATCCAGAACACACGAACTGACCGCAACATGGTACAACGTGGCTCGGTCAACAGTCGAGACTGGAGCCAGAAACTAGAAGCTGGACAGGGAGATGCCAACGTCTCATTGACCAGCTGGTTCACAATCAGTCCCTCAAGCTCCAGCACTCGAGCTGAAGGGACACTGGTTTGGAGAGCTGCTCCCAGTCTGGAACAAACCTGTATGGCCCCCGTCCCCTGCTGCTCTTCCATTCTTTTGCTATATTCAGGGAACTCTGCGAGCGTTAGCGCAGCGCTCTAGTGAAGTGGTCTCAGGAGATGGACGGATCCCGGTTAGGATGCAGACGCTCCTCTTCCACTGACTCGGTTCCACGTTCTTGCCAGGAAACGCTGCTATTTCCTCCTAACAACAAACCCCTTTAATCCCCAGCTGAGCAGCCAACTCAAACAACCCAATCAATCCAATTTCTTTCTGTTAAAATAAAACAAAACAAAACTGCTAACAAACTACTGGCAGCCATAATTATCAGAGCTGCCATTTTGTCAAACCCCAATCCAGCGATCGTATCTGAAAGTCAACTTCCTGTTTGCTGTTGTTGTTTCTTCAGTCGTTTTGTACATCCGGATGAGGAGGAGGAACATGAAGACCAACGAGTGACTCTGTGAGAGAGTTTGATGGCAGAATATCAGACGGAGTCACCAGTGTTTGCTTTGGAGTCCTATTTAAAGGTCTTAGCCGACAGAAGGCGCCAAGTGGGAGCCTATCAGTTACTGACCTCTACGGTCGACCTCCTGACTCATTTGGATGCCGATTTTTACACAAACACACACACACACACACACACACACACACACACACACACACACACACACACACAGGTTAAGTCTGGGTTTTTTTTGGAAGGCTCCCAGAGTGAACATTAATTTCTTAATGCATTTTGGATCCCTTGGGGTCTGTCCTCAAGAGCAGGCCCCGTGGGACCACTCTGCCAACTCTCATAAAGGGATCGAGTGACAGTGTGCTGTACGTGATGCAAGAGTGTGTGTGTGTGTGTGTGTGTGTGTGTGTGTGTGTGTGTGTGTGTGTGAGTGTGCAGTTAAAATGTTTGACATCAAGAGAATTCAAGTTTAAACAACACTTGATTTAATAATTCTCACGATTTTCATCTTTCAGTTGTTCCCTTTTCCATCTTTTAGATAGTATCACTACTCTGCATGCGTGCGTGAGTGTGCGCGTGTGTGTGTGTGTGTGTGTGTGTGTGGTTAACATCTAAGCTGTGCAAAGAAAAATAAAGCCGTCATTAATTAGCAAGGTTGAGTTGCTCCATTTGGAGGTTTGTTATTGCTATGTCTGCAGCGGGAAGGGGAACCGGCAGCTAATTGATCGACAGGCTCTCGGGGACTGAGTCACGATAATCAATATTGACACATGTTTTCTTCGCTCACCATAACTCATAAACAACTCGACGCAGGCAGCCGCACACCACACTGGGTATGTGTACGCCTGCGGCGGTCAAACAACAACAAGCATCATGTTTAAATTTAGCCAGGATAAGGAAATGGAGAATGTCTGCTGAGAGAGTGGCAGGTTTCAGACGCACGAGTCGAGCTCCTGAAGCGTTTCTGAAGCATCACCGTGTGGCAAATAAACACAGGACTCAGGGAATATCACCCTCATTCTCCAGCTTCTATTAGCATCTGGAAAAGGGAGTCAGCAAACATGTGACCCAGCTACCAAAACAGTCATCACAAATTAAAACACAGACTATCAAGTAAAAACAGCGTTCGTCATGAGCTAACCTGCAGCTGGGAAGTGAGAGGCAAGAGATGAAAGAGATAGAGAGAAGAGGGAGATCAGTCAGATCAATCATCTGATCAAAGGACTGACAGGTTGGCTGGCATGTCAGGGCAATGAAGTGGTTGCCTTGAAACTGCAGCTTCCGTCTGCTGAGTTTACTGTCACAGCCTCCTGTCACACTGGAGCTCGGCGTTCAGAGGACATGTTCACATCCACACTGATCCAACAGTCCATATATGGTCCTCCAGCTGTTGATGATGTCAGCGATGTGAACTCACGGATTGCCATCGTTACTGGGTACCATCAGTGCACCAGACTCAGCGTGAACACGCTCCAGCTCATCCTTAAACGCAAGAATACACGTGAAGGTTTGTTGTTTGTTGTACGACAATGTTTTGGCGGACGCCATCTTCGTGCGTGTGC
Organism: Aulostomus chinensis; assembly: GCF_037954235.1. NCBI lineage: Eukaryota > Metazoa > Chordata > Actinopteri > Syngnathiformes > Aulostomidae > Aulostomus > Aulostomus chinensis. Next base: position 10,330,872 of record NC_141323.1, on the reverse strand, counting down.
GGGTCTGGCATTGGCTGCGCGGTGTAATCACCTGTAAGTAGCTGCAGGTGTGTGAGGCCTTTGAACAGCCTGGACGCGCCCTTCCTCTTCCCTCTCTCATACACACACACACACACACACAAGCACACTCCCATGCCATCAACCTGGCAGCAGGTCCTGCAGCTCACGCTCCTCTGAGGCCGCTCCCTTTGACCGATTCAATAAACCTCCTACGCCAAAGGCTGGTAAGCACGTTCTGGTGGCGTTGCTCCTCGGTCAGTCAGAGTCACGTGACTGTTGACGGATCACTGCCACGGCCACCAGCTCAAAAAAAAAAAAGACTGAACCACTTTCGTTTTCCAGAAGTTCAAACTGTACAGAACTGTCCGTGTAGGTTATGACACCTGACATGGCGTCATTTCATCTTACAGATGAACATCAGATGAGTTGGACGGGTCGTCTGAGCCCAGGACAGCTGGTCAGGATGCAGTTACAGCAGAGCTCTTTAAAACTGTGCTTAAATATGAACAAAAATGCTAACTGGCATGCACTGATGGAGCAACACACACACACACGCACACACACACACACACACACACACACACACACACACCACAGAACCAGGCACTCCAACTGTGGTCACAAACACTGGGATCCTCCTCTGACGCTCCAAAATCAGAACCAGTCGGGAGCAGAGGCGTCCAGCACGCTCGCACTCATCAGTTTGAGCCGTGTCTGAAGTGAGGAGGACAAACAGGTTGCTGCACGGAGACGATTAGGATCCATCGGTGTCGGGCGATGCGTCTTCACCAGAGATGTGAGGCGTTTAAATCTTTTGGCAATTAAAAAGGTCACAAAAATCACCAGCAGCACGATAATAGGCCAGCAGCTCTGGAAGCAGAAGGTCGGGGTCTTGGCAGTGTGTGTGTGTGTGTGTGTGTGTGTGTGTGTGTGTGTGTGTGAAGGGGGCAACAATGAAGAAGAACATTTGGGGTCACTGGGCAATTACCACCCTTCTCCATCATATTAAATGGACCCTCACATTTACTCCTCCCCTTCCCAAATTAATGCGTTGGAGGGGTCAGGGGTTATGTAAACACCGTCCCCTCTGCCAGGGCTGGGTGGCGTGTCGTAATCCCGGAAGTGCGGCGCTCAGTCCTGATTGGTTGCACGTCAAAGGAGCGCTGCTGTGGGCGTGTGTGTGTTTTTGCAGTGTATGAAAATGAAAGTGTGTGGATTGTCCCTGACGTTTGACTTTAAATGTGGGAGAAGGAACGTGTGTTTTGACAGAAATAAATAACCTGTCGTCCCCGGCCCGTAGACCAAAGCTCCCAGACAGCTCTCTTAACATAGCAGTGGCTATAAAGATCTTAACAAATCCCCCCAAAGCTCTTCGGTTTATTCCAGGAGAAACAGTGACGGATATATTACATGTGTGACCTGTACGTCCATTAATAACTGAACAGAGAGGAAGTGTTTGGATAGAGGCCTGCAGCAGGAGGGCAGCCATGTACCGTAGCACCCAGCGTTTATTTGCTCTGACGGTGGCGTGGCGGCTTTTATCTGTCAGGTAAATGTGTTGAGCCCCCCCCCCCCCCCCCCCCCTTGTCTCCCTCTGCGTTTCTATTAGGGCGAACACAGTCATTCATTGCGCCTCGGGCCAAATTCCACATTTACGCTCACACAAAAGCCCACACACTAATTTAAGCTTTCTAGGAAGTGCAAGTTGACCTCTGCCTTCCCTGCGTGCCCCCCCCCCCCCCCGCCCCCCGCCGGCATGTAAGCGCAGACGAGTCAAGCCAGTCACACTGGATTTGGTTCTAGAGTTTGTACGGCCTGCGTTCATCTGAAAGCATCCAGGCTTCCTCCTCCTCCGGCGGAGCAGGGAGCACCAGCTCAGGGATGATGCGGAGGAACTCCCCTCACTGGGACCTCCTCAAAGTTTAAGACAAATGACCTTCAATATTCACGCAGTGGCGCCGGTTCTGAGCCAAACAGCTGCGATGTCACTTCATCATCTATTATAAAGGCTTGTGTGTTTACTTGAAAGCCAATGAAGCTGAAACTGAGGTTATGTGATGGTGAGTTGCACTTCTGTTCACAGTGGTTTAAAAAAAAAGAGACCTCAAGCACATCCAACGTCACCTGTAGAGGAAGCTAACTGTTCCTGTGACAGGAGGTGTGTTTCCATCAAACTCTTCCAACGCGCATTAAAAATAAACTGAGAGGAAACAATGAAGCTGTGACTGAATCTCGAAATGTTCTGTAAAAGTTCATCAAGTTTTTAAAGATAAATGCTAATAAACGCCTGGGACAGAGGTTCAATAAATCCAGAGTTCAAATCGGAGTCGTTCAGGATCCTCTGTATCTGTTGCCCTTCTGCATGTTTTCTATTTAGTTTTTCTTTGTTTTTAAGGTTCGTTTAAGAAATTTCTGAAAATTCTGGTGAAAACGTGCGGTGCTTTTGGATGGGAGCATGCCGAGTGGAGCAAGATCTCGCAGACTTGAACCCAAAATTCAGAAATGGCAGGTTCCCATCCAAATGCTGCTCTGTGACTTTATGGTATGAACAGTGTGTTTTGGGCAATTTGGGTCACCTGACCCATGGGCCGGCTTATAAGTTTGAAGTACTTGTTACCGCTCGTCAAAAACAACATGTATTTGTCCTTCGCACATGGAGACGGCGCACATACCCACCCAAGCCATCCAGGCCCCATGAGAGGAGGTTAAATTCTGACTTCCAAACCTCAATATTCAAGTATGAATTCTCATCAGTTGGTCAAATCTTGTTATGCAAACACACGGGATGTATTCAGCCATCAGGAAGCCGCTCAGACGGAACGACGGGAGAGCTGAGAGAAGCTGATAGTGACAGAGAAGTGGAAGGAAAAGAAGCCGGCTTGCTCTCCATCTCCACCAGTCAATCATTCACCCACCAATAACACCAGTTTAAACCCTCCCTAAAGCACTCTTTACATTTCCTTCTATGAGTGTGTGTGTGTGTGTGTGTGTTTACTAGGGTAGTTGAGGCCATGTTATATTAAGTTTTAAGGGTGTGTGTGTGTGTGTGTGTGTGTGTGTGTGTGTGGGGACAGAGTCTCTTTCTGAGTGGCGAGACTTTGAAGTCAGGGCAGTTCTCTCTTTGAGGTGGTCTCTCCCCCGTACTCAACAGCGTTAATCATGCGTGAAAGGAACATGGTAGCTCTGTGGTCGACCGGGCAGCGCTACTGATGGCTTCCCTCAGTCTCCGTGTGGGATGGAGGGGCTGCACTACTGATTAGCATGGCCATGGGCTAATGCACTAAAAAGAGAGCGCAACAAATAAATATACAGGGTCAACTCGTTCAAGCGCAGCTACAAAGGTGCTGGGGTAGCAGGCAATTGAAACTTGCAATGAGCAAGATTTTTTTTCCCCTCCGCCAGCGAGTACAGTACAGCTCACTATGTGGCCAAGAGGTTGTGAAGGCAAATCTTTGTGTGCTTGTGGGCTGGTTTCCACGGTTTGGGATCAGCCATGTCGTTCCCAGTCATCCAAGTTTGCTCAACTGGACGTGTGGTGTCACACCACTGGTGTCTGGTCGTAGATTCCAGTCATGTGAAAGAACAGGATGGTGATCGGGTTGCAGGTTGTGACCCCTCAGCTCTGCACTCCCGTCCCAAACATGTCGACCAACCCCCACTTGAGGGGGTTTTGGCTTCTACAAGTTCTCACTAAACAAACTTGTTTGGCAACAACCACTTCTTCAAAGTCAGAGAAAGAGAAAACTTCATGGATCCCCATTGGAAAATAACATTGTTGGTCTACAATTGCTCAGAATGCAGCTCAGAAGGAGGGAACAAGAGTTCTGCTGGGCTGCAGTATCGCTCCTCTCGGACCGGGTCGTACCATTTGTTCTGAATAAAAGCCTGTCGCGTTCCCCCCTGTGATTTATTCCTGTCTGCCCTGACCGTCTGAAAGCTGTTGATCTCTCAGACACGTAACTGAAGTTCCTCGGATTCCTCGCCAGCTAACCATCATCCCGGATCTCGGTCTTCCCAAAAGCAACAGAGGGGCGATGCCGCTGAGGTCTCCTCCTGACCCACCTCCCCTCCTCCTCTCCTGCTGTGCTCCTCGTCCACATCCTCCATGTCCTCACTGTGGATGTTTGTAGTTGCGGTCGCCATGACAGCCAGCTGCAGCATGATCTGCTGTCAACAATGTGAGCATGGAGTCACTGCACAGAGAAGCTGAGTGAGAAATGCAGTTGAAAGTAAAAGGAAGAGTGGGTTCAGTCGGCTTTTAATGCAACGTGGCACCAAAAAACAGAGTCGCACGTCTCACCATTGTCCTGCTTCCAAAACACCAAATACATCACATCCTATTTTCAGTCCCTTTCAAAACAAATGTGCGCGTGCTAGCAACTCTGAGCCTAGCAGGGCTGCACCACACCAGGAAAATGAGCAACCGCAGGCTTTATTCTGGTAAACACTGCAGCTCATGGTCAGCTGACGAATTCAACACAAACTGAAAGTTCACCGTTGCATTTTAGGTGATTTTAACATAAATCCTTATTATTCTTAATCTACCGGCTTACCCACACGTGTTCTCCACCGGCTACATGTCCATACTGATCAGTACCTGTTCCTCCTGGAGGAGGTGGTTCCAGCGCACCTGAAGCTGTCGTCACTGCTTCAGGTGCCACAGCAGGAATATTGCACGCCGAGTGTGACAGCACTGGAGTTCCAATAATAACTGTGGTGTGGTGAGCAACTGTGAGCTAACACAAACACTGAGGTCCCTCACAGGGATGGACGCCATAGTCTACAGGCTTCCACTCGTGCTTAAACCCACTTGGAGTCACATTTGAAAGAATCTCCACAACATCAGATTACAGTCCACCCCAGATTAGTGTCTGAGGTTTAATCAGAGTTTTATGGTCTCCCAGACACAAAAACAGGCAAAGAAATGTGCTTCCATCTTTGCCAATTGTTGTCCCGGAGGTGTGAGCCAGCCTGAGCGGGGCCTCCACCTCGCTCCCATCCAACACCTTCAAGAGTTAATCTGCAGCTGAAATCTGGTGCAAAACATCCCCAGAAGTCTGCAGGCTGATACGGCAGCACATGGTTTCTAGACGAGATGCTGGACGAAGGCTACAACCACTTGGCATCCTGCTACTTCGACACATCAGACGCTCACATTTATCAAGTCAACATATTGATATGGGGAGGAAATATTGTTGTGTGGATCAGGAAAAGAGGCCGAAGAGCAGGAGAGGAAATGGGGAGGGAGGACTTGGTGCTGGGGGAGGAGGCACAGACAGTTGAGTCATATTTCAGGCCTGATTGGAACTGACAAAGTGTTATTGGAGGACTCAGTCCCCACAGCATTGTTTGCTTTAGAAAGTCAGGGCCAGATTTATTATGACTGAAAAACATTAGAGAGATCGGAAGTGGGGACAGCGCAGGGAGCACGGCATGTCTGTCTGCACCCGGGGAGCAGCTACGTGGACGTATGAAGCCACATCGGAGGCTTTATACCGCTCATAAAACAACAACAAAGAAAAGATTTCAAAGTCCGGTGTTGGAAGCGCTAATGCAGTCAAAAGAATGACAGAATACGACTGATATAAAGCTGTCAGTGGCCGGAGTGTGGAGTGAAGTCATGGAGACAAACGGCTGCCATTTGCTACGTTTAGTGTTCTGGCTACTGGGGGTTGAGAGGCTGATAAGAGGATACATGAGTATTTACTCCCTTTTTATCTCTTTACAAAACCCCCAGTGCCTCTGCACTATTTAAATCTGGAGTCAGCTGAAGTAGCATCGATGATTGCACTCTAAATGGAGCTTCTGTCAGGTTTAATTAAAAAGAGGAGTGTAAAACTTTTTCACTCAGAAGGAACTTAAGGGTGGGCCACAACATGTGTAACAGTCCGCTGGCTCGGCCTCCATCCCTGTCTGAATTCGCTCACAACAAACTAACCTCCAGTGCAAAGCATCAGCCTGCCTCCTGATCAAATTATGAAAAAGTTGACTAAACATTTATTTTGTCTTGCATCTGGCGGGACAGATCACGACAGGGAGGACCCCATCAACAAGGCTAACGCTGCTACAGCTGCAGGTTCCAGGACGAGAAGCAACGAGTCACAAACTTAGTCTTCATGTCTGAGTTCTTGTCCCCAACCTCAATGAGTATTTGACCCTCTGCTACGACGGCGCACCAGTATTTAGATCCACTGAAGCATCTCCTCCCTCATGAGAGGCAGGTGTGCCTCAGCTTGTCCAGAAAGTTTGACTTGTGGCTGCAGGTAACGAACAGTGGTCTCCTCCTGGAGCAGGTCTTCAGTCGTGTCCAGGTCCGGTCCTATTCTGTTGCTACGGGTCCAAGTGCATCGGCAAAGACCCGGCCATGATAACACAGGGCGGGCTAGCTGTTAGCGCTACTATGCAGGAGTCAGGGACCAACAGAGGACATGTGATTAACAACACTGGCATTAGCAGCCGTGGACTTGAAGTGACCGATTCTGGAGCTTTCAGTCAGCAGCAGAGGACAAAGAGAAACCTGGACCTGTTGTACTTTCAGTTCCTGTAAGAGGATGAATTATCTGCTTCATGACCAGGCGTAGCAGAGAAGGCTAACATCAGGCTACATGCCTTTGATTTATTACAACCACGTTTGTTCGTTAAATTGGCGAGAGGCCGTGAATCTGCTCCATGCTCCCATCAGATTAGCTGCGCCATTCTTCATCTTGCTCCGTCGTTCTGCAGGGGTCTGGGTCCTCCAGGTTCCAATAAAAGATGGTTGGTAGATAGAACCTTTCTGGTTCTTTATGAGCCCAGGAAACAACTGTGGTCTTGAAGGGAAACCAACAGTAAAGGTCTCCTGCACCAACAGCTGGTCCCATTTCCCCTTTCCTACCGGCACGATTGTCATTAAATGCCATTCATCTTCAAATTGGGTCATTTTTCCTGGAGGAACAATCCAAAACTTATCATTTTTACTCAAGTGTCCTCCTTGGTGAAGCCATCTTTTAGTCTGAGTGTACTTCATACACTGTAAAACCCTTGTGAACTGCTCCTGGAACAGTACTTGTTGTCGCTCAACTTTCCCTCTATAAATAAAGCTCAAACTAAAAAAAAGTCAACAGGCAGAAAAACAATGGCAGCCAGAGCAGGGCGCTCTCATCCTGGCCAGCGCTAACACATGTTTAGATAGTTAATGGACAGTGTGGAGAAGCTAAGCTGACTGTATTTGAGTAACCTCCACCTGACCCCCACACTGGGACACTGAGTGACAGCTAAAAACCGGGGAGGAGAAAGAAGGAAGGAGGGAGGCAGCGGGGCCGCGGTGGTGCATTCAGGGCCCATAATGAATGAAGGCTCTCGCTGGTCGCTGTGCATGTTATGTTTGGTTTGGCAGGATCCATCCATCCCACACACACACACACACACACACACACACACACACACACACACACACACGCGCAGCACCGTAGCACAGAGCGCCAAAATCAGCTGACTGCTGCAGAGTGCGTACTTGATGTCTGCGTGTTTGTTGGTTTAATGATTTAATCATAGCTAATAATTTTGACAGAACTGCGCCTCCTTAAATATAACATTTCAAAGTTGTGTTTGATGAAAACAAACACACAAAAATGATGAGTCAGTTAATCTATTAGCCGAGCGACAGAGAACTATTTTGAAAGTGCAGCTGCGTCGTTGCACTGCTGTAAAACAGAGAACGTGGGGGAAGGAGGATACAGTTTGAGGGGGAAACCGGGTGAAGCGGCTCCCTGAACTCTCATAGCCACTGATCGATAATGAAAATAATACAAGAGTTTAGCGTGTGTGGGCACTGCTGACCAGCAAAACTGGAGGACAAAGAGGAAAAGTTATGCAGATAAATCAAAGCTGAACAAAGATTAAAGACAGACAGAAAACAAGATGGGGTGATCAGAGGCGAGCGAGCTAAAGCAAGAGGAAGGGAAATGGGCTGGCAGAGGCGAGAGCAGCCTTGGCTGTGGCACCGCGCAAAGCTGTTTTGTAGGGGAGGAATCCAGCAGGTCCTGAGCAGGTGGAGAGTGCCAAGAACTGAGCTGCTTGACAGATGACAGCGAAGGAAAATGAGGAAGGCAGTGAGGTGAGGTTAGGAGACGGAGAGAGAGACGACAGCAGGGTGTGCAGACTTGAATAGTCCCACAGAGACGCCACTCTGATAAGAGTTTGGTATTTCTGTCCGTGTTCATACTTTAAATAATTCAGATTTGTTACCCGGTAGCATGACAATTCTTACTTGTATAATTTGTCATTACGTTGCAAGAACGGGTTCAACCAAAGTGCCACCAGTTCATATCCTGTCCCCCCGCGGTCCCTCTAAGCAACACCGAGGGTGTGGTCCGCGTTTGGGGATAACATAAGTTCACCGTCTGATCCCGCTCGAGGGTTCCCTAGCCGGGTCACGAGGTCGTACCGGGGTCGCCGTGGATGTGATGATCTGGGGATGATTAGCCTAATGTGATTAGCCGCGATATGACACGCAAGCGGAGCCAGGTGTTAGCGGCGGAGACGTAAGTGTTGGAGGAAGGGGGGCTCGGCCTGATGTGTTGGAGGACAGAGGGAGCCCATCAGGTCTGGGTCCTTCCAACCGCAGTCAGGGATGTTTCGGCGCCAGTGACGGAGGCCGCGAGCCTGAAGATTCTCATGCAGATTATGCAGATGACACTGAAGGTTCATCTTATTTCTTCGGAGAGGATTTGACCAATTTAACACCTCAAGCCAGCTCAGTAGTTGGAGAACTCGCAGAAATTGTCCAACATAAAAACAGTTTTCAAGATTTAGGACCTCTGGCTCTTAAATCAAAGCTAGTGGGTCAAACAAAGAATGAATCTGACTTTTTTTTCCAAGCGGTTGAGAATTGATTATTTGACCTTTGACCTGGGCGTGGGTCCAGGCTGGCCCAGACGGGCAAACACTCATTGTTGGTTCTGGCTGTGGTCTCCAGCTGTGATTCATATTTCCCTGGAACCGGAGAGAAGGAAGTCGAGGCTTTTAAAATATTGAGGAAGTATTTTTTTTATTTTCTAATATTTGGCAGTTTGGGGCGTCTGCACGAACTGCACCTTAAAGACTTTAGCGGTGGACACTACACCGACGAGGCCTAAGTTAAGTCAACACCAGCTGCTGTCTCAAACCTCTGATCTTATAGACGTGTGCACTGGCTATTCCTCGTGTTGTGGGGACACATTTCTACGGTCACATGGTGAGGACCTGGCTTCCTTTGTTGCACCTCATGAAATCCAGGTTAATTGTTTCCATCCTTTGCGTCTGAATACTGCGTTTTTCTTGCTGATGGCTTGAAACACCTGTCTGGAACTCAGGTGACACAGGTGTTGTGTCTCTTCTCGCCACTCGTCAGTACAGGAAGAATTGAGCTTTGTGCCACACACACTCAGGTTACCTCAACTTTAGCCTGCAGAGAATCCAGACGGAGCGAGGGACGTGGTTCTGTTACCTGGAAGGGACTGTGGGAACGACCCTGGTGGATCAGCACCTGGTCACACCAACACTGGGACTCTAGATCTCAGTTACTGTGCAGATATGGGGAATGTTTAGAGTTTCCGTTGACGCGCATTTTATTTAACGCTTTGGACTTGATACCGAACGTCTCTTGGGTGCTGCTTGAACACGAGAGACTGCTGATGTTTCTGAACCTCACAATGAGGTGTGACATCCCGAATGAAAACTCCAGCACAAGAAAGTAGTTGCACTCCAACTGTGAGATTATCATGTATGTAACAACCCCAAGCCCCCCCCCCCCCCCCCCACAGCGCCCCCTCTTGGGCAACATTCACCACTATCAAGCTATAAAACCAACATGAGTGTCCCCCTGACAGAGTAAATGCTCATCTGTGTCTGTCCCTCTGGGGAAAGTCCTGTCCTACTTCCACAAAGTCCCTCCTGTTCAAACACCTGCCTGTATAAGGGAGTCCTCAAGGACCTTAAGGTCCAGGGGCCGAGCTTGGAGCTTCCTTAGCCCGAGGCCCGGGGCCGGCTCGCCTTTTGTCCTGAGGATGGCATTACCGCTCGTATTCCTCGCTCCCATTCCCAGCTCCGTAAGAGAATACCTCAACTACATGAGGTCCAAGGAGTGGTCACGACCACGAGTGCGTGTGAATGCGTGCGTGTGTGTGTTGATCTGTGTTAATTGAGGGATGGGCTGGATGTCCGTCGGCTGCAGCTGACTGGATCTGAATGGTGCACCTGCATCATTGTTGGGTGACCCCTCAACCCTGACCCTCTGTCCTGTAACTGTAAACCCGCTCACGCTGGAATACAGCACGTCGCTACCAGACCGTCCGATGCAGGGACACGGTGTCCCTGCATGTGTGTTCGTATTGCGTGTGTATCAGGGCTTGCATGAGAGCGTGTGTGTTCTAGGTGTGTGTGTAGGTCATCTGTGGATTCCCTTTACTCTAAAACTTCAAGGTAGCGCTTGTTGATTGAAAACACAAAACTTCCTAGCGAACAATAGTTGGAGTCCCGGGTCCAGGGTTCAGACAAAGGGCCCAGGAAGTGGACAAAAGCCTGTTTGGCCGCTTCCAACATGCGAAGGCAGCTGTGAAGGACATTAGCTCGTGACGCCATGCCCTGTGAGAAATCACGAACGGCTCTGCTTGAGATGGGAAGCCCTCGTCCCCGCCCGGCCCCGGCCGTCCCTTTAGGAGCTGGGTTATTACTGGCTTTATTGTTATTACTGCCTGTTTTTTAAAGGGGGCAGGCGAGCCAGGGGAGTAATCCACCCGTCAGCCATCACATTAATGGCCTAATTGGTCTCTTCTCCCCCAGTCAAAACGCAGGCCTCAGCCTCACGGAAACGCTAAGCCCTCAGAGCCCCTCACTCTTAAATACCCCAGAAAATGCATGATGTCTCTGCAAAGTGGAGCTGTCTCCGTCCCTCGTCCGCTCATTTACATTGTTATCATTCCTGATGTGTGTGTGTGTGTTTTTCCCTCTTTTCTGCTTCCTTCCATCATGCTGTGTGTCAACTCAGAGGGGACGTGAGCGGGTTTAACCTCCTGGCTTAAACTGGTTAATGTGTTGTCAGGCAAAGAGCCTGGAAACGATGCAGGACTTTAACAGAGGAGTTACATACAGTAAAGAATCGATGACTGCAGAGGATTGTCGGCGCTCAGACCAACTCCTGCAGGTTCTCAAGAACTTAACTTGATGCGTCATCGAGTCGACGTTTGGTCATTTTAGCTGCTTCTGCTCTGCTCGGCACGATTTCAAACCAGAAGTCAATAAAGTTGTTGGGTTCCTTTACCTGATGGTGGATTACCAACCGACAACGTTTTGAGGTTTGTTGGCTTTACAAATGTGGTGCGATTTTTTTGAAAAAAACAACCAATTTGAAGGCATCAACGTTAAGGACATTATTTCGTTTTGTTTTTTGACATCATCCAATAATTTATAAGTACTAGGAGGCTACTATTAGGTGTGTTTTATTACTTATATTAGCTTTTAGTGTGATACGCTTGAAATAAGTGAGCTGAGCCCGATGGGCTGCAACAAGCAGGTCAGTTTAATTATCAGAGAAACTGTGAGCGTTCAGAGTAACGCCATTGCGGACGCCGGCCGTGTTCCACTCGGCTGACACAGAATGCAACGGGAGCGCAGCTACTTCAGGCAATCACACCGTGTTGAGCTTCTGATAAATCATAATATTTGAATCATCGTCAAAGGTCAAAGTTCACACAGACGTCGCTGTGAAAGTGCTGGGTCGACATGTCAGAACTGACAGAAGACTTTTTTAAGTGCGGATCTAAAACAACTCTTTGATTGTTTACATTTGCCAGACCATCAGAAACATCCCAGGAACAGAAAAGATATCATCGCCGTGAACGTGTCTGTTTTTCACTTTCACTTTTAGAAATTTAGTCCCAATGTCAGCGACAGCCTTCCCCGTGCCTCAGGAGCTGCTGAGGTTTGACTGGCAGTGGCGATGCCGTGAGAACTGCAGCGGTAACATTGAGAGGAAACTGCAAGCGCGGCTCTGCTCATCACGGTGGGATCTGCTGCCTCTTTGAGCCGCCCGTATAATCACATCACACACCCGCCCCGTTGTCATGTACGTTCCACTGATGCCGCTTCACATGATTTGTGGGTATTGAAGTCCGGATCTTTCATTTTCCTCTCAAAGCCGTTTCAACTGGCCGGAGTTTCAACCTTCACTCCTGCACCGCTGACAGCTGGAGGCTGTAGTTGCAGGTGTTTGCTTGAGGGCACTACAGCAGGAGGGTCTTCGTGGAGGGGTGACAGGGTCCCTCGGTGACCTTCACCACAAAAGTGAGCACGCTTAACCCCAATCTTCCCCGAATGTTTCCTCCTGACAGACGATTACAGACCAAATCTCAATTCTTGAACGCTCAAACTTAAACACGCCAGAGAGCAAATTAGATTTTTAATTTTGTTCCAGGGAAAGTTTGTGGAAATACGTCACTGCGCTGTTCGAAATCACCAATTGTGAATGACGTCAGCGCATTTGCAGCCGTTTTTCTGCCAGTGAATCCAGATGTTTCTGGTGTGAGGTCGAGACATTTGAAGCCATTTTTCTGGCAACAAACCACATGTTTTGAACGAGATGTCTAGACATTTGCAACCGTTTTTCTAGCTACAAAGCTGAGTGGCTTTTTTTAGCCAAATAATGGGACACATGGAGGCGTTTCCTAGCTCCAAAACAGTTTTTTCAGCCAGACATCGCGGCATTTTCTCTGCTGACAAAATTGTCAGTCCTGGACATTTGTGGTTATCTTTCTGTTGAGAAAACCAGGAAGTTTGAGTCAACTGCAGACATTTTCAGCTCAGTACTGCCTTGTATTTTTCCATCACTCTGAGATTTTAACCACAGCGTTCTCACAACTACCTGGTGTTTGCTCCAGTGTCTCCGCAGGCTCACCGATCGCTCGTGTTGCCGGACATCGAGAGGGAAGACAAAAGGAATGTTTGTGCAAAACTGCTCATAAAATACACAAATATTTCATATTGTGTTGCCAAATGTAGGCGTGGCTCTCAGACGGGATCGGTGGTCATCTTTGAGTTGTTGTAGATATTCCACATGTTCCGAGCATGAGCGCGGCCGTGTGTGGTGAGGTCATCCACAGTGTGAGCGCAGCTATCTGCAGACGGGGGTTAGCCAGCTAAATGAGGAGATTAGTACGACGAGAACCTCCACAGGTGGATGCAGTTATTCTATCATTTCCTAAACTTAATTGAATCAGTAACAGAATGAGGATGACTGTGAAAGGAAGGAAGAAAAAAAAGCGATGACACAGGAGCGATGGACGTCCGTGGATGTGGCTGTCGGCAGCACTGGCGGCTCAGTGGTTTAATTTTCAATTTAGTTGGTAAAGTGACACACTCTGCCTCTCCGGACCAACCAGGATGAGAGGTTAGGGGTCCGAGGTTGGAGGTGAGTGTGTGCGTGCCTGTGTGTGTGTGTGTGTGTGTGTGTGTGTGTGTGTGTGAGAGAGAGAGAAGGGTGGAGTTTAGGGGGAGCTCATGTGTTAGTGTAACTGAAGCTGTCATCCAGCCCCGGGGTCACCTCCCCAAAGCACGCCGGCTGCCTCTTTTAATAGACTAAACACATATGTCTCCCTCTACCAACACACCATGAGGAGTGTGTGTGTGTGTGTGTGTGTGTGTGTGTGTGTGTGTGTGTGTGTGTGTGTGTGTGTGTGCGGGGGGGAGGGGCCGTGGATTGACTTCATAATTGGACTGTCACAATTTTCTGACAGTTAATGGAAATTGACAATAAGCGGCGATGCTGCCATGTGCTCTGATGAGCTGCAGCTCCACTCATTCGTTCGTCACGGGATATTTTCAGAGACAATAATCAGTTAATGACGGAAAGCTTTCACTTCCGCTCACCGCCATACATGCCGTGAATGATGTCACCACCTACAGGGACCAACACCTTCCACACTGACGCACGCAAACACACTTCAATATTGATACTATTGTTCCACAGCTGAGTAATTAGCACCTATCATTTCCATCACCTCTGTTATTTATAGAGACTTTCTGAGAGCCTCCATGCCGGAGGGAGTTGTGTCACCACCGTCACCAAAATATAATTTGACAAATATATATTAGATTAGATAAAACGTTAATAGTATTGAGGGAAAGTTTGTGCAAGTGGTTGCTCTTAAAACGTACAAGTTAGACAATGTAAAAACACCAGGTGACGAGGAGTCCCTACTCCAAACCAGAGGCAGACACTAACCAGCTGACTACTAAACAGCGCTAACCAGGTACCTGGAACATACTAAACCACCCAAACAAGTCAGAAGCTGGAGGCGAAAGCAGCCCTTCGCCAAGGGGATGTGACATCATCAGATCCGGATCTATTTTCTAACCAAATCTGATCCAAAACCATCCGCAGCTTTTCGACCCATCCATCACCTCCTCGGTGGAGGTACTTCCACACGCCGCGCGTTTCAAACCGTTACCGCAATGCACTTGAAGTGAAGTAGTCGTCATGTGTTAAGTTTTGAAGTTGCACTAACAGACAGAGCTTAAGACATTACTCAGAGTGTGTGTGTGTGTGTGTGTGTGTGTGTGAGTGTGTGTGTGTGTGTGTGAGTGTGTGTGTGTGTGTGTGTGTGTGTGTGTGTGTGTGTGTGTGTGTGAGGAGAGAGGTAAGTCAGACGAGCCTCTGTGCCCCCCACCCACCTCCTTCTCCTTCAAACGGGCTCTTCAGAGCGCTGCTGGCCGGCTCTGCTGGTGAACTTGGCCTTGCCGCCACTCGAGGGTAACCCAACACCGGGCACAGAGGGGCCTGACAGACCCCAGGATGAGGGGGGGTGGGGGGGGACGGTAGGCGGGGTAGGGGGCCCGCTGGGACTCAGAGTGCATTTCAAACCCATCAGTGTCAGTTAGTTCACTAAGTGGTGACATAATCACCATCGCCACGGCCGCTCCTCTGGGAGAGCGAGGGAGGGAGGGAGGGAGGGAGAGGTGGTGGGAGCCTGGACCTCCTCCTGATGTCGCCCAGGGAGGGTCATTCATTTGCCTGTTGAAAAAATAAATCTACATTATACAGTGGAAAATGTAAATAAAAAGAATACATAAAATTATGTTTTATAAGTAAAAAGAAAAGAAAAAAGACGGAATAGAATAATTTATTGTGTTTTTAAAGCCTCCTCCAAATTTCAGCCGATTATTCTGCAAACTAGTCAAACAAACACCAGAGTGTATTATTACATTCAGCTCATTTCACAACCGTAAATCACTTTGAATAAACCAGAAACTTGGGTTGAGTTGAGTCATCCATCATGGCGAACAACAAATTGGCCCCAGAAGGTTTGAAAAATGAAGTGAACCAGGAAGTAAATGGACTGAAACACACACCACCACGAACGGGAGTGTGTGACGGTCTGGTCAGATGCGAACTCGCCGTGTAAACGGGGAGATTTAGGACCGGCTCTGATTCAAACTGGCTGACGCTGAGACAGGAAGTTGTCATACAGCATTGTGAAGCTTCCTGGATGAGATCAGCTTGTATGAAATCTTCCACAGCTGCTTTGGTTTGCTGAGTTTGCTCTTCTGCTCTTCTTTCCTCTGCGCTTCACAAACGCTTGAATGAGCCGATGAAGGAGCCGGCGGTGAAAACTCAGCTGCGATTTGGCCTCCAGGTCTGCGTTTCCTGCAGCACAGAAATAACGACGCCTGTACGTGAGGTGAAACTACCGACAGCAGAGCGGAGGAACGTCCACTTATCGTCTGCCTCCATTGCTGAGGGAGGATTTTCTGTTCAAGATGGTGTTCCGTGGGAGGAGCCACACCAGGGACCAGAGCAGCAAACACTGATCCAGTTCGGCGAGGGGTTTTGTGTTGTGTTGTGAGAGTCAACAGGTTGCGATCACGGGAGGTTTACACGGGACTGGGAATGCAAACTACTTCCCTGCGGTCGTTATACAGGAGGCCTGTCACCAGAACGTGAGATTTCAATGTAAAAACATCCCATTTTACGTGTGAAACATCAGCTCTCGTGATTATTGATGATGGATTCATGATTTATCAGCGGTTGACAGTTGTTTTGCTGTTCATCGGTCCAGAAACGACTTGAATGATGCCTCTGAACAACAAAACATGAGCAGGAACGTGGGATGAGGAGGAGGACAGGTCATGTTTCTGTTTGAAACAATGAATATTTCGTTTGTTTCAGTGAGTTTTCATTCACTCAGTGTCACGTCGATGTGAGAACCTGTGCAAGTCCCAATGAGGTGATGTGCAGCAGGTACATGAGCCACTCTTTAGCTTCCTGTTTCAACCACATGAATGGCGAGGAATCTACCCGTCCCGTCACAGGAAGAAACAACTTTTGATCCAAATGACTTTTAACACAGAACATGAAAGTGATGCTGCTGGGTTTTTTTTAACATCTCACCTACACGTTTCCATGTTAATATCTGAAAAAGGAGCTCAGTCAACTCTGTGGCGCCCACTTCCTTCCTGCTGCAGGCCTCCTCTGTGGGGCAGCGAAGGCTTCTTCTTCCTCTTCTTCTCCATTAGAGACGCACAACATGAGGCTGTAAAAATATAGAAATACAGAAGAGATTCACAAGGAGGTGTTCTCACGTCAGACGGAACCATGGAAACCCCTGAAGTCAAAGAGCCACGGTGGAACCAGCAAGGGTCGAGGGTTGTGTGTCCGGGCCAGAAAGTTCCACCGGAACACGGTCGCATCAACGTCATTTCAGTCAACCAGCAGGTTCACGAGAATCAATAATTATGGTTAGAAAAGTAAAAGTAACAACCGCAGAGGTGCCACAGTCATTATGATGAATATTTAAGCCTCCAGGCCCCCACCTGGGGATGAGAGGGCATAACTCTCCAGTCCAGCAGGTGGCAGTAGTCTTCCAGTTTTTTATTTGGAACGCCAGATTCACTGTCAAGTTCTGGAATAAAAGCAGCATTTGGCCACCAACGGCTTCCAATCGAGGAGAAAGTCATTTAAAAAAAGAAAAGAGTTTAAAATGGTACTTGTGTTCACGCTGAGAACATTTCTGCAGAACCGTCTCCCTGACTCACTAGCACCTCTGGAGGCCCAGAATGGTATTACAACACAGAGGTTGACGTTACAAAATGTACCTTGGGAGAGTAAGCTACCACTTTGAGCGTGAGAATATAAACGAGTCAGAGCATGACTAATTCACATTTTCATTATGAAACGAATGTTACATTCAGACCAACCTCACCTACAGGCTCTCATTCATAGAAAGACAAGAAGGTGGGTTTTTCTTCCTTATCTCTTGCAGCTCTGGCATACATCAGAAACCCAGACCAGAAAGTAGCTCACTATTTCTTCCCTTCAGGTTTTTTTCCTCCTTCTTGGTTTTATCTCTCTGTGGCCTATATCTCTTAACACCCTAACCTAAGAGCGTTATGTCCTGGTCCATCTCAGAGAAGATGCTATCATAGTGCAGAGCTATGAGACCTGGCTCTGTCAGTGTCTCTGCTGCCACACTACGCTTCCCTGCTCTGCTCATTCATTTCCAAACGAGGGGAATAAAATTAAAAGGAGTCTCAGGATGACGTGATCTCCAACAAGTCCGCCCTTCCTTCCATCGGCGCTGGCTATCTAACGATGGACAAGACAAAGGAGCTTATCAAACATGGCTGATAACACGGCAGCCAATTAAGATACGCTGCCCCTATCACACAGTATCCCTCCACTATCACTATCAAAGGGTCAGGAGACGAGAAGCAAACGAACGGACGCGTAAACGCGAGGAAACAGAAATATCACCGCCGATGAGTCTGTTCACTGGAGACTCCGAGAGGAGTTCAGAAGAACGTCAAACCTGCAGTTGAGACACGCCGGATGGCTCCGACGCGTGGCGGTCAGAACCGCACGGACCTACTGGGTTGATTATTGGATATTTTACCTGATAAGTCAGCTGATACGACATGCCTGAAAAGCCTGCAGTAGAAAAAAAGCCAAACGTATTTTTACCCTGAAACCCTTTTTTTTTTCATCACCCACACCTTCAGCATTTAAAGTTCTTTAAAGTAAAACAACCTCCATCAAGTAAAAGAATAACCAAAAAAAACCACCAATGAAAGTTTTTTTTAACCTGCTTGATCACGCGTCCGATCGATGGCTGTTCATGTCATCGTTTCTCTTCACGGTTCACAAGCTTGGATCCAATAAATTGATTCTAACTTAATTCCAGTGAAGACAGAAAAGCTTCTTGGATGAAAAGTTCCTCTGCTGCGTCTCGCGCGTCGCTCTTCAGCAGCTGTTTTCGTTTCCTGAGGCGCCGAAAAGACTCAAGCAAATAAAAGACGAGACGCGTTGAGAAGCAGAATACATGAAACACACCTCAACACAAACCAACGCCAGAACGAGCCAGATGTCTCCAGACGTTCCAGAGGGATCACGTTCACGAGTAGTCCCAAGATGAAGAACCAACATTCAAGAGTCACGAATGAGGACAGAGTCCACCTGGACAGAGCCCACCTGGACAGAACCCACCTGGACAGAGTCCACCTGGACAGAGCCCACCTGGACAGAACCCACCTGGACAGAACCCACCTGGACAGAGCCCACCTGGACAGAACCCACCTGGACCCCTGGCTGGTCTGAGAAGATATTGGTGGTCAAAGGTCAACGTCCCCTCACAAGACGCGTCCTGTTATTGTGAAATCTGAGGGAGGCCACCTGGGCATTTTTATCCAATTTGACCTAAACATCCACTGGGGCTTGAGAATGGACTAAAAAAGTGTCAGGTCAAAGGTCACCAAAGGTGCGACTCCTCAGTGTGCACCTGGATTTGCAGCTGAACTTTTGTTGCGAGGGCAGAAGGTCCACCTGATTTAGAGAAGAAACTCTGGACATCTGAGATTTAATGTGCTCGGAATCCGTCAAAGACACAATCGGAGAGAACGATGAAGGGTGAGTTCAACAAGTGGCGAGCAGCAGCGCCGTCCTCCTGCAGCTCCAGCAGATACGGTCTGAGACATGTCAACTTAGTGTAGATGTCAAACCCCTGGTGCTTATGAGAAGGCCAGGGAGCACGGCGATAATGGCTGCCCGCCACAGCCCTGGGTTAGTTATCGTACAGTCCGGGGTCGCCGCTCTCAACCCCGCTGTGCCACTCCGGCTCTCTAATCACCCATCTGGGCTTCGTGCACCGCCATTCTCCAGTTTGTCGTCGGACCTTATCATCGACGGCGGCTTAATCTGCACCGGTGATAAGATATGTGGTGCTGCTGCTGCTGCATACTCACACACACACACACACACACACACACACACACACACACACACACACACACTGACACACACACACGGCCTGGACTCCCCTCACACTCCTGCTGTCGACCTGTGATGCTGGAATATGTGAACAACCGCTTCCCGCCATTGCCTTTTTCTCATTCATGTAGAAATACTGCGAATTTCCTGCGTCTGCGCGGTGATTAATGCACGCTGGGAAACCAACAGAACACGCGGCGCTGCTGACGCTCGAACTTTCATCCTACACAACAGATTTTGGACTTTTTGACCACAATCTGATCCAGCGATCTAATTCTATCTCTCCGCTCACGTAATTTGCATCACTGACAGCTGAGAAACAAACCTACAAATTCAGGGCCAAACCGTGGGGTTCAGAGATTAGATAACGGCGAGAAACATTTGCTTTATCTCGAAGCGTTCACATCCTCCAGAGTCTGTGAAAGTTGTCGTGTGGTTTAAGTCGACACGAACAGGAGCCGAGGCAAATGGTCCCGGCCTGGGACGGAGCCTTCGCCACATCGCGGTAGCGGTGACGTCACGTGACCACCTTGACTTTCTGTAACTTTATACATGAAGTAACAAAAGTAACTCAGCACCGACTCGGGGTCGCCTTCAGAGGAACTTTCTTACTTGTTGGGTCAAAAACCAGATTTGAATTGAATTTCCTCGCTTTTCGGGCTGCATGTCCTTTTGCTTCGTGGGAATTTTTCACATTTGGCACAAATGTCAGCTTGGACTGAAGCATGAACAGGAGAGGTTTCAGAGGTCAGAGGTCAAGGCCTCAGGAATGTGATGTCTACAGAGAGGAAAGTCATGACATTTGCGCAAACATCAACTGTCTAATTTACGGCAGAGGCAGATTATTCAGGATGTCTGGACGCGTCAGGCTGACAAAAAAGCCTAATCCCCTGCTGCAGCAGTGAATTCAGAGACTGGTGAGACACAGGAGCGACGAGGACGAGACCTGATGGAGGTGAGAGCGGAGAACCATTTTAGTGCACCAGAAGCGCAGTAAAATCAAGGATTTCACGTCGAAGCTGCAAGTCGTGGACTCATCAGCCGAGTGGGCGGCCGAGCTGATGAGAGCATTTATGAATCAACCTAATCATCTTTTATCTCTGCGATGTTGTTCAGTTATTGCAAGTTTCCACACTACAAAGCCGTGTCTCAGCGGGCCCACAACTGGGGCCTGTGTACCAGTGTTGCTGGAGACAGCACCGCATTCTCAGCAGATGTGCCGGTGACGGCGCAGCCCGGTAACCTGAGAGAGGCTGTGCACCGCCGCTGGACCGTCGCCCATCTCTGCTTATCACCGCTGCAGCAAAGGAAAAACACACAAAATATGTTTACACCGCGCTGATAAAGATCCAGCACTCTGCAGTCATGCTCATCCACACTCAGTATTAATAGCTACTGGAGACACACACACACACACACACACACACACACACACACACACCCCTTAATATCACCTCTTTAGCAGCATGTAAAATCAGCTGGTTTGACAGCTGTGAATTAATTCCTTTATCATCTCATCTGTCCTAACTTCTGCTTTCATTTCTTAACTAATTTTTCCTCTAATGGTTGTGTTCAGCATTTCAAACGGTCCATATTAGCTTGTCAGATGCAGTGTGAATATCGATTCGCCGGATACGAGGTCATAAGGTCCCGGCCTGGCCGCGCCGTCTGTGAGCGCCGTATTATAACCAGTGATTAGACCCGTATTACCATCCGCTTTGTAATAATTCACGAGCACAGCTGGATCCAGAATGAGACATTATAAGCTGCAAACTGGACGTTTACTCCAGAAATTCACACACACACACACACACACACACACACACACACACACACACACACGGTCACAGACTGCAGCGCTCCCTTAAATTTCTCCAGTAAACAGATTGAATTGAATAGCGTGTGTGTGTGTGTGTGTGTGTGTGAACAGACGTTAAGGAGCCTGAGAAAGAGCTGTGTAATGGCGCCTGATGACAGGGCAAGTGACCAGAGCGACACGCAGCCACCAGCAAGCGAGCTGGCAGCCTGAAACTCACAGAAGCCACCCATATAACCTCTCTCTCACTCTCTGTCCGTCTGTCTGTCTGTCTCTCTCTCTCTCTCACACACACACACACACACACACACACACACACACACACACACACACATTTGTCACTTTCTACCTGAAACACTTGTGTGACTAAGCACACGAGGGAGGAGGCGGCCTGGAGGGCGCTTGTTTCCTTGTGTGTTTTCTATGAATTCTCAACCATTTGAAAAATCCCAGGAACTGAATCACGTTTTCAATCACACTTTCATACTTGGAATGTGATTCATTGTTTTGACAGCATTTTCCATCAGTGCTCGCTTTTTATCTTCAAAAGAAAAGGGACAGAGAGGCATTTCAGAGAAGACTTGTTTTGGACTTTTGTCTTCATTTTAGTTCAGAAATAACAAAGAGCTGCAAGCAGCATCGTCCATGAATCGCGTTAAACACCCAGAAATTTTTAAAAAGTTCATTTAAGAGTAAAAATGGCTTCTTTCATCCATCAAATAGTATAAAATATGAATTTCCTCCCATAAATGACAACAAAGCAGCAAATATTAAAAGTTTTTTGCTTTTAAAAATTCAGAAAACAAAATGGCTGGGGATGGTTTTTCATCCGATCAACTTATCCTGTGCCCAATTAGTTGCTGCAGCTGTAGAAAAAAAAGAACTACAAAGGAATGACAGCAAATGTGAAGACAGCGCGTTTATGATAGAAACAAAGCCGACAGGAGTTTCTTGTTGTTCTAAATCAAGAGAGGTCTTCGAAGTCACTCTTGTCATATTTATAGCTGCTATGAAAAATGGCTGCAGCCGTACGATGGAGGGCAGCACAATGCCGCCACAAGGTCTTCCTCCACGAGTGAGATTACTTGTGCTCCTTTTCTCTTTGATGCCTCCTTTTTATTGCACTCTTTCCACCGAGGCTGTAAAACTACGGGTAAAATAATAGAGAGATCAAGACCTTATCACAGAAGTTTGGAGGGGGAATCCCCCCCCACGCCACACACACTATTTTTTTTTCCTGGACCTTTTATTATTCTGGACAGGCAGTGTACAGTGCATGGTTGTGGAATAATCTCATGCAGCAGATTAAGTGGATTAATTAGGGTTTTATTCATCGGGGTGAATTGGTACCTAAAGAGCTTCCCCCTGCAATGACAAGGATTTTTCACCCTTAATTATCTCGGCTGTGGAACGTCGTCCTGCATGTGCAGCGCATCAAGAACAGGAGCCGCATCAGCCTGCAGACACACTCCCAAAATGTGACTCTTTACACCCGCGTACAAGGCTGCTTTATTCATTTGGACTGCAGCGCACCTTTATTTTCTTGTTTCCTGAGTGTGTTTATGTATGTGTGTGTGTGTGTGTGTGTGTGTGTGTGTGTGTGCGTGTGTGTGTGTGTGTGTGTGAGTGTG
This sequence comes from Aulostomus chinensis, assembly GCF_037954235.1. Lineage (NCBI taxonomy): Eukaryota > Metazoa > Chordata > Actinopteri > Syngnathiformes > Aulostomidae > Aulostomus > Aulostomus chinensis. The sequence goes on along the minus strand of NC_141323.1, from coordinate 10,308,152 downwards.
TGTGTGTGTGTGTGTGTGTGAGTGTGTGTGAGTGAGTGAGTGAGTGAGTGTGTGTGTGAGTGAGTGTGTGTGTGTGTGTGAGTGAGTGAGTGTGTGTGTGTGTGTGTGTGTGAGTGAGTGTGTGTGTGTGTGAGAGAACAGGCTTTAAGGAGCTTGAGAAGGCTGCACGATTTCATGTCACAAACCACAAACTGTTATCTCATGATGCTTCGTGTCCAGCTTATATCTCCTTCATCTTTTCTCACACACGCACACACACACACACACACACACACGCACGCACGCGATGCCTACTGAAAGAAAAACTATAAAACCACATTTGCAAGCAGTGAGCATGAGAACAACCTTTATCTTTAGGGAGGAGGATCATAACAGTATTTTACTGTGAGGTGCATGAATGTATTTAATTTGCAAATACAACAAAATCCCACAAGTTTAGTTTGGCATTTCTGAGCATCAAACAGATGCTGAGGGAACAAGTCACTCTGCCGAGGGGGATTCCGTAAATTCAGTAAAATAACACGCGTGGCCATTAGATATGAGACGAGTGATACAATTTCAACATGCAGCAGGGTTCGGTGTTTGAGGGGAGATGCGTGGTGTCGGGTGTGACTGAACATGCAACGAGCAGGACTCTTGAGACGACAGCGAGAGAGAATAAAGGTCGCAAGTCATTTCTAAAAGACAAAGCTGCTGAAGAGGCTCGCCCCCTGATGTCCCACTACAAACACAAATTTCAATGTGATCTTTAGCCCTTTGACGTGAAACTAGCGACCCACGGGGGAGGAGGGGGAGGCAAAGGTTTCCTCCGAATGAAAGTGGGTTTTTAGACCCTTTCAGTGTGAGACAAGAGTGTCTCCCAGACACAAATGTGGAGTTTCTCAAGTTCCACGCTTTCACGATGGAGCACAAAGAGGCCAGAGAGGAGGCGAGCATCCCCAAACAGGCCGATAACCAAGTCAGGGGGTGTGTGTGTGTGTGTGTGTGTGTGTGTGTGTGTGTGTGTGTGTGTGTGTGTGTGTGTGTGTAGGGGGCATGCATCCACCAGGTCAGACGTGATGCTTGACTGGAGAAACGTGTGATACACATCTGCGGTCTTTAGTCTTCACTCAGCTGACTGACAGGCTGAGAGCAGGTGTGTGTGTGTGTGTGGGTGTGTGTGTGTGGGTGGGATGTCTTACAACCCTGAGAACAGAACTGCATATTTACTGTAGTCAGAGTTAATAGAATGAACATAGAAAAGTCACTGTTTCTTGTTTCATGTGGATAAGAAGCTGATTTTGTAACAAAATTCAAAGCTTTCACAGTAATTTGAACAGGCGTGTCTCTGCTGGTTTGCAGGAGAACTCCCTGGAATCTCACTGCGTGTTCATCAAGCAGCTTCAGAGATGCAAACTACCCGTTCATGATATCAGCACACAGCGACGGCAGAAGAAGGAAATTAAAAACCCACAGATCCGTGCTGTGCATCGCCTCCCAAAACTACAGAATAACGACGTTTCCAAAGGTACATTTACTACTTTCAACTCCCGAGGTTTGACGATATGAAAGTCCGCTCTGGAGGAGATCATTTAGCAGTGACTTTGTGAAGAAGGAGTCACGCTGTTGTTCTTCTTCAGAAACAAAAGTGACTTTCATGCATGGAGCCGCTCCAACTGCATGCACAGTCAACAAATGGGGTGGGGGGGGTTCCATTCTGCTGAGTGACACAGTCGCCCCGTGACCTAGAATGACTGAACCCAGGCTCACAACGGCAAAGCTCCTGATTGTGAGTGACACTTTATTCTCTTCCATCAGCCGTGCTGCGTTCGCTCTTCTGACGGCTTCAAAAAGAAAGAAAGAAAGAAAGAAAGAAAAAGTAACGCAAAATTTTAAATGTGTCATTCTACTCACAAGTTTGGTGTCACGGGTACTTTTGCACTTCTGCTCAGGAAGATTGTCTGCAGGGTTACGCACACAAAAAAAAAAAAAATACAAATGTTGAGGAATTTTCAACAAAAAAAAACAACAAACAAAAAAACCGACCTGACAACAAGTCCAGAAAATTCCCTCCAAAAGAGTAAAACCGGCACAGCAGGCAACAGGTGATGGCGCTCACGGAGAAGAGAGTCAGGAGGTGCAGGACGCGCTTGACAGCTGCCAGCTACTTCAGTATCTATTATCTTCATAAGCTTCTCTCCATAAATTAACTTGATGTTCACAATGTCATCAAAACCATTCAAAGCTGCTTGGCGAGGACGGTGGTTCCTGTCCTAAAGAAACACAATTTGATGTCTTGCTTTGCTCTTAAAAAAACAATGCCAACAACAAGACTGGAGATGATGAACCGACTGAATGTCGCGTCTTGAAAACAGAGCAGTCGCTGCAAAGAGAGGCTGCTTTTTAACAAAGGAGCGAAGCGGAGCTGCGACAACCGACTTTGTTGGTCTCGCGGAGAAGATCTGAAGGTCGGGGGAAGTCGTTCCCGCGCTGTCGGCCTTCCACGGGTCACGCAAGCTGAAGTATGGTTGTTCACTTTTGACACAAATTTTGATTTCTTTTTTCTTAACATGGGAAGAAACACTTGGTGGTTTTTAATTTTTTGCATTTCCAAAACAATGTTGCAGGTACTTTGTAAAATTTACAAATGTTCAAAAATTGTGGGGGGGTGAGGAAGCGTACAGCATCAGGTGACATCGCTGTCGTCGCTGTGCGGTTTGAGGATCTGTTCACCCTGTTTAAAACAAACTGTTTGGATCCTGACTTGCTTTGCCTCCTTCTCTGGTACGACTGCTGTCAGTCAGGATGACGTGACGAGGAGGAAAAGTTGTGACTTCTCTTTTTTATTTAGTAAAAGTGCTTTGATGTGAAAAAATGTTGGTGTTTTTCCACTCCAACTACAGAGTTGAAAATGAAGTAAGACCAGACGCGCCGACGCCGGTTTATATTTTCCTGTGAAACAGTTTTGATTGTGTGAGCTTAAAAAAAAAAAAAAGTTACATGTGATTTTAAATTTGTAAAAAAATAAAAGAAAGATCCTTATCGGTATTAAAAACTACGTGTCAAGAACGAGTAGCTAACTAACAGTAAATGTCCTGTGAACCACAGACATCAACATGTACTTGCAAGTTATTGTCAGGGCAACCAGACAGGATGTCAGCGCTCGTCTGACCTCTCACTCCTCATGAACCGCCAGGGCCTCAGGGACTTATTGGAATTTATTAACCAGAACCTTACAAAGTTTCTGAGAACGGCGCCCCAACAAAATCATTATCAGTTTCACGTAGAAATCAGGTCACGATTCAGCGCTGCTGCGTGCGACACCTCCCGCGTGTCGTCTTCAGTAGAACACGGCCTGTGAAGGAACTGTTCCTTGTCTAATTGAGTGTAACGTGAATGACAGCGACTTCCTCTTCACTCCTCCGTGCTCTTCATCACCGACTCGCTGCTAAAAGTAGGTCAGCAGGGATTTCCTGCTCTCAGATGTTCACTCTCCAGCCAGCACCTGGCCTTTGTACTACCACTACTGCAAGAAGAAAGACTGTGTGCATGTGTGTGTATATATATTTATATATATATATATATATATATATATATATATATATATATATATATATATGTGTGTGTGTGTATCAAAAGTGGCGCCGCTATTTGCAGAGAGACCACTATCACCGGGACTTTAGCTCTCGCCAAGAACGAGACACTCCTGAAGATTTTGCAGAGCTACAGGCTGGGATTTGAAAAGCACACACACACACAAAAAAAACAACAGATTTACTTCTCTAATTTTCCCAATTTAAAGTTTGCTCAAGAGATGCATTATGAACAAAAGCCTTTCTTTTTTGCTTTTTTTTTTTTTTTTTTGGGAGACGGAATTATTAACAACCCCAGGCTTACCTTTGCATTTCTAATTACGTGACGCAGATAGATGGCTCTCCAACTCTGCAGGCGCCCAGTAAGAATGTCACTCTGAAGGAGAAATCCAGCGCAGAAAGAGACTTGGATGGGGGCTAAATCACTAAGTAGGTTACAGAAAATTCTTCAAGTCTGAATAAACCCGACAGTTTAAACACCTCTGGCCTCAAAATCTGACTGTTCCGATGCTTTCTGCAAACTGAAATACTCCACGAACATCATAACTCCATTGTTAATTAAAGGGTTTAAGAAAATGTGACAAGAAAGAGTTTGCTGGGTGACTTTCACGTTTTTTCTTCTACCCACATACTTGTTGCAAAGCTATCAGATCAGCCACAGCGGGTACGCGATCAAAGTGTGGTTGAAGGGGGGAGGGGGACTCGTTTTAGCAGCGGCTTACTTAACAAAATAAAGCATCACACACACACACACACACACACACACACACACACACACACACACACACACACACAGCTGATGTGGGACAGCAGCAAACTTCTTAGGACAGAAGAGAAGGGGAAGAACCACTCACCTTTGCTTCCCTGTTCATCTCTTTTCCACTGAGAACCTCCCTCGGTCATGTACAGTGACACACACACACACACACACACACACACACGCACTCCTGCACAGCTGCAACTCATACAGAGACGACTGAGATTCTGAGAACGTCTGTTACTCAATTTGATTGTTCTGAATGATGATTTTTCAGTTTCAGGGGCATCGCTTGGTATTTCAACCATGTCTTGTTTTAAAAGCCTTCTAAGAATTATGATACACAGTGAAATGAAAGAGGGACAGCTGCATTTTCTGAGAGATTTAAAAAAGTACCGTCTGCAGGAAAAACACACACACACACACACACACACACGAAGCCACACAGTCTTGAGAGCACCACTTTTCCAACCTCTGGATAGGGTAGTTGAGGTCGCAGAGCTTCACTCCGCATCACACAGTGTTTGCTACCGGGTGTGGTTTTACCCTCCATCTCCTCTGCACCGCTGGGTGCTGGCTCCGTGGTCATCCCTCCACCAGCCCCCCTCCGCTCCAGGGGAAGAACACTTGGCCACCATAACAATAACGTGCTGTATAACTGCTGCCTTACACACACACGCACAACCAAAACAACAACCACATGTTTATGCAAGGAAACCCTGCAGTCGCTGTAAGATGGATTGCTGTGGGTGTAGGGCACCCAAAGGTCCTTTAAAGGAGTAATTTAAGAAGTTTTAAGGGGTCAAAGTAGGAAATAATTGAAATGAACCAAAATTCAACTGACAATTCGACTGTGTTGGACACACACGTTTCCTGCTGCAGCTACGTCACACAGTTGGCAGCCGCTCCTGCTGCTTAACCTCTTGGAGGAAGGTTGGCGTCGCACAGGAGGCCCTGCAACGACCCCCTGTACCTGTCAACCCCGTACCTGTCCTTGCCACAAGGTTTCTCTGTCATTCTGGCTTTTGACCTTATCAAAGAAATGACAATGTTCAGAGTCAGCTGTTGGCATGGCGAAGGGAAGCGAATGTTGAGAGAGTTTTCCTCCCATTCTCCTACTTTGTGATGACATGTCAACTCTCATGTTTTGACCCAACTGCAATCCGAGCCCAGTATAAATGGGGTAATATATCATTCCGCCACCAGGGGGCTGATGCGTACTTTTTGGGTTGCGCTGCTCTTTCTGTTTTTAATCGCACCACAATGCTGTGCAAAGGTAGACTCCTGCTTGTTGCTACATGGCGGGGCCAGTTTCTGCGTGGTTCTTCTCTTTCAGCTTCTTCATTGTAATATTTCTCAGCAATTATAATAAATCTTTCTTGGGGCTGCTAAAACGTCCGGGTCAGCCGTGATTGCCAGGCTTAAATATCGCTCCTTCATCTTATCTTCATTCTTGGGTGGACAGGGTGAGCGTTTGGGACCTTTCGCTCTATATGATTAATGATGACGCACTCATCAATAAATTCAAGGTCAGACACCAGTAACTTTCTGTTCACTCGAGGTTCCTCGCTATCCTACCCATCTTCTCAATTTCAAATCAGGAGTTTAACCTCCAAGCTGATTCTGCTCACGCTATGGCGGCGGACCTGGCCGTGCACCATGGGAGAATTACCTCCCATAATTATACTGCAATTACGGCTGAGATAAAATCAGCATTATTCTAAAAAAAAAAAAAAAAAAAGAGAGAGAGAAAAAAGTTTAAATGAGTAGCGGGAGGGAGGGAGGAGTGGAGGGATGGAAGGAGTTGGAGCTTTAGTGTCTCTGAGGGGATTGGTGACAGTCTGTGAAACAAAAGGAGGCAAATGGACAGAAAACCTTTCTAATTAAGCATAGAGAAAAGATGGTGTCTGGCTAATTATAAAAGTGTGGGAGATTCTTAACTGGGTAATTCTGTTTCTTTTCTGTATATTTAAAAAGTTTCCGAATGGTGAAACTACAGGAGAAACTTCCACGGCCAGGGAGAGACGCTGCGTTTTAGAGAATCGGCGGTGTAATCAGAACTGACGCTGTGGATGGAATCACGCTGACGTTTCCCTACTGGCCACTAGGGGCACTGTGAGCGCTCTCGTGTCTGACTCAGTCCTGGCTGAGGAGAAGGAGGCCTGCAACAAATAAGCTCTCCCTTCAAACCTCTTCAAAAAGCCAACCACCTCCCAAAAATAGACATGCGAGAAAAAAAAGGAAAAGAAGAAGAAAAAAAAAAAACTCAAGGAGCTTTTGGGGCTCCGCTTTCCAGCTCGTCATCTTCAGTGCTGTGTGTGCCGCTTTAAGTCTGGAGCTGGATGGCAGCAGACAGGACATCTGCTCTTCATATCCGCCTGGTGTGTTGCACAAAGTGGACTCTCTTAGTTCCAGCCATGGGCCCAGCGGCTGCACGGCGGGCACAATTCCCTCTCCAAACACAATTCGGAAAGGGGACTTGTTTATCCAACCATTCAAGTCCCGGATCGGAGGGAGATAATGTCTGGATGGGTTTGAGTCTCCTTTCCGTGTAGCCGCACACATCTGTGTCTGAGTTTCCCTGCTGCAAAAGCCTATGGTGTGTTTCAAAGCGACTCTCACTGGTGTGCGACATATACAAACACAAGCGGAGAAGCGCACAAACATAAATACACAGGTAGACCGAGGGCCAACGCATCGCCAAGCACTTAAGGGAGACATTGGTGGTCCTTGGTCACGCGTTTGGATCACGAATGAAAGGCAACAACTTCTTGGAAGATCACAAAGTCACACCAGAAAACTCGCATGTGCTTTCCTGTTGAAGTTTTCAAGGCCTGTGTCACGTTTCTTTCAGCACAATCTCAAACCTCCCGTCACCCTTAAAAAAAAACCAAAGCATTTGAAAGCAGCAAAAAATGATTTATAACCTGTATACTTCAGATATGAAATGGCTGTGGAGTATCTCCTGGCGATGCCATTACTTATTTCTGAAAGCCAACCTGATTGTAGTCGAACGGAGTCGCGTAAAAACACCTAAAACGGCTCAATAAAGCACCTTGAGCCGTGATTGGGATCTCACTCATATTCCCTCGTCACAAAGATGAATGCATTCGCCGAGGACGGATGGGCGAGGGGGCGAGGTTTTAATAAATTCTGCATCATAATTCCACCACGGCACCCACGACACACTGACAACCGCATTTATTTAAAGACAGTTTGATAAATTAATTTATTAATGTGCTTTTTTTTATCTGGAGAAATACACTCACAGATGATGAGTGAAAAATGGAACTGTTGGGTGGATTTAATTCTCTTGCGTTCTCTTAAGGAGGAAAAGAAGCAGGAAAGCACGAGTTAGCAGCAGCGCGTCGGCCTGCTTCGCTCCTAATAGAGAAATATAATCACCCTGATTAGCTTTTGGTTGGTTTTTTTTTAAAGTGTTATGTTACTTGTAAGAGGAAAGAAACCAACGCCAGATCTTGATAAGAGAAAATTGTGCAACAAGACAGACAGATCAGATAATTTGCAGAGGTCGGTCACACACACACACACACATACACACACACACACACACACACACACACACGCAAACACATCAAAACAGCACGCACAAATCCACCAAAGCTGTCTAGAGGACACTATGAAAAATACTTTAGACATAAAAACACCTTAAAAAAATGACCTCATGGCATTTTTGTAAATAGGTTTTCGTAACACCTTGATGAAATTGTCATCGCACACCAAAGCCTTCATTTCTCAGCCGCTGTGTCAGATGGAGACACAAAGTGAAAAACACAAAAACCTCAATGTTCTTCCACTGAACGGAACTTTCAGAACCCCCGAACAAGGCGGCGTCAGCGGTGAGCGAGCCCTCGCATGCACGTCCTGGTGCGTGTGCGAGGGAGGCTAAAAACCTGATCATATTTCAGTTGTTGCATGAAGGAGCAGACGACTGTGATGCAGATGTCTCGCACCCTTGCCGTAGTCAGGTGGAGATGGGAGGAGTCATTTTGACTCTGATCAAACGCGTGGACACGAGGCGGCGCAGTCGCTCAAGTTCAGCGTGCAGAGGTCTTCAGGCCGCGGCTCTCATCGCACGTGTGAAATCCCAAAAAGATCTGGAGTTCGGGTGCAACAACTTCCTCTTCAAAGGCAAAGTATCAAACATGGCTGCCTCACCATGGTAACGCCATTCGCCTTCACTGTAACTCACCGCTTCGTTGTTCAAGTCTCAAATTTGAGATGAATCTAACTGACCAACTTGGATGTAGACATCAAAGTGTAAAAATAATGTTCTCCCTCGGCCTGAATTCTAACCCTCCACCATGTTTGATAAAAATCGGCTCGGTTCTTTTGCCGCAATCCGAACGGCTCCAAAAAAACCAGAGTCTTACGCCTTTGGCGCGGTTGCAGTTCCCCCGGAGAAATGGTGTGGATGTCACATCGGGCCTTAAAGGGAGAACGGCGCGAACGCAGCCCGAGGCTTCATCGGGGCTGAACCCGATCGCGGCGCTTTAAAAAACAAGCAAACCATTCATAATGTGACTTATCAGCTGCATCTGCACACATTTCAGGCCGGCTGGCCGGTCAGCAATATCCTTCAGAGGACAAAGTGTACGAAATGAATCAATATTCTCAAAAGCCCCCAAATCTCAAATCCATTAAGACTACGACCAAGCACATATTACTTCAAAATGGAGTTGCATTAAGTGTCAGATGTCCGTGATAAGGTGGCCTTCATTTGGGTTTGCTGGGGCTTTTTTTTTTTTTTTTTTTCGCTGATGGGGAGCATGAGTGGTGACTCCTTATCATTCATGCCATAAAGCGCTATCTGTGTCTCTTATCACCCGTCTCTGCACGTAAGAGGAAAAGAGTATGACAGAGAGGGAGAGAATGAAGCAGCCCGTGATAAAAATCACTGCTGCGGCCACGTGCGTGTACACTAGCATGAGTGGACGCCTCCTCGCCACCTGAACACACACGCATCAAATAAGGCCACGGGTGCGACATTCTCTTATCTCCCGCTGTGTGGACAAGTGCGCAGCAACAGTTCCTCGCCACGAGTACAGAGGAAATCAAACTGTTACTGAGAATCTGAAGGTTTGCTCTCACCAGTGGAGGCCTATCTTTTCAGGGGAACTTTAATTCCTCTTCGGAAAATGTAAATTCATCCACTAACTTGTGTCAAGATGTGAACAAATCTTCTCCTGCATCATCACTTTGGCTATAACGAATAGAATGCTTTCATCAGCAAAGAGTATAAATTAAAATCCAGATTTCAGCGCTCTGGAGAGTGTCACGGCTTGCAGATTGTGCACACGATACGAGACATTGACCCCGCTTGATTTAGCAGACGCAACACGATACATTCCTCTCATTGCGGCTGCTTTTAATACCATCTGAATCCCTTTTCTACGCAACCTTAATCTCAGTGCCTTTAACCTTCTTCTATCGCTCCCTCCTTCCCTCTCTTGTTCTTCCTGCGTTTGTTTATCCAGCACTCTCTCGCTGCCTCTCTGATGAGTGTTTTATCTTGCAGCCCACCTTTTCACACTGCCGCGTTCACAATCACGAGTATCACCCGTAATTATCTCGCCGTATTCCCCCTTCTCGCCCTATCGTCGGCATTCATCTCGGCGCTGGAATTATATGCGTTTCAGCTGGGTGCCACCGCTCTCTCCCCCACCTCTCCCCAGGAGGAAGGTGAGGAGGAAGAGGATAGGTGGGGAGGACGGAGGAGGAGGAGGAGGAGGAGGAGGAGGAGGGAGATCAAGCAGACCCAGGTTGGGTAAAGACAAATCTTGTGTATCGTGGGTTGGAGATTGCGGCTGGCCTGACCTGCATGGCCATGCAGCGGGCCACATCTCAGGTGTAATTACTTTGTTTCACAGCTTCCTTTATCTCCCATCGACTTTGCATCTGTCCCCTTTCATACTCCAGCACTCCTGCGCATAATATAGTTGTGGTCCCTGTCAAAGTCGCCTTGACCTTCCTCTCTCTGCCGCCGCCATTGTACCAATAAGAAAACCAATTAATGACTTATCCGTCCATCTCAATGTCAAGTCTTTTTCTGAGGTGTACTATTATGTCTGCTTTTTCGACGTGCTGTTAATTAACTCAATGCTTTGCCTTCGCCGCCGCCGCTCACTCACCCGACCGCACAGGTATTCACATAATAGTACAGTCGGTGTGAGGCGAGCTGCTCACAGGCCGAGGCTCAACAGAATGTAGAGGGGGACGGTGGAATGGCAAAAGAGGATATGAAAGGACTTAATGAACAAGATGTCTGAAGGAGAATTCAATGGAGGGGCCAGATAAGGCGGTGAAGTTGTTAAGAGTGGGCAGAGTGTGGTGCATCCGCCTCTTTAGGTGAAGAGCAGAAAAAGCCTGCACATATCCTCACCTTTCATGAGCCCTAACACTGGCTCCGAGTGAGGCCAGGGACACACTCGCCTTTATTGCATTCAGATTTCTGAGTGAAACGTCAAAGACGGCAGACGTGCCGCCGTTAGCTTCTCCGTTACCGCAGCCCGCGCTAGAAGCTGTTTCACAGACCGAGGAGGACTCGTCCCGAGACCCCGACCCGATCATGTCTGACTCAAATCGTCAGCCCTGACTTGTGCTGCAACGTGTGCAGACAACTTTTTAACCAAAAAGCCTGTGTTTCTACTCCGATATCAGGGCTTCTGCTGTCGTGTTGCTGCCCACTAAACCCGATGTTTGTTTTTTTTCTTTAGGAAAACGTTGAAACGTTTGCAGTTTTGGTTTCGGCAACAAAACCGCCTGTTCTGGGTTGTTTCCGGGCCAAGTTCCTGCTCACAAAATCAGGTATCTTCCAGCAGTTTGTGGGGACAAATCGGGGTTTTAAGTGAGACGAATGGTTATTCCCTATTTCCTAGGGACCAAACTGCTCTTTTTTGTAGGCAAGATGTCCGAACGTTCTGCAGAGAAAGTCAGGACATTTGTAGCCTTGATTCTGGTGACAAATCTGACCATTTTTGGTAAGTTGTCAGGACTTGTGTCCAACAAACCTGGGTGTTTTTTATCAACGTGTTTGGACACTCTCAGCCGTGTTTCTGTTGAATAAATCATGTCTTTTAAGACCGCACGGGACATTGGGACGCATGGGGACATCGGGAGGCCTGTTTTTTTTAGCCAGACGTTGGCATATTTTTACCTTTTAAACCCACCCACAGCCCAACTGTAACCCCTCAGCTCTTTCGTGACTATTTTAAAATACTACGGGGACTGTTTGTCAGATGTCATACGAATATCTCATATTTCGGCGCCAAAGAAGTTTGAGATGCTCTTCGTGAGCCGGGTCGCATCGTGACGTGACCTTTGACCTGAGAGAGTAAACATGTCCCCAGTGAACTGCTGCTAATTCAACGGGACAAAGTCATGCATAACTTGTGGCAGCGTTGCCGTTCCAAGCATGATGTCTATCACTTGTCCCCATTTCCATATTTATTTTAATTACAATTTGGCAGAGTATTGTCCTAGGGGATAACTATTATGAAAACCATTCCAATATCCTAATATATAAAATTAGAGCAGCACTGTTTATGTACTGATTTCTCTCTTCGTCTTCTCTCGCTTTTTTTTTTTTTTTTTGGTTTTTGAACTTGTTATAAATTATACACTCACACAGCCAGAGTGTGGAGCCAGCCATATCTTTTTAATTTTCTAAATGCAATTCATTGCTCCGAACACGGATTCAAAAACACTAATTAATTTGTATTTGATAATTTGCCCACTTTCACGGCATGACATAAGTGCAATTTTTTCCTTTTAAACTTTGCACTGCATGCACAAGTTTAATTAAGTGAGAACTCTCCACATTATCATGAGTTGTATGATTTTTCTGGGGAAAAAAAGTAGGTCTGCGAGGGTCTTTTCTCTGCTCTTCCTCTCCACTCCCACTTTTTTCTCTTTTTTTTTGCATAAAAGAATTTTTTAGAATTGAGGGGAGTGATTGCTGGAGGAGGCATACATTTCAAGTTAATTTTACATTGACCTTGTCAAAGGGATTGTGAAAGAGCGTGAATAAGTTGAACAGTAATGAAAAAAAGGAGTTAATGCACCTTCATCTGGCTGCGCTGAAGTGTCTCACTAACGGACCATCCACTCCTCCACTCAGACACATTACAATCACACTACATAGGCTTCTTTCATGGACCCATAGCCAACCTGCATTTCAGCTAAATTGTACATTAAAAAAGCATAATGAGATTTTGGTTTCAGGGGGCTGAATTTAAGCACGGCTCTGCTGGGCGATGGGAAATTCATTTTAAAAGTTCTGACCATGAACAATGAGACGGCGCCGACTCCTCGTTCCTGCCGCTTACCTGTGGAGGACAGTTAGCATGTTGTCCTCCGAGACATTTACAGAGGAGCCGTCTCTCTGTTGACCTCTCTCATCTCACTGTTGACCTCTCTCATCTCACTGTCGACCTCTCTCATCTCACTGTTAAACTCTCTCATCTCACTGTTGAACTCTCTCATCTCACTGTTGACCTTTCTCATCTCACTGTCGACCTCTCTCATCTCACTGTTAAACTCTCTCATCTCACTGTTGAACTCTCTCATCTCACTGTTGACCTCTCTCATCTCTCTGTTGACCTCTCTCATCTCACTGTTGACCTCTCTCATCTCACTGTTGACCTCTCTCATCTCACTGTTGACCTCTCTCATCTCACTGTTAAACTCTCTCATCTCACTGTTGAACTCTCTCATCTCACTGTTGACCTTTCTCATCTCACTGTCGACCTCTCTCATCTCACTGTTAAACTCTCTCATCTCACTGTTGAACTCTCTCATCTCACTGTTGAACTCTCTCATCTCACTGTTGACCTTTCTCATCTCACTGTCGACCTCTCTCATCTCACTGTTAAACTCTCTCTTCTCACTGTTGACCTCTCTCATCTCACTGTTGACCTCTCTCATCTCACTGTCAACCTCTCTCATCTCACTGTTAAACTCTCTCATCTCACTGTTGACCTTTCTCATCTCACTGTCGACCTCTCTCATCTCACTGTCGACCTCTCTCATCTCACTGTTGACCTCTCTCATCTCACTGTCGACCTCTCTCATCTCACTGTTAAACTCTCTCATCTCACTGTTGAACTCTCTCATCTCACTGTTGACCTCTCTCATCTCACTGTCGACCTCTCTCATCTCACTGTCGACCTCTCTCATCTCACTGTCGACCTCTCTCATCCAACACAAATAAAAGGTCCATAGAACCATGCTGCAGGTCTCACTGGTGGTCCAAGTTTGTACACTTAGTTGGAATGAAGAGGAATACTGCTTTTCTGCCAAATATTCCGATTAACTTCTCATTTGTCACCCCCCCCCAAAGAAACTAAGGATGAATCCACGTTACCCCCCGGTGAAATACAGCTGTGCTCCACTTTTACTCTCCTCATCAGCGATTTATTAAACTCACATTGTTTTAGGAGGTCTTGCTGCCAAAACCAAGCAACTAAAGACACGTGTGACGTAGCTTCAGTCTTTCCAGGGTCTCCACTAACACACGCACGCACCTGAAGGGGCGACCTTGACCCTGATGTAATCCCACCCATCACCTCATGCCCGGCAAAGCACGTCGGACCCCACAGATGAAGTAGGCGTCTGGTTTTTTTTGGACGCCACGAGAACACTCATGATACTTTCAACTCGTGCGTATTTTTTCGAGATCATCATGGAAACGTACTGAAAGTGTTTGGAGAGGTGAGCTTGTTGGATTCTTCCCGGACCGGCCGCCGCCTCACCAGGGGGCTTCAGGAGCGGCTGCAAACCCTCTCAGCGAAGCCGGAACCCACTGTTGTTTGACAAATGTGACAAAAGGCTTTAAATGATTGATGAAGATGAATAGTTTCAGGCTTGAGAGTGAACTGTGCTGTTCTGTCCTCTTAACCTCGTCTGTATCGGAGGACCACAGCGTGTCCATCCTGTCCTGCTCCCCCCGTCATTTGTCCTCCAGTCCTCTTCTTTACCAGGTTTGTGTGTCTGTCCCAGGACAAAGACCTGACGGGGTCCTGGCTGGGCCCCGAGCCCACAGAATCATTTAACAGGCCAATCAGAACAGGCGCCCCTCCCAGCGTAGCCATCAGGGGAAACTCGAGCGCCAACCCGACCCCCCACCCATCCTCACCCCCACATCTCTCACGGCCTCTTTAAGCCGTAGACACTCGACAAATTGAGCATCATCGTCCAACCCTCAGCGGCCATTTTGCAGATGACGGCTCCAGGAAAGACGAGAGAGTGAGAACAGACAAGAAAATGATGTTCATCAGGTTTATAGCAGAGATGGGCCCAAAGAGATAGAAATTAAATACCCCGGCCCACTAGAAGGGGGTTTCTAATCCCGCCGCATCACTCCTCCCCTCCTCGTCTCCTTCTCTGGACCCCAACCTTTAGCTCACCGACTCAAAACCGTGATAAAACCCTATTTCTCCTCTTTCATTCTTTCAATCGTCCGCTCTTCCTCTTCGATCCCGTCACCGGGGAACACTCGGGCTTTTGTTCGCTGAATTGGTTTTCAGATGTTATTTTTTTCGCTTTCTCAAAGAGCGAGCGATTAAAATCACCTCCGTCGTTTAGCGCTGATGCCTTTTGTCTCTCCAGTCTCTTTCTGCTGGGAGTCAGAGGGCTTACTACTCTACATCTAACAGGTAGGCTATAATAGGATTTCACTGCTGCTCTCCGCACCACCGTCCCCCTGCATATTTGGAGCTTAAATATATGCATATGTATAAATTAAGGCTCAGGGTAATAATCGCAGCTTTTAATAAGAAGCGGTGTATAAATTTAACTTCTAAGTCCGGAGGGGGAATTGTGAATACTGCCAGGAATATTTTCCATGTCCAAACATGAGTCTGTTTTGCCAATTCATATAAGTTTCAACAAGGTTTCGGTGCTGTTTTTTCTTTTTTTTTTTCTTTTTTTTTTCTTTTTTAAAGGAGAACAAACAAGGAGACATTCATGAATAAGAGCCTGGCTTACAGACCCAAACTTAAGAAAATAAAGAGAAAATGAATCAACAGATGATGTTAAATTGCCTGGTGAACATTAAAGCAGGTGGTGGACGATGTGCCCCAATCATGAATTTTGATGAATACACCCCGTGTTTGGTCTGTTGTACTTATGGTACGGGCCAATTCTCTTGTTGGGTTAATTTGGAATAAATTGAGGCAGCGCCACAGCGAAGGAGGAATGAATAATGTTCATATGTTCTGCTAATGTTCATAGAGAAGGAGTGCAGCCATTATAGAGGGGAGGAATACCAGAAGGTGACGGTGGAGCCAACACTCATGCATCCCTGATTAACTCACCTTGAAAGCTATTGGCCCGAGTTCGGGTTCTAAATGATGCACGCAGGGACGACAACCCAAGACTGGCCTACGACAGCTGGAGCAGGACGGCGCGCCCCACTGTGTGTCTCTGCCACTGAGCAACATATCTCACTGTGGGATGGAAGACACAGAAACGTCACCTCCACTCAGTCTGGAGCAGCAATTTTTCACTTGGGGAAAAGCTTCTCTTATACTCGATGCAGACCACAGGATGACAAAGGTGAGCTCGGATCCAGTTGGTTCCTCCCACACCTCAGGAAGTTCCCGCTGGGGTCTCCTTCAGTGTCCCTGATCTTGACATCGTGTGAGAGAAATCGGACTCCTTAGCTTGTAGCTGCTACGCTGGTTCCGTCATCTTGGTTGTCTGTCCGCAGACGTACGTGCAACCCAGTTACTCATGATGGACCACCTACCCCTTTGTTTTCTGTCTTATCACCGTTGTATGGTAGAGGGCGCTATTGCACACAGAATACTGCACATCCAGGTCCTAAAACACACAAACAAGAAGCTCCAGAAACTGTGGCATACGGATGGATGGATGTTGTGGTTCTCCGGGGGGCCTGTGGTGCTGCACCAGGCCCACTTAGGAGCACTTCAATCAGGTCGAGGAGGAGGACAGATGGGCTGGTCGTCTAGGGACCAGGACTTTGAGCGATAAACAAATACACACAAGTATCTCATTAATTTTATATCTAAAAATGACTTTTAACGGAAAAAAAAATGTATTTTTCAAACAAGGAAGGATGTTTATGAGGAAACTTTTTCCATGAAAATAAAGGCCCGACTGTTTTATCTTACATGATTAGTTTTTTAAATTATCATCGCAAAATATTCTGGGGTTCATGAAAAATTGGTCTAAAAATCACTGGCAGGGAAAGAGTTAATCACACAAGCTGTTCGAAATCAGTCTGAATCTGTTGTGTGTGTGTGTGTGTGTGTGTGTGTGTGTGTGTGTGTGTGTGTGTGTTTGCCCAGTCAAAGTACTTATTGTGCAGCTCGAATTGTCACGATAAATATTTGACTTTTGTGACCTTTTGTGCTCATTTCCTCCCGTTGTGAGGCACTGAAACCGTTTGACACACCCGCCGACACACACACACCCTCACAGAGGAAGTGAAAGACAAGCAGCAGCCTTCATCTCATGATGAGAAAGTCTTCCTTTCTTCTTTTCCTCAATCCGTCGGCCTCCCTGTCTGACTCTCCGTTCAGCTGCCAAAGGCCTTGATTAATGGCCCGCTTTAATTAATACTTTTACAGTATTTAGAGCAGAGACCTGGCAATTAGCGTTGGCCTAAAGAGTGTAATCACCTGAGCTCATCCAGATTCTTATCCACACACACACACACACACACACACTGACTGACTGACTGACTGCCAGGCTCAGACACTGAGTACATGCACAAGCTTGTAGCTCCCACGTTCACTTCTTTTCGGAGAGGTTTTGCTGTCTCACTTGTAGGTTTTTCCCTCCGAACACCAACAGACGCTTCCAGTTGTCGATCCAAAAACTGTCCTGTAGATTTTTGTCTTTGCTGCTCTTATGAATTTTATGTTTTTTTTTTTAAATAAATCCTTTTTTTGTGCACAACTGGCAACCTTCTCCACAAGACAAGTAGAAAAAAGTGATCTATTAAAAAAAACAAACAAACAAGAAAACAACAAATCCAACTGTGATTGTTGTTGACTGATTTGTGACATTCAAGGGGATGTGAATATTTACATTGCCCTTATTTTAATGTAGAAAAAACACTGTAAAAACAATGAGATGTCATTTCTCAGGTGACGTGTAGGCCAGACGTCTCTGCAGCGCCACAAAAGTGGGATTGTGACGCTCAGGTAGCCTCGAACAACGACTGGGACGTCCTGCCAGTTGAAAGTTTCAGGAGGAAATGACACGAATCATTTAAACGAACCCCGACTGAAGCTGAGATTATTCATTAAAGGGAAGTTCATCGGAAAGTTCCTGTTGAAACCGGTTCAGTGTGAGACCTCCCCGTGAGACACTGCAGGCCTTCCACAGTGGAATTCAGCCAGAGAAAACCAAGAGCCGTTCGTTTGTGACGGAATCCACCTTGACACACGAGCACCTCCAGTGAGGAGTATGTAACAGGATTGGCTTTATTTATCGTGGCGCTGGGAAGTGGGAAGAGCAGGCTGGGAGAGAATCCCGCTGCATTAATTACAAACTGATTAGACGCTCCTTTTTGCAGGAGGCTGTATCATTTAATTGAGGGGAAAATAATGATCACAATTCCAGCAACTTCTAATTAGAAAAACAGCTCAAATCTTATCAGGACTGTGTGATGCATGCACAACACACATGGCTTTCTCTCTTACACACACACACACACACACACACACACACACACACACACACGAAAACTGTTTATACGGAGTGTATTATGCCTTTTTTGTGAGTGTGGGATACACACTTGTGCAGGCGGCCCCACTCTGAGACAGAGCAGCCAGTTTAAGCACATCAAGTCGACTGCGGATTATGTTTGTAGATATTAGCAGAAGAATCAACGGTGCGCTTTCTCAAAAGAGACACAGACAATTACAGATCTGATAACCTCCGAGTTGTATCGCAGCCATGTGTTTACACTATCTGACATGGCTGAAACAACAGCACAAATAGGAAGAGGGAAGATCCTCATCTCAACTTTCCTGCTTATCACAGACCGCAAAAATCAGTGTCAGCTTGGAACGGCACCAACACACTCGACACACTCAAACAACAACAAACCACCTCGTCACATCCCGGTTTTTTAGCTCCAGATTCTGTATTTAGAAAAGGAAGGATAACTGCAAACCTTTCCAAAAGGAACGTGTCTGGGTTTTGTTTTTTTTTTGTTAAATTGGCAAGCAACGGCAAATTTGTGTGTGTGTGTGTGTGTGTGTGTGTGTGTGTGTGTGTGTGTGTGGTGTGTGTGTGTGCAACCTCAGGGGAGATTCTTGTTATGGCAATGACAGCTAGAAAGTGTCGCACTTTGTAGCTGAAGGATGCTTTTATCGTCCTTGCAGGTCAACGAGACATTTCAGAACATTCCCAGTGGGTTTGGACGGGACTGAGTGGCGGAGAAAATGTTTATTCTTTTATCTGTTTGTTAAATTTGTCGGTTTAATTAATGCAACAACAAAAAAAGAAGCTTTTGCATTTACAGGTTTCCCCTCACGAGAAGCCGACGGACTGATGTGCGAGTTTCCCTGCCGACTGGTTCACAGATGAACATCGCATGAGTGGGCGGTTCCTGTGATACTTTATAAACAGAGTCATTAGAGAATACAGACAAAACAGCAGTAAATCAAGCTGCTGACAAGTCTGGCAGAGCAGCACAACTGATGGCACGCAGCTGAAAGGAGGAGACGGGCTAATATTTGATATTTCCCTCTCGTCAACAGACGACTGTGTATTTGCAGCTGTCACTTTGGTATGCTTTTAAAACTAAATGCATTCAGGCATTATTCTACCTTTTTTCTTATATATATATATATATATATATATATATATATATATATATATATATATATATATATATATATATATATATATATATATATATATATATATATATTGATCCCAAACACACCAGCTAACCAGAGAACAACTCATTACATCACACACACTTGCACATACACACACACACAAATTGGAATTTGCCACTCCCTTGGATGGGTTTGAGTATTCCTTTACCATGTTTGGACAGGCTTGGATGCTGCACGGTTTTGTGTGTGTGTGTGTGTGTGTGTGTAGGTGTGTGTGTGTGTGTGTGTGTGTGTGTGTGTGTGTGTGTTTGTCGGGGTGGGTTAAGGCTGGGGGATTGTCCAGGGAAAGTGTCTGCTTGGCCGTCCCTGGTTGAGAGGTAAGCCTTGCCGGTGGTGTGCTGAAAACCAACCGTGTTGTCGCAGGCTACAGAGCCAAAATCACTGACGCGTTTTAGAAAGGGCCCCCGGTGCTGGAGAGGATGGGGGTATTAAACACGCACACACACACACACACACACACACACACACACACACACACACACAGAGTCATGAACATGTACAATGCTGCTACACACACACACACACCTACTCGAACAATACTCAAACAAAAGCGCAGGCATATACCGTAACACAGAGCCAAAGGTACACCCTCAAATGCAAACACATACACACACACACACACACACACACACACACACTGTACGTGCACACACACACACACACACACACACACACACACACACACACACACAGCCAGAGCAGCGAGCCGAGCCGCTGTGCCAGGTGGCAGGGGGATACTCTCGGCTGAGCATAGAGAAGGAGGAGAGGCTCTTGGCCGGCCTTGAAAGCGAGAGGCACAAACGGTAGCGGCGATGCCCAGGTTTGGATGTGGCCGGGGGAGCCCTGGAGGGGTTTCTTGGGCACACAAGCAGGGAGGAGGGGAGGGTCGCTGGGACGGTTTTGGGGCTGCTTCTGGGCCGTGGTCAGCCCCCTCTGTAACAGAGAAGTGTGATCCCAGACACAGCTGTCCTGTTCTGAGCCGGACCTCCTTGTCCGTGGGCCCAGAGCTGCAGCAGGGACGCGGATGCAGCGGCGAGCTCAGGCTGGGCTTACACGCTCCGCATTGTTCCAGATACTAAATAAGACGTCGCTTTTTTTTTTTCCTAAGCTGTGTGTGCAGCTCGGTGCTTCAGAACAAACGCTATGCAAATTATCTCCAGATCGTAAGAAAGAAAAAGACTAAGTTGATTGTCTTTGATGATGTATCAAGCAATGAAAACAACAAGTGCAGTATGAACTCAACTTTTTCAGAATCTTTATGTATTCGATGTTGAATCTATTCGGATTATTTCAACCGTCCTGCAGCTTCCACTCCAGCTGATTTGTTTTGGTCATGTGACTGTCGAGTGAATCATTGCGTCCTGTTGCACTCAAGACCTTAAAATTGTACGATTTTGCCGACTCTGTTTTGTGCACATTGTTTTTGTTTTTTTGGTTTTTTTTAAAACATTTGACACATTACATGTAGAATTTCATTATTTCTGACGCAAAATCAAAATAACTTGGATAAGTTAGAAGACGTGTATTCCTGTGTTCAAGCAATGTCGGAAAGTTCCGAAAATCTGAAGATATTTTTGCAACCTGTTTCTGAAAATGTTTGGCAATTGTCAAGCTGTGCAGCCTGGTGGTTTTGAACAAACGTATGCAAATCAGCTCTTCAAATGGGAAAAACGACAGAGTATTTTTGTAGCAGTCGGGTAAATCACGTTCTGCATGTACACGGGGAACGTAACGTGCAAGGAGCGAGTTCAAGCCCTGTTTGTGCAGGGTTTTCGTCTCCACTTCAGTTTCATGGTCACGAAGCTGTGAGAGCTGCATGGTGGTTTAGAACAAACGGTATGCAAATTACATCTGGCGGAGACATCCAAAACCCTGCGATAAGACGCAGTGTGTTCGCGCCACTGAGGTGATCAGATAAGTGTGAGCTGACCAGATCCAGCAGCCAGCAGATGGACTGGGGACCCTCAAGAACCACACAAAAAAAGTAGGTTCTACATCTGGTAAAGAACAGGGGACCCCAAATCTGCCCAGAAGCCTTCTAAGCACTTCAAGTCCCAGCTATAAAACCAGTCTCCATTTTTCTGCTGCAGTAACATTCTCAACCACAAGGGAGCTTCCCATCTCAGGGTCTCCATTGTCCCTGCAGCCTCTAAACTCTCCAGGTAGTGCAAACAGGATCAAGTCCCAGCGGAGGAGGGCTCTAAGAAAGGGAGACTGAAGAGGAGGCAGGGTGGGGGGAGAAGGAGGGCTGAGGATGAGGAAGAGAGAGAGAGAGAGAAAATCGAGGGGCTGAAAGATGTGAATTAACAGAGTGCTGGTGAGGTATTCTGGGGCTCGCTCACGTAAAGTGAGCTGTGGGGCGTGTAAAGTGAGTAGGGGGCTATTTGGGTCGTTTTCACATGGAGCCTGGCCAGACTCCAGAACCAAGGGAGGAGGGCGAGTGAGAGAGACTCCTAATGGCTAAGCCTTTCACGAGGCCACACTGCAGTGAGCCATAATTGAAGGTAATTGTTGGGAAGAGCTGACACACACAGCTTGCCTACTGTTCCCCCCGTCTGAGATGGACAAGCCTGGGATGACAGAGGGGGGATGAGAGGGTGTGGAGGGAGAGGGGTGTAGAGGGTGAGGAAGGGGAGAGAAAGAGCAGGATGATAGAGGGAGATTGCATTACCCCACCTCAACCATCCCCAACTGTCCTACACGGCATTTGTCTGCTCGCACAATTGCGTAATTGTGTTCTGGCTAAATGGTCCGAAGGGCTGCGGCAGCATCTTGGATGCAGGTGGGCCGGCTCAGGTGACCGACAGACAGAGTGAAAGGAGGCGGAGAAGTGAAAGGAGAAAGGGCTGAGATGGCGGCAGCTGGGTGACCACCAGCTCACACTGGGCCGGCTGTTGTCGCTGCCTCCAGCAAGCCTGATTTTTTAATCGTCGCGCCACAAAACGTGACCAGGCGCCCAGCGTCATTCCTGCTCCTTCCATTCGTTTCTGGTCACCCAGAGTTGAAAAAATTTGTACTCGTCACTGTCAGTTTTTAACCACTCGTCCAACCCTGACGGGGGAGGGGCAGGACAAATACCACAAAGACGCACCGTCACATCAGACCTGAAACACCGCGGAGGAGCTTTGATCAGACGATTGTACCCGTCAGCGCTCACCAAATCTGATAAAACTGATCTGAGTTCTGCCTAATTTGAGTGTGCTGACACTTTTACTTGGGTGGAAATTTGGTACCATAGCAACCAAATGCTAGGCAACCAATGCTATCAAATACTCCAAGCTGGGCTCTTTCAGCTCAAATTTTTACCTTTTTTTTTTTTTTTTTTTTAAAACAACTGTACTCATTTGCGAGATTTATAGTTTTTTTATCAACCAGATTTTTTGCCGAGGTGAAAGAAAGACATGGTCCGGCGTTCGGTTGAGATTCCTGTGGCAGACGGCTTGTGGTGTTGCCCCTTTGTCGAATTATCCCAATGAATTGTGCGTAAGATATTATACAAATGGTTCACGAGAATACGTTTGCACTTGGACACGAACTTTGAAACAAAATACTTTTTGCGCTGCCACTGCCGTCCACTTAATTTGATCTTTTTCCCCCAGAATCCTTCAATGAATACATTTCGCTCTTTGTCACACACACACACACACACACACACACACAGACATTTTCAAATAGATTTGATGAGGTTGTGCCAAAGTGATGATGTTCATGTGTGTGACTCTGAGCACTCAAGTGTGTGTGTGTGTGTGTGTGTGAGAGAGAGAGAGAGAGAGAGAGAGAGCAGGAGATGGAGGAAATCACCTTCCCCACTTTGCCTAGCCTCCTCGGTTGGATGGGTTTAGCTCCATGAGCGCACTGGAGCAGGAAATCCAGATTCGCAGCCTATCAGCGAAATAGCACATATATGACTCCCCAGCCTAAGACGGTCTAATCAGGCCTGCCAACCCGCTAACTCCACCACCATCATCACCAGGCGCCAGATTGACTCCTGAGCCCAAATCGCAGCTCCTGCTTTACGCCCTAAAATGATTCCTGTATTGGTTTCCCCTTAAACCTGGTGAAGCTAATGCAATGTAATGTAAAAATTAGAAGCATAGTGCTACTGTGCTGCGTGTCAGCAAGTGCAGATTTGACTGGACGGGCTGAGAAAGGGAGTCCGACTGGACTTATTGAATGAGGCGAGGACAGAAAAATATCAAACCCAGGTGAGCCACTGTGGCGCGAGCAAAGGCCGATGAATGTGAAATTTATGAGCGCTGATAGAGGAAATTGGCACAAGATGCAGCGGAATTAGAATTAAAGGAATGAAAGACAGATTTTTCCCTATCAGAAGTGTATTTTTTTACTATAAGCTCGCTCATCTTTTATGTTGCGAGTAACCTTTCTGCCTTAATTACTGAGTATCTGTGATCCAGGGTCCTGTGTCGCCACTGGCATCGAGGGGGCGCGCGCGCACACACACACACACACACACACACACACACTCACACACACGGAAGAGCTTTGATAATTAGCCAAGCTAAATGAACTTTAATTCTTTCTTTTCAAATGTGAGATCTGGCCCATAATTACTGCGGTGTAATTAAAAGTCCCAATCACTCTGTTAGATTGCAGAGTCTCAATGAAAGAACAGGAGAAATTAGACCTTAATCCTCAGAGCACTTTCTCCCGTCACACTCCTCACTTCGTCCCCTTTAACACTCACACGTCGCCGTGTTTCCATCCCTTCAGAGGACACTACATTCACGCACAGTTATATCCTTCAGATTAACCCTGACTACAGCCAAAAACCTCCTGGTCCGAACTCTCAACGCTGCATCCAAACTGATACGGTGTCATTTTAAAACGCATTAGCTGCGTTCGCGCTTCGCATCCACACAACTCCGACATTCTCAAAGACGGACAACACTTGAAACTCTTGGAGGTCGTGTGGAGGGCTAATCCAAAGACCTCTGAACATGATGACGCAGACACGGACTTTGGCGCTCTGAACGGGTCTTACCTGTAACGACACATCATCCCCCGATTCATCACGCAACCGTCACGTGACCCTTGCGTAAGCGTAGGAGTTGAGCTCCGGAGCTCCATCTGGAACACCTTGGAGAAGTACTTGGACCAATCAGATTTGTGTACTTACTTCTCCTCGGGCCCTGAAAAGTACTGCAGCTCTTGATTGGTTCTCGTATTGAATGACACTGCTGGCTGCATAGTAGAAGTACAAAATGGCGTCTCAGGAAACAACAAAGAGTAGCAGTAGCATGTAGTTAGTAGCTGAGACAACCCTTCGGACTGGATGATGTCAATCGTATTTTAACTCTAATTGACTGAAGGAGCTTGTCTGTCCATGCAGGTTCCGACCTCTCTTAGTGGTTCTCCATAGGAGGGGGTGCAGGCGTAGCTGCAGAGCTCCACCTTTGGACCCCCCCAGGCTACACCTTTTGTGATTTTGTCCCTCTTGTGTGTTTTCTACTTCCTCATCACCAGCGGGAGCGTTAGCAGGTCAAATATGTTGATGCGTTTGCTGTCCAGTGTCTCCAGCCATCGTTACCGTCTTGGACTACTTTCAGTTCCGGGTCCGCTTCATCGCCACGCCAACCGCAGACTTCTCCAGTTTCTTCCAAGTTTTTTGTGCAACTGCTTCCTGTTTACGTACGAGCACGCGTGAACGGTCATGTGATCTATGCTTTCAGGTGTGCTACGGTAGACGGGGATGATGAAAGTATTCAAATGAAAACGTATTGTTGGATGCAGCCTGAAATAAAATGATTTCTATGCTTTCACTGTAGCAAGTCCTCTTAACATGAGGAATACCTGGCGCGCGCGCGCGCACACACACACACACACTTACATGTCATCCCCCAACGCTGAAAAGACAAACCTCATTTTAACAAGTTTTTTTTCCCCCTCCTTCAGCTAAAAATGTATAATATAATATAGACCATTATGTCCTTTAAAAACTCATTACAGCGTTTGAAATGGGAATCTTGGGAAGTCTGTTTAAATATTGCCTCCTCCACATTGTGCGGAGATGGAGGGGAGACACATCGGGGGACGTGGCATGCAATTAAGAGCAGAATGGATTAGTTTCCTTTTTAAAGTTATTGAGACACAATGAAGGGAGAGGCTTTCTCTGTTCCCCCTTCTCATCATCTGTATTGCTCCCCTGTAAGCCCCGCCGCTTGCCCTCTCCCACTTAATGACAGTTTGCATTTCACACTACAGGAACCAAGGAAACCCTTTGGCCTTTTTCCTGTGAAGAGTGAAGAGATAGACCCGGCGAGAGAAAAGAGGTGTGACAGAGCCGTTAGACTTTGTAGGTCGTGGCTGTCGTGGTGTGGAGAGGAATTAGCCCGAGACAAACATGTCAGAAAGACTAAAACGGCATTACTTCTCGCGCGTGTCGTAACAGCCCATTCTTCTCCGCTCACACTGTCAGGGACGTCACGGAAT
Source organism: Aulostomus chinensis (assembly GCF_037954235.1). Taxonomy (NCBI): domain Eukaryota; kingdom Metazoa; phylum Chordata; class Actinopteri; order Syngnathiformes; family Aulostomidae; genus Aulostomus; species Aulostomus chinensis. The sequence goes on along the minus strand of NC_141323.1, from coordinate 10,282,470 downwards.
CCGAAAAGTTTGCAGCCGAGCAGAAATGACTTACTGTATTTATGAGGCCAGTTGCTGCGGCTGGTTCAGCACTGGTCTGTCAAAAAAAAAAAAGTAGAAGAAGAAGAAGAGGCAGCAAATGTAAACTAATTCCTGTGAGACATGAAAGATTCAGTCGGAACAATAAAAGCACGCTGTTTTATAGCTCGTCGCATCGTCTCAGCGGGTGACGCTGATGTTGCAGTAAGAACATTGATGCGTTCTGGAGACGCAGCTGAAGGGAAGTCAGATGGGACGAGAAACACGGGAATCGTGGCTCAGCGTCTACGCGTACAAAACGGCTCAAGATGTCAAATATATTTTTAAAAAAAGGCTCCCAGCTCCTCAAATAGAAACACCCAGTTACAGTTGGAGTTTTGTAAAGGTCACGCATGCTTAACTCGCCCATGACAAACGCGGTTGGAAAGGGCCCGTTAGCAGTGTTAGCATTAGCGAGAAAGTTGTTGTGTTCCACCAGAAAGGAAGAACCATCCAAAGCTCATTTCCTTGTTCTCCTAACGTGCTTCTCTAGATCATCTCACTCGTCCCTTCTCTTGCTGAACAGCTCGTTAAGCACTTCCTCAACTTCTCCGTCCAATCAGGACTTGTGACAAAATCAGGTGGCTCGTGTTCGGCACCACGGTTGGCTTAAGAGACATCAGGTGTGGAGCCATGAGTTGGGTGAAAGGTTGTGTGTCAAACACTTACGACATAGATCCACGTTCGATGGCGAGCTACTCATTATTTCACGGAGGAATCTCACTTCCACACGTGATGGGGACTCTGACGTTAGCATTAGCAGGTGTTAGCGCTTCAGATGATCCATCCCGTCAGTTCGCTCATCATCCAGCATGACACAACTTTTACTTTCACATCATTATCGCACATTCATACTCTTGCATTCATCAACGCGTCCGTTTGTGTTCCTTGTGTCCCCACATCCTTACTTGAGAATATTGGAGCGTTTCCCTGCTTGACTGAATACTATGTTTTCTTCTTGTGCCATTTCTTTTAAACTTTAGGCTTAAAATAGTTCAGAGGAACCAGAATTAGCAATATGAGGAACCCAAAAGTTGTCACGTTGGCCTCTCAAACCACTAATATTATTCTGCATAGGCCCTAAAATGCAGAGCTTATGATTAAACATCCAGCATATATTAAATTAAACCATTTCTTACCCCTTTTTAAAAAGAAGCAGTTAAAAAAACTGCATTAATCGTTTCAGGTGTGAGAAATGGGATGATAATCAGCCTGGTTTGCAGTCTCTCCTGCCGCAGTTACGTGCGCCGCTAATCCAAACGCAGCACCGCGGAAAGCCGTCCTGATCCCAACGGAATTGTAATGATTGAAATGAAAGACATCGGCATGCTAAATCGCATCATGTAAATCCAGAAGAGACGTTATGACCCCTCCTGGCCCTCTCCTTTCACTGCACCTCATCTTATCTGCCGCCTTATTCTATCAGCAGAGGTGCAGCACAATGAGGACACAAGTCACATGTGCCGGAACAGACACCGTTGTGCTCGTTTGTTCGGCCGCATACGTCACTTTTCCTCTCATTCTTCTTTCCAGAACCACCAGCAAACGGACCATCCAGAGGAGACATCCTCAACGTGGGTTACTTTTCCATCGGTTCATCTTTAAAATGATTTCAAGTCATGACAGTATCCCTCCTGTGTTGGCAGTTTTGCTCAATAAGTGACGTAAAAGTCTATAAAGAGCCGAACGGTCTCTGGCCAACTCTGATGTTATGAGGAATCCAGACCCTTCAGACCGTCTGGGACCCCTTTGCTCAGCACCCTGAGTACCTGAGGTCTGCTGAAACCGTCACTCACTCAAAACCAGATCTTGAAATGTTTCTCGCTGTCGCTTTCATTAACGACCTGTAACGATGCACGGATTTGTTTTTACTGTCTTCTGAATCTAATGTTGTTTTTTGCTTCATCATCTTGGTTTATGTATATTTATGGGGGTTTTTGTGCTGCAGCGACGTCCTGTGAACTGTGTTTGAACATCATAGTCCCGTCAAACATTTGTATGATATCTTTGAAAAGTCATGCAGTATTTTCTATGTATAATCCCTCAAGCAAAATGACAGTTTTTCTCTTTTCTTCTGAGTGGAAAATGGAATATTTTAAGATAGTTGTGACAAACACTGTGGTTTGTGTGAGGGAAAGATCATAGTTTGGGTAAAAATACAAATAAATAAACGCATAAATAAAAATGTCTGCAAATGAGCTGACATCACGCTAAAAATACATGGTTTTGTGGGCAGAATAATTATATGTCGACTAATTACAGTGGATTACTTTTGTTGGTATAAATATGAAGAGGGGATGAGAACAGCACGGTCTGAAGGATGCTCAACAAAAAAAAGTCTTGTAAGAGGAACAACCCATATATGTGTCATTATGTAGAAACACAAAAAATGCTTGCTATTGAAATCGAAAAAAGCGACACACACACACACACACACACACACACACACACACACACACACACACACACACACGCGCGCGCACACACACCCCGGTCCTCCATCACTCCTGCCACTGCTCCTGCACAGTGCAGCGAGCCTAATCACTCACTCTGTATCCTAACCAAAACAAAATGGTGCCAACCAGTAGCTTTTAGCCATGTTTACACTCCTAGCTTCCCACCTCCCTACTGCCCCCCCCCCACACACACACACCTCCTCCTCCCTCCCGCCCTCCCCTGGCAGCTCGTGGCGGCATGGGTGATTAATTTGGGCCGTGCAGACAGGTAAACACAGGCCTATTTACATGGCTTACCCGCCACCATATTTATACTCAACAGGACTAAAGCTCAGATAGAATATCCTCAAAGCTCCCATCTGTTTATTTTCTCTAACTGCTCCTTGAGCTCCGTCCTGACACCCGTCCGTCTCCCCCCACCACCCTGATCTCCTCCTCTCCTGACCTGCTTCCATCTCAGGTCAAACACGGGACATTTTTTTGGAGTTGGAGAAAAGAACTCTGAGGTTTTAATTGTCTTCTTAATTGTGTGGGAACGTTTAAGAGCCGATGTTTCCATTTCTGCAAGTAATTCAAAATGAATTAGAGAAATATTTTGAGTGCAATACCCCCCCCCCCCCATACACTGTAACATTCAGGCTTTTTTACTCAAGTGTCTGTCATGTGACCCTTGAGCACCAAATCAGCACCAGCGCCATCCATCCATCCATTTTCTATACCGCTTATCTCTTAAGGGTCGCGGGGTGGGGGGGGGGCTGGAGCCTCACCCAAAGGTAACAGCAATGTAGTCACAGTAAGTAACAGTAGGAGTTGATGAGCCAAAGAAATCTAAACCTCATTGAGCTTGAATTCAAACTGTCAGAGCTGCCTCACGTGGGTCGAAGAACACGCATCCTTAAGATGAAAATGAAGGCGGAGCTTAAACTTTCCTGACTACATCTAGGATGCTGTGACAGCTGCGACGGGTATATAAACACCTGCCAAAAGCTCAAAGCCACCACAGAAGGTGCCTGCAGAACTGCAGCTGCAATACAGAAATCTGACACGCAGTTTGACTGCTGGGTGATGTCAGGACAAAACAGTGAAGAAAACTAGTTTTGTTTTGAAGAGCAAGAAAAGTAATTCACAAACACTCATCTTGAGTTCACAAAGAAATGTTCCCCTCTCATTGTTTGTGAATCCAGGGTGCAGAAAGAGCCAGACACATATTTTCAGCTAGAAGCTAATGGTGGCTAACAACAGCAAAAGTGTCCAAAAATGTCCATAATCTGGTGTAATCCAGGTCTTCTTTACCAGCTGTATGCTCAGTGACCCAAAAACACTTTGATTTGAGCGGCAAACATATTTACACAGATGTTTTTGTCCACTTCCTTTCTCAGCTTCAAGCTCTGCCTGCTCTCTGAGGGCCCACAGACGTAACGCGGCAGAAGTTAATGTCGTTGTGAGTTCAGACTCCGACTAGCGCGTGCTTGAACGGCCAATACACTTCTTAACGCGAGTATCACTTGATGACAACTGCTCAATAGCAGGCAAGGAGACGCAGATAAAAATATGGATATTATGTGGAAACACTTCTGCACAAAATCTTTCAGTGCTGCATTCCCCCACACACATACCTCCGCATCATACAGTAACTGCCCTCCCACGCACATGACAGCAACTGAACACGCGTTCCCTGGTATGTCGGGTAAAGTGGAGGTGTTCCTTGTCATGCCGCGCATTCCTGTAGCTGCTGCTGGCACGTAGGCCGGCCTCGCCCCGCTGCTACCTGAGAACCAGGGGGCAGGGAAACCAGGCCAGAGGTTAAAAAAAATACAAAAACACACACACACATCATGTGATTCCTTGTGTTGCTGCGTAAGAGGAGAGACACGCAGTATCAGAGGTGACATGCAGATGTTTTCAAGGACAAAGCCGCTTCAATGACAGTCAAACAGGAAGATCCACACTCACAAACTAGCAGCTGTGGTGTCTGGTAGCTGGGAGGCAGGAATTTTTCATACTGATTAAAAGATTTTTTACTTCTTGTCACTTATTCACTTAAATATAAATCTCTTTTCTCTGACATTATACTGCAAATTAGCTTGTCTGCTCAACAGGTGCAGCATGTGAAGATAATCTCCCCTCTAAATGTCTTGTGTGTTTTAGCGATGGAGCCTGCAGTGGAAGATGGGAGGCCAGCAGAAAATCCACAGATACACGAGCCCTGCTAAGTGGTATTATGCACATAAATAAAGTACACGCGATTGGCATTAAATACACACATGCATGCACACAAACTGAATATGCGATGGCTAATTTAATTACAGATCCACAGAATCTCAGCCTGCAATCCGTTCTTTAAAGATTTACTCTACGTGTAATATTGCAAACATATCATACAAATGTTTTTTTCTCCTCCCTGTGAATCCCATCATGCCTCTGGGCAGGGATAATTACTTATCAACACTAGAGTTCCTTAAAGGGATGTCCAAGAGCACACAGGCTGTCCATTTGTCGGGGGATTTTCATTCCACCACCTCGTGGAGATGATTTGTCTATTATCTCTGGTGGATTTGCTCCTCTCTTCATCTGCGGCGCATTACTGCAGTCATAAAGCTGCAAGGTCAGGGGAAAGGCAGGCGGGGAGGGGCTCGCCGCTCTCGACTCGCCTACAGTGCAGCTTTACCCTGCAGAGATGTATGATACAGTAACCCATCACACACTTGCAGGGCAGTGATAAATCAGAGGGTGTGGTCAGAGGTAAATATACTTAATAATCTTTATCAGCATCACTGCTACCAGGGTGACCATTTTTCTGCATTTCTGCTTTATGGATACAGTCAGAGAGGAGACGACAAGACAACCTGAGAGGCTGGGTCTCGCAGAGATGAGGGACATTCAGGAATCCATTTTCCATAAGAGGCCAGCAAAGCTGTTTTCACAGAGGCCAGTCAAGTTGTTTGCATCGGGAGCAGCGCAAATGCTACTAGCATGACGTCGAGCTACGTGTTCGTCAAACGCCGAGCATCTCGTGCTGGAATTTTGGACACCGATTGCCTTTCAGCCTTTGGCCGGCTGTCCAATCATAGTGGAAGAAGGGAGGGACTTGAACACGGATGAATTTTGGAACACAAACAAGCGCTAAAGGACGACGCTCACTGGGAAGTTCCCTCGCAAGCAACCCTCTGCGAACTAAAATCCTTTTGTTCTGGACTGAGAGAGGAGAGCTTGGCCAATGGATCCCGAATAACAAGTGTCGTTTCCGTAACGGATTTGTTGAAAAACTGGGGGAAAAAATCTCAAGTTACTTTATCATCTACTCTGCTAAAGTTTAACGCCCGGACCTTGAGTTCTCTTGTGTACGCACTGGAGGTTTCAACCAAGTGTCAAACTCTGCTTTAGAAGATCAAAAATTAAAGTGCTGTAACAAAAGAGAGACACTTTTGAGCAGAGGAGGGATTTAAATGTCTTAAACACATACTTGATGTATAAAAGGGTGAGTATCTAAATGGGGATTTTCCGTTAATCATCCAGATCAAAAACGTAATCCACCACCACACAGTTAGCGGCAGCCGCAGTGCGAGTCCCTGCAAAGTGAGCTAAAGGTAGCGACGGGTCATCTATTGTATTCAACATGCAGACACAGTGCCGCTAATGCCGTACTTCACAGCCCAGCCTAATCAGCCGTCGCTCTGACAATGCAATTATAGAAGTGTCCAGGCGCCGCAGTCATCTGGGGAATTCTAATTATTTACAAGGCTGAGGAGGCTGGACAGCGGTTCATCTGAAAACCGCCGCGTCCGATGTCATCTCAGGCGACGGCCCGGAACTGTGGACGGTTACAAAACACAGAAGAAGAGATGAGAGACGGAAGGAGAAGGCAGAAGTATCTTCTTTCAGGTGTCTGAGAACCACGCGAGGCCGCAGCAGTTCGACCTCTGTGTCCATGAGACCGTTGCAGCGGCCTGGTCAACATTCTCAACCCTCCCGCTGGGTCCTGTTTTATTCTTTTTCAACAGGTTTCTGGGAAATTTACAAAGATGATGCACACTTTTTCTTGTTTAAAAGCAGGATTTACCTTCGGAGGACACAATACTGGTGTTTGGGGAGTGCACGGCCCTCCACTGGAATAAACTGGTCTTGATCAGCATGATGTCAGACTTGAGAAAGTCTTGTTGGCGTACAGTAGATTCCAAGTCAGAGGGAATCCTTCAACTGAGGGGACTTTCTGATCAAGTGCCCCCCCCCCATCCTTGAGTGACTAACAAAAACCATTGGTTAAGTTTCTTCCCTTATTCTTCGACTTGTTTCACCCGCATAAAACATATTAGTACAAAAACCTTAAGAAATGGCCTCATCTCCACCACCATTTACTCCTTAAAATGTGTAACCTGGTGCAGATTAACTAAGATTACGTACAAGATAATTGGCCCAATTCTCCCAGCCGGGGGAGGGGTGTCTGGCGACGTGAGCGAGCTGAGCCAACTCCTAGCCTCAAGTCTTAAACTAGGTTGGATCAGAAATCCTCTCTGAAATGGCCAAGTATCAGAAAACACTGCACTAAAATGAGCTGCCACACGCGTCACGAGGCCCAGAGTTTCTGAACTGGTCTGATCCGGCAGTGGGCAGCAGCCATTAAACGTGACATCGGGTGACTTTTTTTCAAGGCCTGGTTTCACTGGAATTTGCAACAAAAATGGGAAACAAAAAGCGCAAGACAACCGACGTTCACAGTGAGATTCAAAGCCAACAGTAAAAAACAAGCTCCACACAACACAGTGGGTTTGACAGCAAACCAATAACCTTACAGCGCTCCGCCGCAGAGAGCAACAAACTCAAACAACCCGGGCTTGTAGTCTTTATCCTCTCCACTTCACACGGCGGCTGGAAGAGAGGGAGAACAGCATCTCTCTTATCAGTGTGTGTGTATGCTTGTGTACTGTAAAAGCCTAATCTAATCAGCACACACTCACTGCTTCCTCCAGGTGTATTACTGTACCAGACGTGTAATGCAGAGAGAGGGAGAGATAAGTAATATTGATCTGATGCGGCGATTGTCACTCTGTTGCCTGCCTTGAATAGCTAATCTCTTTTCTCACGGGTCAGGGGGAAGAAAGGCGGCAGGGGCTGCAGGTTTAACCAGAACCAATCGCCAAATTGTTTTCAACGTGGGGTGATCAAACCACCGCTGGTGGCGTTGGGATATGAAATCATTTCTCCCAGCTGTTGTTAGCAAAGAAATGATGACGAAGCAGATTACACAGACGCTCAAGTTTGGGTACTTCTGGCAAGTGATTGGATCGTGGCACGAACTTGTCCAGAGTCTTCAAATGGAACATTTTAAGAATGCAAACGTTTTCTTCAGCTTGTTTAGGCAAATACGGCAACGCCGGAGTGGCTGTTAACGCCTTCATGTCCAAAAACCTCGTCAGTTGTTCAGAGGATGATGACAACGACACTTCCCTCCTCAGAAAAATGACAGAGAAGGTTTCGTAATACAAAAATGACAGCGGTGGGACAGACCTCTTTTGACCCACTCGTGACAATGCCATCTAGTGGCCATAGAAATTATGACCACAGAAAAAGGAGGAAATCAGAAGGATCCGGTGGAATGGAGAACGCTTTGATGGTTGCGGGTGATGATCGATCATCAGAGAAGTGAAAAGCAGTCAGAGGCGTCCTTTTCTCCCCACTTCTGTTACAGCTGACGCTACAGCAGCATCTCGTGTCTTCAGGAGCCGCCATTTTTGTTTTAATGCTTCCCAGTGTCGCCATACCGGACGGCGTTTGATCCGAGGCGCCGTGGTTTAAAGCGCCGCAGCGCATTCCTGAGATGACACACTCACAACAGGCTAACGTGAGGTCACAGCGACCTTTGGCCACTGCAATTTCAGCTCATCCTCAAGTCCAAGTGCATTCTTGATGATTGTTTCCTCTCAGGAAGGTTTCACAGACTTTACCTTTTGCGTAAGCCCCGCCCCCTGCTTCGTTACACATCACAACGCTACTCCGTGAATAGCATAAAAGATAAAACAAAAGGTACTGAGGAAACTGTCGTGGGAAATACAGACACACGTGTGGTCTTGATGTATTTGCACCAGGACCGCAACAGATCAAATCCTTCCTGGTGCGATACGGTCAGCTTACTTCAACAGAGTGACTTCCAGAGAGGCCAAACTGTCAAAAACTTTCCTCTCAATCATTTTGCAACTCTTTGATTTATGTTGCACGAGTGTGTATGTGTGTATGTGTGTGTGGGGGGGTCCCTCCTAAAGGTTGTGGTTCATGTAAAGTTTCTATATTATCACTCACATCAAAGCGTTACGGCACAAACGCTGATGTCACACCTCGCTCGGAGGCTCGGCGCTGTGGGCACGCGGGTGGCAAGCGCGCAGCTCCTTAAATTTCCTCAATCGTTTGCTCGTCTTCACTTCAGTTACTTTGTGAATGTGGAAGCTGGATTTTTTTTCCCCCTCCTCGAAATGTCAGGGAGAGGTCCTCCTGTATCTGCTCCTCATCACCTTCCTCTGTACACACATCTATCATCCTTTTCTCCCCTCGTCTCCACCTGCAGTGCGAAAGGACGGATTGATGCAGCGAGCACGCCACAGTAGTTTCCATTTACCAAGACCAAACATCAGCAAGCATATCTCTGACACCAAAGGGTCTGCCTGGGTGCCCTCTCTTTCTCCTACCTCCCTTTCCCTCACCCGCCTCCCATCTCCTTTTAATATAGAAGCTGGAGATGAAAAATGGTGTGCTTTTGTTTATTTGCCACCGATGCAAATGCGACCACAGCAGGATTAGTGAGTTCTCCATCTCTTTACTGATAGCGGTGGGAAGAAAGAGGGGATTTTTATGCAAAAAAGATCTCTCCCACCCTTGCTATGACAATTGCAATGCATCACTTCATAGACAGTTTTTAATCTGTTTCAAGCCAACCACACTTTGAACTGCTGGGAATGTGAGATATACAACTGTGGGTATGTGCGTGCATGCGCATGTGTGCGTGCATGCTTGTGTGTGTGTGTGTGTGTGTGTGTGTGTGTGTGTGTGTGTGTGTGTGTGTGTGTGAAAGACAGCGCTTGTGTGTACGTGCTGTATGTGTTTTCCTGTGATTAATCTTTGGAGTTGGTTTAAGCACAGTGCTGACACAGCACAGATCTCCCTCTCTCCCTCTCTGGCTAACTTTGTCTCTCTGTCTGAATGCCCTTGGATTTAGCTTTGAATAACAAAAAGTTTGTATCCTAATTCACAGCGGGTCCATTGTGTCCAACTTTTCTTTTATTGTACAGAAAACTTAAGTGGAAATCCTCTATATTGATCTCCAATCAAAAATCTGTATTTTAAGCTGCTTGTATTTACTGTAGACGCTCAAGTTTGTGGCTCTGGCGAGCGTGAAAAAAACAGAACAGAACAAAACAGAACAAAACAAAAGAAACGTTGAGGAGTTCCAAAGCTGCACGTAGTCGTATTTGTTGGTAGAAAACCTTCTGTTACACTGCAAGGATGAAAGCGATGAGTGATCCATCAGAGAGAGTTCAGTTTTCCGAGTTACCAAATCAACAAAAACTCAGGAAGTGATGATGTCGATGAGCAGATCAATAAAGTCCTACGTTTGAATCTGGAGAAAACGTGGCTTGTAAATGTGTCACACAGCAGTGGGGATCCTATCAAGTCCTTGTGAGGGAGGGAGCTGAGCTACATGACGCACGAGGACAGGTTGCTTTCACCAGCAGGTTTATTACTGATATTTTTATGTGGATAAAAAAAATCGCTTGAGCTGCTTGGAGGAAAGGCCAGCAGGGTTTGATGGACTACAGACTCATCACTCGATAGATCGTGTCTGAATCTTGGTTTTTGGGTGACTTTTCCCTTCAATGCAACCACAACTGTTGGGATGGAGGGAATTTAATCCCTCACATCTTTTTCTTTATTTCTTGACGTCTTGTGGCCTCTTGATCCAGTGACCACGTAGCCTTTGAAGCACCGTATCAAAGATGATGGGACATGTTTAATATTCAACTCCATCGTCTGTTTAACGGAGAGCGTCTACCTGGCGGTGATGAGCTCAACGAGCGCAACTCGTTAGACGAGGGCTTGAATGTTTGGGACGGCCATTGATATGAAAATAATGGTGTTTTTTAAAAATCTTTCCTCACAACTATGATAAAGGCTAAGCAGGTTGCTGTTAATTTCCAGATATGAACATATAACAGCAGAAGCTCTGCAAGAATGCATTGCTTCCGTATCTCTGAGGCGTGCAGCAGAATAGAAGAGATGGGTGTGTTTCCCTTTAGTCCATTTTCCCACAAATAAACCCTGTTTGCTTACTTTCCTTTGCATGTTCCTTTGATTCCACGTATTCAGACGCTAAGTGTCAGATCAAACCTTCACACATCCATCAAATAACCCTCAGAAGAAAGGAGGGGACGCCAAAAATCCCAAACCAGAACACGCTTGTCGCTCCTGCAGACAGATACCACAAACTCTGAGTTTCCGTTTAGGATTTCTGACTGACTACACAATTATCAAGGGCTATGGGCGTATGGCTGCATATCATGAAAAAGGGGAGAGAATAGGGGGTAAACGGAGGAAAACACGGGCCTGTTTATCTTTCCCACCGCTGTTGGCGTCCTGAGGAGAGTGTCTGGCTGCGGGTAGATACCAATGGGATGACACAAAGGCGAGATAAAGCGTTAAGACATTTTTTACTCATCAAATTTAATAAGCCTCATCTCAGACACACAGGTATTCAGCACAGCGCTTTCCGGGGAAAAGGTAAACACATCTATTTTGTAAGCTCTCGCCGAGATCCAAAAAAACAAACCTCCAAACAGCGGCTGACATGCATTCTAAACGTGTCAGGGTGACAATACGATACACTATGAATAATAGAATAAACAGATACATATTTTTTCTCCCTCTCCCTCTGTAGTTGACACCTCGGCGGCTTGATAAAACCCCCATCACTTTACTTTTACTGCTCCACCCTTCCTTCCCCTTGTTCTCGGCGGCGGAGGGGCTTACCTGTGCCCTGCACGACTGACACCTAGCATTCGAAACAGCTCGCCGGGATTTAATCAGTCGTCATTATGGCTGAGGAGAAAGAGGCTGCGGCACAATGCTGACACAAAGACAGTCTAAGGGGATCTTTGTGCTGTAAATGTGCTTCTCACAGAGGCTGCATGACAGCTGACAGTGAGTCGCTGAAACACTGATCCACTATTTCCTTGTAGAGACATCAGGGTGAATACAGAGGTGCCATGGCGTGCGCCGAAAGCTGCCTCAAAGACCTGAATGCTGCACAACACCTGCATGGCTGCTGTGGAGGATTAGGGTGTCAACACACACAATGGCTGAGGGATCTCAATGCCCCCCCCCCCCACCACCACCACACACACACACACACACACACACCCATTCGCTCTCTGACGTCCCTCATTGTCAACCGCTCTATTTTATTTATCGCCACAACAGCTCAATGAGGAATTAAGAGGGAAGAAAATGGCGACAGGTTATTGAAAAATATTTATACACTTTGAAAAATAAACAGTTTTCAGTTAAAGTTGGTTTCTGACAGGGATTATCCCCGGCGGGTTGACAGAGGTTTGTTGTTTTCTTGCACTTTGGGGTGACATCTGCCGCAAAATGGCGGGAAAAAGGAGGAGGAGGAGGAAGGATACGTCCATTCCAACGCAACAGATGGAGGCGAGTCTTGGTGAGGAGGAGGAGGAGGAGGAGAGTGAGGATAAAGGACGGCTGGTGAGTCTTCGGCAGGGAGAGTTTGGCAGCGCTGCAAAGAGTGTCAGAGCCTGGCAACGCCACAAAGAGCCATGGCTCTTGATCCAGCTTGTCTCCACACCTCTCTGGCAGACATGCCATCACAGGCTTTGTTTACACGGGTCTGTGTACTAGTGGGAACCCGCGAGAAAATGGAGAATGAGGGCGCAGCCATTTTTTTTTTGGCTTTATTGCATGTTGCTTTAAATGTCCAGTATGTAATTTCTGGTGGTTGTGGTCTCCAAATCAGAACACAATGACCAGCGCCGATGACCCTGAAGAGGTGAAGCATTGAGGTTTGTTTCCTTTTATGTTTGTTCCGGTTTATTCAGTTACGTCTTTTATGGAAATGCTACAAAAAGCTAAATTGCTAATGTGACCAGCTAACGTGCGCTAACGTCATGGGGGGGGGGGGTGAATTTTGTTGTGTTGTAGCACAGTGCTATTAGCTGTGGTCGAAACAATCCTACTTAAAGAGATGGTCATAAGAAAACCTGTTACTCACCAGCGTACGTTAGCTTGGTGGCTAAAGCGGCTACGCCACCACTGAAAGGCTACCAAATAAAATGCCGCATTGCCATGAATAACGTTAATGATTTGAACGATATCAACAACATCTGGGATATAAAATATGACTTTTGTTACCACGGGAAAGTTGCACATTGAAGAGCTGCTCAGCTGCATTTTGTTGGTGTGGCTGTTTTCTTCACCTGAGGAGGTGGACTTTGTGTTCAGGCCTGAATTTCCTCACTACTTTCCTCCAAATGGCCGACGGGAACAAATGAAAAGTTGCACCTTACCTGAGATAATTTTATTTGAATAATAGCATCCAGATCAGAGTAAAACTATGTACAGGCCTGCTGGGCAACATTTTAATATTGTTTACATTATGTTGTACTGTTTTTACATCACTTTTTAATAATTGGGAACCGTCATGCAGTTCATGTTGGAACGTTTTTTGCTGTGACACCAGGAATGTCCCCCCCCCCCCCCCCCCCCATGAAACCTCAGTTAAAAAACACTCATGAAATATTTTTCCAGCTTTTATCAATTATGACTCAGTCTTTAAACACTGACAAAAAGATGCAGAGTAATAAAATAAAGAAATCATTTTGATAAATGTGACAAAATAAATAAGGCAAAGGCAAAACCCGATTTTTTACTGATTTCCGACTCCTCCTTGAGGCCTGACGCGAACTACGCCACCGTCCATCTGAGTCTGTCAAAGCGTGGTGTCCTGGTGTCTCAGGCAGTGACACAAAAAGGCTTGAACTTTCCAGCTCATGACGTTCAAGTTAGTATTTTTCATATTCAGGCAGTACTGCTCCGAAAGCAACAATACAGCGTCACACAATAAGCCGTAAAAACATCTTTTGCCCACATCACAAACTTCATCATCAGAGCATTCGAGTGAAACCGAAGTTCAAGAGAAGCCCGCCAACGTCCACAGACTGGATAAATAAATAACTCCAGTTTAACTCGACTCACCCTGCATACTTCACCCCAGCCTGAGTAAATCTCTTTAACACTGCCGCGGCCGTCCTTCCTCTGCTGCCCTTCGGTGACGGCGTTAGCCGAGGAACAGTAATGCAGTAATGGTATCAGAGTGAGGCCCTAAGCGCCGCTGCCTGCTGATGATGGATGTCTTCAGTAACTAAACTACTCGCCGCTGTGCGCTCCTGTTGCATGTTGGGATCCCCTCTGTAATGCTACAATGGATATTTGAGAATTGGAGTGTGTGTGTGTGTGTGTGTGTGTGAGAGAGAGAGAGAGAGAGAGAACATGCACGTAAGACTTTTAAGTATGTTTGCATGTGATGTGTGTAGTTTCCTGTGTGTGTGTGTGTGTGTGCGTGTGTGTGTGTGTCCTGCTTCAATGAACTTGGGAGAGTCGAAGGCTCTTAGCATGGAATGTGAGGGATGTTATATAAACACATTACCGACAGTACCAACGTACAGCCATACACACTGCTGGCGCCAGCACACACTGCATTAGCTGACATTTTATACAAAAATGGTGAAAACGGAGCGTCTGAGGGAGCAGCGCAGGGTTTTCTGGTTCTCACCAGACTCTGTTTGGGTTGAACTTGTTCTCTTTTTAGCCTCTTTTGATTGCTGACTCTGCCTCCCAAAGGGACTGTCATGAGGTGCTGTGGTCATTCAGCCTGCTTGTATGACCCGACAATTTAAATGGGAAGTCTAAAGGATTTGGTAATTTACATCACACACAGGGCTGGGAAATTAGACAGAGCTCTAAAATGTGATCTGGTTACATGACAAAAAAAAAAAAAAAAAAAAAGTGACACACGGTGAAAAAACACACACGCACTCCAGCACATGAAAGCATTTCCCGTGCATTTTACAAAAATTGTAAACAAATGCAGTAAAAAAAAGTGCACTCTCACAATCAAACGTACACACGTGTTCTCCCGTGCGCGCCAAAATGAACACACCGACTTTGAAAAAGCAATTAATTCCAGATAGCGTGGACATGAAAGGCAGCAGGATGCTGTGAACATTAAAAGGCACAGAAGCCGGAGCGTTTGCTTTCCTGCATGTCTTTAAGGCTTTCTCAATCCGGGCCCTTCTAAATAGGATTCAATAATGTCCAGGTTGCTTGTTTTTAACTTCAAAGATTCCCCACCAAAGGGCTTAAGTCCAACAGAGAGAAGAAGAGAAGGAAAAATACTGACAACTCATTAAATGTCAATATTCACTTCATTACAGTCTGCGCTGCTGTGCCGCTGAAGCAAAGTGGCTTCACGCAGGATGTGGAAGTTTGAAACTTGCTCGCTGGATGTTTGTGGGAAAACAGGACAAGTGACCAGCAGAGCGTAGATGGGAGGTGGGGGTGGGGGTGGGGGGTGGGGGGTGGGGGGTTTGTTCTTTGAAATTTGCACCGCTGACCAGCAGAGAACTCAAGAGGTGCTTCACACGACACAATCACACCAGAAAACACCCCCGAACGCAGAAGAGAAATACGGCCAACGGCTGCATCCTGCCAGTGGCCTCCAGCAGGATCCAGGATCTGCGACCGCAAGATGTAATCAACTGGTCCTGCTCACTTCACCAACAAATGTCACTAAAAAGCAACCCTTTGTTGCAGCGACTTCATGCTAGCCAACAGGATAACATCACATTTGAATCCACAAGGTTGGCAGCTACATCTTAATTCCAACAGTACGCACGTTCTGCTAGAACTTTTTGTAATGATCACGTTTTTTTCATGACATTTTTTCCAAGAGACTGATGAAATAAATCCACCTAAAGATGATAATTCACAATGTTAAAAAAAAGGAGGGGATTCAAAAAAAAAAAAAAAAAAGAAGCAAAAATCAGCGTATTTAACCGGATCCACGTAGACGAAGAAGAAGGGGTTCTCCCTTGGCTCGTGCTCTTCAAGTCTGAAGAAAATCGGTTGAACAGTTTTTGCATAATCCTGCCAAATATGGAAGAAACAAACAGCAGGAGGAAACTGAATTCGCAGTCAAGGTGAGCTACAGCGGGACTTCGCTGGACACCAAAATAATTTGTGCGCCTGCAGACATTCTCACACCGACTAGCTGGAGACCTTGTATGTTTTTTCCATCACAATTATAAAGGAACATGCTTATCGTATCACTCAAAACTGCTTCCAGAGCCGCCTGACAAAGATATGGAAGGCTTCGTCTCTGTTGCAGCTGACGCTGAACATGCGTGACACGTATGTAAACTGAGGACGCAGGTCTTAGGTCTGTCTGACTTTGCTGTCCATCAAGTGCTTTGTAGAAAGCTCCTTGAGTTTGAAATTTCTGCAGAGGCATAACAGAATCCAGACGAGCAGGACGAGCCGGTGGGGAAAAGGAGGGAACTCTGTTACAGGTGAGGGAGGAAGAAGAAGGAGGAGAAGAAAAGGGAGAAAACTTAGGAAAACAGATCACCTCTCTCTTCCCTGTCTATCTTTCCTGCGCCTCCTCTGTCCGTTAACCCCATCGTGAAGAAACAAATGTTTCATCACTGGGGGACGAGTGCGCCGGGATGTTTAACCAGCCGAATGGAGTGCTTCCTCCGTATTCTGGGCCGCCAACAAACTGCTGGCTGGGAGAGTGGCCAGGAGGAGAGGCAAGAAAGCCAGTCTGAATGTCAGCTGGCTGGGCTCCGGCTGCAGCATCGCCGTCTCCCAACACACTGAAAATCACACGCACACGCACACACACTCAGGCACCCATCAGCATGCAAGTACACGCAGCACCATACAAACACTAACACATATTCACCCTGTCACGCCGTTCACGCTCCGAATCAGAAAGACGACGACACACAAACACTCACTTCTGCACATGCACGACCAGAGTCCCCTGGCAGCGCGTCTTTCCACGGCGCAGGCCTTTGATACTGAGGCTGAAGGAATTTGCTGTGGATTACTTCTGGACTGAGGCGGGCAGCTTTGGCAAGGAGCGGCCAGGCCACTTTGAGGATTTAACCAGCAGCAGCGGCAGCAGCCACTGCCTCCCAAAAGCCCCAGGAGCTGCCCCGACACCGGCAACGCACACTTTCACACACAATCTCATCAAGTCAAGGATTTATCTGAGATATTCTGAGAATTTAATATAGAGGCTGTTGTGTGAGAGTCACTTTATTCCGTGATGTTAGATTATTGGCAGATTCCATGTGGAAAAAGAGTCGTGTAACTTCCTCAAACTCCGCGCGAGTCGACGTATTGGGTTACAAGTATTAGCTGTGGCCACAAGTGAGGAAAGGCAGGAGAGGCAGACTGACAGAAAAGCATATGACCTGTCCCTCGGTGAAGTGCTGTAATTATCCGGGGAATGTCAACACATCCATACATCTCTGCCACTCCCCAACAGAGCTTGGCACCGGTCACTTCAGGAAATATGTGTGGTATAGAATGAAAAAGAAATGCAGTGCGTCTCCTTCTCCGTTCACCCCTTGAACTCTGGAAGAAACCACTCTATCCTACACTTGGACCCGGCACAGGAAAATCTCTCCAAATTTAGTCGTCTTTAACCCCAACTTTCACCCACATCAGAGCCCTCTTATTCTGACATGAAAATATATATATTAATTATCCCATCATAAATGATGGGGACAAAACAGAGTGGAAAGCAGCAGTGAGTGGAGGAAGGAGTCAGGTTTCAGTAGGGGGCAATGCTAGGCTACACACGGAGAGCTGAGACTGACTGCTGCGAGGAGCACCCTGATCATCTTTAATATCAGCTGCAGCAGTGCAGTGACTGCGACTTTCATGGCGTTTCTGCAAAACATCATCGTGGTCAGCAGTTCTCAGGAAATTATGCGGCCGACAAGGGGACATCCCTGGAACTCTGCACAATGTAAAATCAAATTTTCAAAAAAAACCCAAAAGCCCCCAGATGCGGCAGAATTAGAAAATGAAAGTCACGACTGCAGCGGCGTCACGTTTGCAGTGACAGATGAAGATGGCGTGATTAAAGCTGTCCAAATCTCGTGTTCGTAATTAATCCAGATTCATCTCGTGTGTCAGCTGTGGCCGTGCAAAACATCTGAAATATTTCAGCTCACACAGATTTTGGAAAATGTGTCCAAATATGCTTTAAAAAAAAAAAACAACAAAACTTTTATTTCCCATTTATTCAGAACATTTTTAATAATGGCTGTAACAGGAACAAATATGAGGAACCACAGCAGAGCCTCTGCCTCCATCACTGTTTTATCTCGCGCTCAACAGGGTTCTTCTTCTTCTTCTCTTAATTTCTGGCAGACGAGCTGGAGCGGAGGTTTCTGTTGCCCTCCACTGGTCACTAACAGCTTTCCATTTACAAACTAAGCCCACCCGGGGCGGGGGGTCGATGGTCAATCAACGGCATTAATATTCCAGCATGTTTATAAATTAAGCGAACATAATTAATGAAAATAAATGTGTTACTTCAGCTTTGATGATTACTGTCATTTGGGATTTAATTGACACTTGAATGTCTTGAAATTTGTAGCCCAGCAAACGTAAAACTTAACAGGGTTCGTTCACGTTTACGCCGGGGGAGTTCTAGGATTTTCTACAACTTCGAGGAAAATTTTCATGACAGTGGAAACTCCGAAAACACCTGTTGACGTGTGAGGATACAGAGAAATCTACCTAAACCTACCAATGATAAACTGAGGGCTATAAATAAATCAGTCAGCTGAAATTATGGAATCACGTTCATGGAACTGGGTTGTAAAATCTCCCCGTTTCCATGACTTTTCTACACCTTTGACAAACATCCCCACCACCATAAATACTTAAAAATATAAACAAAAATCCACATAAAAACGTCTGAGCACATTAATGACAGGTTTTGAGATTTGATTGGACGGGAATGTGAATTTATGTCAATCAGTATCAACCTATTTTCCTTCATTTGTTTGTCAGAAACATTCCCAGGCCTGTAAATGGCTCTTGTCAAATTCTGTGACGTTCCCAGTTTTTTTTTTTTTCCCCAAGACCTCCTGAACCATGAACAGAAGCAAAAAAGGAAAGTTAAAAAAATCCAATACTCTTGCGTGCATTCCCTCCCTGCACTTCATCCACACTCATCAGCAGCTTTTAATCTGTCCAGAATTAGCATATTCAAATACTTCTGCTAATGACTTTCATCTGGCAAAAAGGTAATTTCATACCGGAAAGTGGCCTTCAACTTGGAGGCGCTAAAGACAAAGCTGAGCGCACAGGGCAAGAGATACCCCCCGTGTGTGTGCGCCAGCTTGTAAATGGTTTTAATAAGGTTGTTTTTAATTGAACATAAAGGTTTTAACTTTGAACTGCAAACTCCTGTACGGAAGCCGGAGCTGGGAGCAGTGGTGTAAGTGGCATATCATGGTCTAATAGCGGGGTGGGGATGGGAGGACTCCAGCGATCGGGCCACCGTTGGGTGGAGAAGGCTGCAAACCACACCAACACACACGTGCGACTCCAAACACACACTTTTGAAATTGTATTCTTGAGTACAAAAACAATTAAGAGCAGAGGTGCTTTGATGTTCAGTGGTGCCCTGCAGGTCAGGAGGGAGAGTGTTTCTTTATCTTAATTGAAAAAATTAAATCATTAACCTGATGCCACTGTTTCTGAATGACAAGTCGTCTGCTTATTCTCTACAGCGGCGGCGGCGGCGAGAAGAACACAAGGAGACAAGAAATGTTCAAGAAGAAAGTAAGAAGGAAAAAAAAAGGAAGACAATTTCAATAACAGAAGAAAAAGAAAGTTTAGTGGGTGTAATTTGATTAATAATGTTAAACGGAGACTGGGAGGGGGAGAGATAGGGCCCAGGGAACAAATTAGCCTGCACAGCTGGGGAACGACTCAGTTCGGCAGGGTATCAAAGGCTCACAACACCGCCTTTCTCCTCCACGCCTCCGCAAACTCAAATTGAAATTCGGTATCTTGTCATGTGAGCTTCAGAAGTGTCTCCTTTCATTGGCTTCTTTTAATTTCTCTCATTATTTCTTGTATTTTTTCTGAGGGAAACATTTCCCCCTTATTGGTTAAAGATAGATATGAAACGCTGATCAATACTGTTTTTCCGACATCAGACAAATAAAAGATTGGTTTTGGACGCGCTCACAGGCGACAGCTCATGAGATGTGACTCATGAAACCAGCTTGTGTACATCAGGCATTTTCTCTCGCAAGAACTGCAGTAAAATGTACTCACAGATGCTAGATTATATTCAAATGCCCACAACGACACGCAGACGTATATTTCTAGATGACGCATCGGCCTGCTCTGAGATAGAGGATAAGTGTGTGTGTGTGTGTGTGTGTGTGTGTGTGTGTGTTGCTGGAAGTGGGAGTCAACTTGTCATAACACATCTAGCGTTTAGCGAGCTAATCGTGGGAGACGACCATGTTGTTTTGATCACCTGTAGTATTACGGCTAATGTAAATAAAGGCTTACACTGGAGGCCTGTCACTCTGCCTGACTGAGAGATGGTGGAGGCGGCGGCGGCGGCGGCGGCGGTGGCGGGGTGATCAAGGTAAGAAAAATCACTCCCTCTTATCTCTTTTCCTCTGACCTGAAACAGTCAAACTGCAGTGCATGAAGTCATAGAAAGAGCTGCTGGAAAACACACACTCACACACACTCTCACACACACACACACACACACGGTGGTAGATATTAAAGGAGCGCTGCGCGGCGATGCATCATTGTCAAATTAGTGGTGATACCTGTGTAATTGTGAAAAAACAAGATTGCTCACCGTCTCACAGCACGAGTGTGGTTTCTTCAAAATAAAACCCGCGGTGAAGGAGAGTAACAGGACGGCGAGCAGAGCGCGCGCGGCCTGTCTCCCTGTCCTCTGATGGAACTTTCATCCGCTAAAGTATCACAAGTTACGACGCAGCCCAACAAAAGGGGCAGCGTCGAGATTTGAATTCATTGCCTTTTTCAATTCCTTGGCAATAAATTTTGCACTCACAACAAGTAATTTTTTTTTCTGTTCTGGGATAAGATGAAATGGCAGCGTTGCATGATGGGAATGCTGAGGTATTTAATAGGAAAAGTAAAATAGAATATAACAATATTCAGCAAAGGACACAAAAGTTACAGCAAGGAAATGGATGAAGCTTTAACGAGGGAACATATAGTACATATATATATATACATATATATATATATATACACACACACACACACACACATACATATACACATATATATATATATCACAGTAGATGTGTACTGTGAGGGAACGCAGTGGCGCGGGAGCTTGAGAGAAATTGACACAGGAATAACAAAATATTGCAGAAGAAAGCAAAAGTTGTTGCCAAGAAGACGATAAAGTACGAAGCAACACAATATTAAATAACGTGAGGGACAAAACAAAAATACTGCACCAGGAGGAACATGTTGGAGATTTCTCTTCCAAAGATTCAAACCATATCTTAAGGAGTTGAAGGTTTTTACTTTTAATTATTCACTTTATTAAAATTTTCCAAAGCTGAGTGTTCACTCTGGAGGGTTCCAGCTGGGTCCACCCACATGACTGCTGTCAGGCCAGTCAGACCCTCCTCAAACTGGTGATATGCTGCTTTTTAATTTTTCTTTTTTTTTGGGATCTGTTTTTTAAGGTGTTGCAGATTTGAGGAGCACCACTGAGCTTCAGTGCTGTAACGCAACTTTGCAACTGAACCGGCGCGACTGTCCTCTTGGCGTAACCGTCGCGTTTGTTGACAGCGGCGACACTCGTGTTTCAGACGTGTTTATTGATGGTAAAACAGACGTGGAGCAGCAGCGGTGAGGGGGTGCTCGGTTCGTTGACTCCTGCCCTGCACCTGCGTTTTCACACCTCGTCTGTGGTTCCACGTTCAGGCGGTGCAGCGTGTTGCAACAGTCGCCTTGAAAGACCATCAAAGCCTTTCAAGTCTGTGTCTCTCCCACCACACAAATGCTGTCTAGGCTAAAACTCCTCCGTGTAGTGGAACTTCCAGTCCTCTTTTTTTCTCTTTTTGCTTTTTGGTGGGGTGTGTGTGTGTGGGGGGGGGGGGGGGGGGGTTGGCTTTCATCATTAGACCTTTCCTTTTGCAAAATAAAATATTCTACAGTTTGTAAAAAAAAAAAAAAAAAAGTCATATTCCCATATTAGCAACAGAGGAGCGATTGTCATACAGAACACTTGGAGTTCATCTCAGTCTTGTAATGACGTGCTATAATCCCACATCCATATCGACTCCGGTGGGCCACACCCATATTTGGAGACTCGTACAATGATTTTATATTCAGCTGAACGCCACACAATATACTTAGATTATGCGTATTCGTCCTGATACATAAATATGTCATCTCTCGGGCAAAAGCTCTCGATTGTGCCTTGAATGAGGCAACAGGATCCCAGCGCACAATCATCTCTGTCCGCCACTCTTTCAGAAGTTGAAGGATTTCATACAACACTTTTCACCGCCGTCTTATTTTCTCCTTTTTGAAAGAGAGGGAGTTGATTTTTTTCCACCCCCCCCCCCCCCCCAGCCTCTTCCCTCTCTCCCCCCTTTTCGGCTTTAACTCGGGCTATTTCAACCCCGCTGAAAAAAAGTAAATGTGCGTCTAGGCTGCTTTCAGCCTGAGCCGCACAACTTATCTCCCTCTTCCTCTTTGTTATTAAATGCAGTGAGTGAACGATCGGCGTTTCTCTAAGGGACAGAGAGAGTGAGTCAAAAATCTAAATGGGTAGACACACTCCCTGCATTACCATTAGAAAAAGGCATGAGGTGTGTGTGTGTGTGTGTGTGTGTGTGTGTGTGTGTGTGTTTTTCCGAGCGTATCTCATGTGGAGGGGTGGTCCTGAAGCTCTTATCGGTTCACCAACAGGAGAACGGAAATGATTAACATCTAATTTAACCCAATCTCCCGCTCAATAGGCTTCCATTCAAAGGGCCGCATCTATATGTATTTAAGAGGTAATCACTGGTCGGACCCCCGCTCCCACACACATCCCCCTCCCCTCACCTCCCTCCCTCCCTCCCTCCTACCCCCCCCCCCCCCCTTTGTGTGGCAGGATGACACGCAAACATATTTCCATGTGAAAGCCGGGCCTCGGTGGCTAGATTTCTGAAGGAGAATCACTGCTGTCATTGTTGGCTTGTTTGTGCAGTGTCTCACTGTACTTCCGTCACGTGTGTGTGTGTGTGTGTGTGTGTGTGTGTGTGTGTGTGTGTGTGTGTGTGTGTGTGTGTTCTCAGGGAGTACACGGTTAGCACGGGCTAGGGAGTCAATTATAAATCTGTTAGGTGTAAAGCCGTTACTTAGCTATCATTTGCACTCAATGTTTATGCCTCTTCATGCAGATCTGTAACGTTTTTCTTATTTAATTCCTCTTAAATCCTTGTCTGTGTGAGTGTGTGGGACTAAACACTACAGGGGACGTCCGCGCTAACGCGGCATCATATCAAAGATGTCCAGTAATGTGGTAAAGTCCTACAGAAGGGGGAAAGAATAGAAAATCAGGACACGAGCAACGATGCCAAGTTTAGTGGCTAATTTGGCAAAGAAACCCAAAGTGATGTTCGCGTGCCAGAGTAATCGCTGCGTTGTTTCACACCACATTCCTATCAGCTGGTTATTTGTCATAAGATGTTTCCTGACACCATCAGGATGTTTGTGGTTGCAAGACCAAGCTAATGACCACCGCTCAACCGCTCTCATAAGAGCACCATCTTGAAGCCGCCATCAATCACGTTTTTGCTTGAGACGGCCAACAATCGTAGCTTATACCGCGCTTCAGGAACGCTTGATTCCGCAGATCTGCTCTGCTTCTGCCAATAGCAAGAAGAAGAAGAAGAAAAAGGAAAAGTGGGAAGCACAAACATAGAATAAAGATGAGGAGGTCAATATTTCACCAGCATGACAGCAATGACTGTCTGGTTACGTTCGCGAGGCAGAAGGCTAACGTTACATTAGCTACACGAAAATTAGCTACGTGATGGATTTGTGAATGTCATCTCTCAAAGAAATGTTGATTTTGATTCTCTGAGAACTGCCATAAAATATTCAGACTAATGTAATCAATAGCAGAGCAGTTTGAACGCTGATTGCAGCTGCAGTGATGGAAATGAACCAGCATCATGACTATGAATTATGCCCCCCCTCCCTTTTTTGTCTATAACTCCCGCTGAATTCAATCACGGCTTTAAAATCTGTGCACTTTCTGACTCGCAGGCAAACTCTTTCATCCTTATGTCTCCTAAATCTACCAGAGGAAGACTTTCAGATTAAAAAATGACAAAAAGAAATAAGGAAGGATGAGTGAGAATATGGTGTGAAAAAGAATTCCGGCCAGTTTTGAATGGAGATGAGAGTGAGTGTGTGGATGGCAGGGGCACTGAGCGTCAGGTTAACCCTGGGCGAAGCCTGGCAGAGGGGGCTCCTCGTCGGGAGGGGGGTTGGCGTGAAGATCTCTGGAGCTTTCTATCAACACAGATTACATGCATGTAGACGCGCTCAAAGCGAGGGGGGAGAGACGAAGAGGAAAAAGGTAAGTGTAAAATAAAGAATCAAAAGGGTCATGTGCAATCTCTCCAATGTGGGTGATGACAGCTTTGCCTCACACCTGAGCTCTATTATGCATTCCATAATCGGGCAAACCCAGCACGCACGCACACACACACACACGATGACCGACGGCTGCAGGGTTGTGTTGGGTTTCTGTGTGACAAGGTGAACTTCATGCATCGTGTACATGATATATAACTCCAGAGTGGAGAACAAAAGACGTAGCAAGGAGGAGGATGAAGAGGAGCTCTGCAGGGATTTCTGTCTTTTCCTGGACAAGCGACAAAGGCAGCGCGAGGTAGGTGACCTTCATCTCCCTCCCTTCTTCCGTGATGGTGTAAAAAAACAAAAACACCACAGGGTCAAGTCCATGCACCTGCCTCTTCAGCTTGGCTTTTTTTTTCTGTTTTTGGAGTGGTTAAATCAAAAAAGACAAACTGGAGAAAGCGGTTTCTCACGTTGGGGTTCATTCCGAGAGGGAAAGACAAAAGCAAAAGAGAAAACTGTCCATTTACCCAAAAAAAGCAATTTCTGCTGGTGTGCGCCTGGCTGCTTCAAGGTTCCTGGACGGGCTAATAGCCTTTCATTACAAGCTTCCCCCCCTAGCCAATTAGAGACAGTTCCACAGCCGTCCGGCCCACCGACACACACACACACACACACACACACACGCTTTGATCAGCTCTCTGTTCACTGACACACATCGAATGACCAGGAGGAGAGTCGGGAGGGAGGCCCGTGTTCACACATGCCTACACACGAAACACCGCACCCCTGCAATAAAACTACAAGCCACAAAAGCTGCAGTTTAGTGGCACACACCTGAATTTGGTCACATGACAAATTTGAAAACTTTGATTTGAATAAATCCTTTTAGCCGCTGCTCAATGAGCAGCAAAAGAAATGCAGGATTCAGTTGAAGAATACCACATAAATAAAGTACAAATCAGAGGTCGATGGATTTGGGTTTGTCAATGATGGATGCAGCTGTTCAGAGATGCTGTGCGATGCTAACATCTCTGGCCAGCTTTCTCTCTCTCATCATCTTGTCACTCTGCTTGCATGTGAAAACAATAGAAAGATATGCTAGCTTGCTAGCTTCAGGACACGGGCCTGCAAAACAGGCTGCCCCCAGATGCGCCTGCAGGTGTTGCTCATCAAAAGACACCAGCTATCGGCGTGGTCGACCTCTGGTTTCAGTTTCCCAATTGATGCGATATCTTGTGCTGCACTGCAGTTCCTAGGCTAACTGATCAAGCTAGCGGTTAAATAAGTAGTTTGCTTGTCTAAGATTAGCCCCCAGCTAGCAGGGAGTGTTCCCTCAACATCAGCTGACATCAGCTACACGTTCCAAAGATCTCCAAGAAAGCGTTCTGCTTTTATGACTCTGGGAACAAATTTAAAACTTCCTGTCACACACATTCCAGTCAATGTTCTCACATCACTTTCATAACAACATTTGCGGCCGCCACCGTTTCCTCAACATCGTGGTGATGACATTCATTCCCACGTGACCTGGGATCAAACACTTTATGTATTTTAAGAACAACTATCACTCTGTTGGCTTCAGAAATTTGAAACATTGTGAATAAAAAATGAGTGTAAGGTTTTGGACTCGCCCTTTGCTTTACATCAGCCTATTTAACTGATAGAGGCATTATTGTTCGATGAGAATTAAAACCCGTAACGGTCTCATAGTTGAAGGCTGTCGTGTGCAGGAGTGTTGTGTGTAATCAAAGGCCCGGCCCACACAGGTGCTCTGCAGGCCAACCCTGTCTCCAAAAATCAGAAAACAAGCCCCGTAATCAGCAAATTACACTCAACGTCAGCTTTAATCCAGCCTCCTTTCTTTGGCTCTCTGAGGATTTACTCCTGGTCAGCAGAGAGCATTCACACATTCCTGCCATACATCAAATACTTGAGCGTGTGTGTGTGTGTGTGGGGGGGGGGGGGGGGGGGGGGACTCAGGTGAGTGGCTCCTGTTTCTCCTGACTCTTTAATCATTTACAGTCTTTATTAGCTGACCTCTGACCCGGTGGCCTGCTCTCAACACCATCAGACAGGATGCAAGTTCATCTGATGCACGGCAACAGAAGCTAAGTCGCCCCTGGATGCCACAGCCCCATCAGAGGAAATCCAGTATATTGTTGCAGTACTTGTACGCTCAAGTTGATCATTGACTCATTTTGTTACAGCAAGAGTCTCTCCTTCCTCCTTGTCTCGCCGCCCACCTCCAGCAGGGAGCCACAGCACCCCGTTAACTGTCCTGCAGCAGATGCGTCAGGTGGCTGATCAGGAAACACTCAGGACACAGCCCAACCGGTTCTACTGACACGGCAGCCTCACGTTAGCATGTCATCAAGTCGCCCTGGTAAGTGAGTCATGAACCGCTTCCATCACCTCGGGTGAAGCGTCAAGAGAAACTTTACATAAATGACACTTTTAAAAAGCTGTGAATGTCTTTAAAGTGCTTATTGACCTACAATGTGTGAAGTTCCTCAACTAGAATTGCGACTTTTGAATCGATAGATTGACCTATCAGAAATAGGCACTGCGTCATTTCATTTGTTTGGGTTTTTTTTGTCCGTTTTTTTCTCTTTTGTTGTTGAATATAATAAATCAGTCGAACTCTCCGGGGTTCCACCGGATCAAACCTCACAAAAGGGAACAATTCCTGCATTTCCAATGAAATCAAATCACAAGGAACTCCAGTCCAGAGCATCTGCGTGTGAGAAGATCGATCCGCGTCCAAATTTGCTTCATTTCAAAAGTAGGACTTATCGTGGCATCGATGCAGAGACTAACGGCCGTGGCCGTGTTGACAGACACAAACGGGAAACAGGACACACAAACTGTAATACTCTGCGTGGATTTCGGCCTGACACTTGTATTTATGCAACAACAGCACAGGTGGAAGCTAAAGTTTGTTGTCTGCACACAACATTAAAGCGGCTAAACTGGAGACGAATACTATCGTGTGTTGTGGGATGAAGTGTTTAGACACAAATACTGAGGCTGTTACCTTGGTGGAGGAGCACAGGAGCCGGGTCCTGGAGCTTTACAGGCCATTTTTACAACTCCAACAGGACCTGAAATGGCGAAGAGAGTGAGCTGAACACGACTCGCCGGCAAATTGGAACAGTATTAGATGACAATGCATCGGCGGATATGGTGGATGAACTAATTCTGGAGGAGATATTGCTTCTGCTATTACACTGAAGACTCTGTCTGACTTTATGTGTGTGTTTTTGCATGAGAGAGAGCATGAATCTTGATCGACTGCAGCTCCTCACCAGTGCAGCTGCTGGAGTTTTAGAGGAAATATGAGCATGTAACACCTGTGGTGAGGTCGATACGCTGGCTTCCAGGAAATTTTAGAATTGATTTTTAAAATGTAACGCTCATTTTTAGACTCTACATGGTGTGGCACCCCAATATCTCTCTGACATGCTTATGAACCAGCCAGACCCCCCTCAGGTCATCTGGAACAGGCCGACTGGTTATTCCTCGGGTCTCCACAAAAATTGGTGAAAGTGCCTTCAGCTTTTATGCTGGGAGCAGCTGGAACATCCTATCCAGTCACGTTAGGTGTGCTGCAACACTGGCATCCTCTAAAACTACACTGGAAACCACAGAGCTCCGCCTCTCACCTGCTCCACCAGGCTTCATCATCATCATTATTTTACTTTTTGCATTCCTTACATTTTAAAAGAGCTTTTTTTTGTGTGGTAATTCTTGTGTTTTATTGGGAAAGTCACCTACATGGGAGAATGACTCGCGTCATCCCTTCTTCCTCTTCCAGACTCTTTTTTTATTTCAGCTGGTTGTTTTGGTGCTGAAGGTTTGGCCACGTCTGTGCGGTGGAAGTCTTTACAGGCGAAACGTCACGAAACCAAACACAACGTCAGGTGAAATGTCTTTAAAAGCTTCTTAGCGGTTAAAATATTTCGCAGGATTTATTCATCTTAGTCCACTCCAGAAATTACAAGTTTTCAATAAGCTGGCAGTGACTGTGCAACTCAATAAAAATGAGAAATAAAACTAAAAAAAACTTGAACCCTCACTCTTATCAGGCTACATAGAGGTGTGTATGCCTTTATTACTTCTATTGTCTCAACATTTTCTGGTTTTAACAGGAAAAAAAAAAAGGATCTCAGACTCAGCATCACTTCTGATGCACTTGAATGTTTTGGCAAAAAAAAAAAAAAAAAGAGGTCAGATTTTAACTAAATGAAAAACCACATTTAATTCCTGTAAAATAAATGAAATGGAAAAACAGTTGAATTCAAAGGGATTTAGAGAGAGAGAGAGAGAGAGAGAGAGAGAGTGTAGGAATGTCAGGTGTTTATGTTCGTACCCAGGTCAGCCCTACAGGTATGTTTCAACCACAACATTACCTCCCACTGACCCCCCTAATGGACAAGGTGAGGGAGCAGTCAACGGAAGGGAGCGACGCCCTTAAAACACACACACACACACACACACACACACACACTCAGCCCGACACTCCCCTGCTTCTAAACTAGCACTAGTCAAAATACCGGCATTAATCTGAAGTCGGACACAAACCTAAAATTACCGCCTCTCAAGACCAATGAAGCGTGACGGTGGTTTTTCTGGCCCAGTGGCAGGGATGAAGGGAGGATGAAGAAATGAAGCAGTGAATGTATGAAGGATGGTGGTAGTGTGTGTGTGTGTGTGTGAGGGGGGGGGGGGGGTATTGACCGGTGAGAGCAGAGAATAAAATTTAAGATTGGGAAGGAATCAGATTCGGAGGAATTTCATTCCCTTGCGGTGGAGGTGAAGAAGATGTGGTCAGAATGAAAATGTCTTTTTTTGTTTTCATGGTCACATTATGTTTGTTTGAATTGCCACTCATCAGTCCATAATAGAAGACACACACACACACACTTCTCTCTGCACGCGTGCGCACACACACACACACACACACACACACACAGCAATGATTACCATACTCCATATTACGGGTGTACAGATAACTGCTTGGCTCCCATGGGCCTGCCAATCCACTGTAATCCCTCAAACACTCTGAATTTTCATTTCAAACAAAAGCTAAACCGCCAGAAGACACAAGGAAGCATTCTGTCGCCTCCTCTGTTGCTTCTCCTTTTTTCCCCCCTTCTTTTCCCAGCCTCGTTTTTGACGTCGTCTCTGGGCTTCCTTCCTTGCGTTCCAACCACTTGTTCCCTCGTCTGTGTTTCTCTGCATTTGTGAAATTCAATATCAGAATGATAAATGATGCTTTCACCACACACAAAAAAAGCAATAATTCATCCGAATTTGGAACTACGCTGGACATAATTCAGTATTTGCCATTGTAACAGTCTCATCCCTCGGTCCAGTGCCAATCATCATTGAGGAAAAAACGGTAAGAAATCCCAAGGTGGTTAATTTAGGTGATCAAAGAGAAAGAGGGAAGCATGCTTTACATTCCTGAGTCCTGCCGTGTGGAAAACGTGACATGGAAGCCCTGTGGCTCCGCACGTTACCTCATCTCACC
The DNA here is from genome assembly GCF_037954235.1 of Aulostomus chinensis. Lineage (NCBI taxonomy): Eukaryota > Metazoa > Chordata > Actinopteri > Syngnathiformes > Aulostomidae > Aulostomus > Aulostomus chinensis. The sequence continues at coordinate 10,252,674 of NC_141323.1, read as the reverse complement.
ACCTCACATCAGCATGACAACATGACATGACGGCGCTTCCACGTGAATGTTCATGTGGTCACTTTTTTTTTCCCTTAGGTTGATCCAGAATCTACATCGGAACCAAGATCAACCTCCCCCCAGGTTGATTGTTGGTAAAAACTGGGTTCCAAATTTCTCAAACCTAAAAAAAAAAACCCAATAAGGTTCAGACCTTTTGGGTTTTGAGAGCAAGACTAGCAGGTCCCACAACGCAGTGACCCAGAAGCAAAGATGAAAGGAGAGAAATGAGAAGTGGGCAGGGAGACAGCGTTGCTTGACGTTACCATGAGGGTGTGAAATGACAGGCATGAGGATCGAGATCGAGCTCACAAACCACGGCCCTGCCCCCGAAACCACCCTCAGATCAAAGCCACAGTTTTATGTCAGCACACCGAGATCAAAGTCAGAACAACGGGATTAAAAAGCCTGAGATTTCAGTTGGAAGCAAGAGACAGAAATTGGAGTTTGAAGTCCAAAACCTGAGATCAAAGTGAAGACACTGATGTTAGAGATTAAAGTCCCCTTTTTTGGGGACAACGTCGATACTCTGGAAGTGATTCTGTGTTGTCGCTCCCATGTCAGAGATGATAACTTCCGGTGACGCACAAGCGCACACGTGACACAACCTCAATAATAGTATCAATGAAAATGATCATCCCTGGTAATATTACCTTATCTCTCCATAGCTTCAGGTGGTTCATGCACACATCCGTCCATGACACCCCTCAAACACCCCCCCCCCACACACACACACACACACACCCTCGACCCACCTGCTACCAATCAAATCCCGTCTCCACAGCGATAGGCAGGTGAGCCAATAAAGGTGATAACACAATACAAGAGCCATTACAGGGAGGTGGCGGAGATAAGCTAATTGAAATTGGATATTGTCGTCATCTGACCATGAAAAAAAAAATGGAGGAGAGGGGGAGAGAGGGAGGGAGATGAAGATGAGGGACGTCTGATGGGGTAAATATGCAGTGTAGACATTTTTCCTCCTTAAGTAAGTAAGACTTTAAGCAGAAACCCTTGAAATGAAATCTGGGTGGTGGCGGACTGAGGCATCGCGGTGGTGTTGCAGTGTTGAAGCCTTGCTGTGTTAAGCCTCTTAGATTACAAAACACTTTGGCTGCGTGTGCATGTTTCTGCCATTTAATTATTGGTGCTTGCGCGCAGACACAGAAAAATGTCTGTAGTCACATGCAGCGCCGGATAGGCAACAATACGTGTTGCGCTGGAGCGGGATGAGGGAGGAAGAAGGAACCAGGAAGAACAAGGAAGCAGGTAGAAATAACGTCCTGACGAATGCAGAGAGCTACAATCTGCTGACGGCGCCTTGAGTTTGAGCTCTTTTGACTGATTGGTGACCGTAGCTGTCAGTCAGCTGCGGTGACTGGCCACTGGTGAGGGAGGGAGCATGGAAAAACCCCAAAAAATACACAGCAAGTGACAGCTGGTTAATATTTAGTGCCATTTGGCTGAATTCTAGCGGTATTGCTCAACCTGTCACCTGACAACAGAAACAGGAAAAATGTGTAACAGCTTCATCAGGAATTAGGCTGAAGCGAGTCACTGCGACCTTCAAGCCGGCGTTCCAGCTTCCCTGTACTTGTACGTGGGATTTTCCCGACAGTGTTGATAAGCTCCTGTAAACCAAACCTTGTCGTAGGATTCATGCGAAGGAAGGAGACGCCACGTTAGCCTCGCATCCGTCATCACCGGGCTGCACTTCAACCCCCCCGCGGCATTCACTCCCCTTTCAGACTGCGTCCCTCACCGGCCTGACTGTCACTATGGCCATTACCGCCGGCCATTCAGACTCTGCTCGCCCTCCAAAAGCCTCCTTGTTCTCACTGTCGCATGGCTGCACGGCGGCAGTCCACTGGCCCGCTGGCTACTGACCCCTGGTCTGGCTCACAGTCTGGCACTGGCGCCCTCCATTAGCCTAATTACGGCCATGAAAGCAGTGCAGAGCGAGGCCGGCATTAGGGCCAATTAAGGCCGCCCAGGATGGGCCCTCACCAGGGTTGAGTTACCCCGTACAGACACACACAATGTTTGTATCACTATAAGAGCCTATATTCATTTCCTAGCTCCTAATCCTGAATTAACCCTCTCAACTACATGCCTGGCTTCACTCTCACCTTAATCTAATCCCTATTCTCAACCAAAGAAGGAAGTTTGAACTAACCCTAAACATTGTAATCTATCTTAAACCACTCTTAACTCCACCTCCAGAGGAAGAATCTGCATGTCACACTGGGTCAGTTGAGTAAAACAGGTAGAGGGAGGAAGAGGAGAGGCTGGTAAAAAGAGAGGAGGGCTTGTGTCTGTCCAGTCATGCATGTGGATGTGGACGGCGAGCTGGGGAGCCGGCAGTAATTTGTGGCTGTCAAAGACAGATAATAAGGCTTGTGTGTGGACTTCAAATAAAAAGGTGGAGATCCTCCTCTTAAAACAAATACCCTCTCTGTCCCTTGTTTCCTGGAGGGCCCCTGCAGGTATGGATGAGTGGGTGGATGGATTCATGTATGGCTGCGGAAAATGTCCATCATGTTGCGGCAGCAAATAACTATCATTACCGAAAAATGCTCCCGCGTTTCTCGATTACAGGTGATTTGATTTCCTGAAAAGCTTTCAAACTCTGTGAGGTCCATGTCAGATATTCAAGTTTGGAACACCAAGGTCACGACTGAGAGCGACACCTAAAACGGTGCACTCACAAATAGATGCACTGAACTCACAAATAAGCTTTTCCTGTGTATGTCGCGATCCTAACCGATCACATGACCTCACTGGCGGATGTAAAAGTTGCAGAATGGCCTAAAAAGGTGGTCAACTCCTTCCCTCTACTCTCTGAATCGTGTGCTTGTACATTATCTTGACATCAGAAGTGACGAGTAAACCAGCTACAGCTCAGACCTGGTCATGTCAGGAAGGGGTTTGAACAGAAACCCTCAATCCTGACGTACATCCTGAAGATACAGAACACTAAAGTGGACCACGGCTTGCCAGCCCAACAAGTCGGTTTACTTCACAACTCAGCCGTTCGCTCGCTGGAGGCCCGTGTGTCTCTGCAGCATGTGAAGAATCTCCAGCCAGAACGGTGATTAATTGTGAAATCTGTCGAGAACAACACAAAGCCAAGTCACGGCGCTTGTCACATGCTCACACAGCAGCTTACCCAAGACTCGCTGCTGTCAACACTCTCTGATATGATCTATACAGAGGATGAACTTTCCCTGTTTGGGGCTTAACTGATAAACCACACACACATACACAGACAGATAACCAGCGGCAGGCACACTCCCCGGTGGGTGTCAAGAGCAGGTGAACAGCCACCTGCTGTACGCCTCCACGCACTTTTTGTCAAGTCAGGCAGCGTTATTAGGAGTATTTTTACAGTTTACATATCTCAGGACCATACAGACCACTTTGTAACCATTGTATAACATGCAACTAGTTTTTATTCTGCAGTAGGTTCAAGGAGTTTATTGGAATCTATAAGTTGTTCAGAGATGAGAGTAGTTGGTACAACCCTTGAAACTGAACTTTCCCTGCAACCTCATGTTGATCTGGAGAAGTTCTCTATGCTTGAGCCCTTTAAGCTTCAAACTGATGAAAGAACTCGGTCAAGAAAATAACAGGAACCGCAAAGAAACAAAATTAACAAGAAAGAACAGGACCGTAATCCAGATGAAGCTGTAGATCATGTTGACTTTGACTATCCCGATGGCAGCCATCATCTTTATTGGCAGTCTGGAGAACTTGGAAGGTCGTCATGTATCTGCATCAATAAAACCCTGAAATGAGGCTGCGTGCGGCCAAGATTTTGTGCTGACATTTGCCATCTACAGTTTACAACTGGGGAGATAATTTTTCCTTTGTTTCGCAGATTAACATAATGATGGGTCACATGAAGTTACATGGTAGGTGTTTAAGCCAAACACACCACAAGAATTCCTCTTCTACCAAGAATTGTACCATGTTCAGGGTGGAAAAGCCTTTAAAAGGACGTTTTAATAAACCACAGGATACAAGAACATAACCAGACAAGTCAGATGATTTGATTCACAGCATCATCTGAGAAGCCGGACTAAGAAGCTGAACTAAACTTGGCAGGTAATTGGATGAACTGGTTGTTGGGTTAATTTCAACCAATCAGATCTGACGCAGGAGGCCAAGCCGGTCTGTGGCAGAGCGAAAATATCTTTACCGTGGAGCAAAGCCTTTAGTTGCGCCTTTTGCTCTTCCTCAAGACAAGAAAAACTCTCCATTTCTGACAGAGCTGGTGCTATCGCAGCATCAAGGCTAACCTCCTGCACGAGCCACCGCTGCTGCTCGGGAACTGTATAGTTTCTCCTCTAAGGGCACTAACTGGTCTGAACCGCCGACCTGACCTCGTCGTGGCGATCTCACAAAACCAGGTGAACTACAACATAAACCAGGGTAAAACACTGCTTGATCTAGGACCCCCAGAGCTGGACAGGAGCCTTTCACTATGCGGGGGATACGTCGCTGAGTATTCTCAGCCATCCGGTTCACGGGAACTCTCAGGGGCTGTGTCATAGACAACTGCATGTGCTTAGAACTGAACGGACCTCTTGGATTAGCGGTCCATGAAGACCACTTCCAGTACGACGCCAAGACTGGTTATTGTGTTGCAGCTACTTGGGTTTCTGTGCTAGCTTGAGGTAGTTTTTCACCTTTTTTGAAGGAGTAAATGAACAAAATGGATTATGGAAACTCCTTTTTAGAGAAGTGGATCTCTAACTTACTGCCCAGCTGTTTTTGCCGTTTGCATCTTCCCAGATTTTCATCTCTAGACAGCATGCAGCACCTCTCCGATTGTTCCCTTGTGGAGGCCGAGACGACCTTTTCTTCTTCAGCCATTTCTCACAGCCATGCTTCATGTTTGCCCATACCGCCACCTTCCGACCAAAATACAAATTGCTTGGCTTGGTTTATTCGCTCCACACCAGTTGATGGAAAGACACCTCATTCCTTTATTTCAGCATTTCCATAATTTACTTGAGATTCACTCTGTAATTACCTGGAGGGACAACTCCTGCGAAGCATCACCCTTGATGCATTTAACTCAAGACTGGATTCAAAGCACGTCCTCACAATATATTGGCTGGAAGCAACTTTGGTCAGTTAACATCAGATTTTTCTCCAAAGGTCAATATTGGCGAACCAAACCACGGTTTATACACCTACAAACACATCATGTGATTGCTTTTGCTTGCGGGAGTTTCAGGTCATTCATGTGAGATTGGTGTTGCTCCGAGATGTGCACCGTTGTGTGGAGAGTGTGGGTGTGTGTGTGTGTACACGCGGAACCTGTGGGGGATACTGACGTGCACATACTGGTGTGTGCGGATGTCAGAAGGTGTGGGTCATCTGCAGACGGCCCAACCTCACCTTATCTACAGCGAGCTGGGCTGTGTTCGCAGAGATTAAACGCATTTCGGAGCGACGCTAACTGCCGAGGCCTAAAGAAACGCAGGCAGAGGGAGAGCCAGTGTAGCTGCAGCCAGTGTTGTTGTTAGCTGAGGAGAAAATCCTTGTTCCCAACACTGATAAGGACATAAAGTGTTTCTGTCCCCAAGGGGGCGGGAGGCAGATTCAGCCTCTGTAGATCTACTGTAATGAATATCAATGGCAGGGAATGGGGCTGCTCCCGTCCCTTTGGGCCTCTAGTTGCTTCTCCCCTCTCTTTCGCTGTCAGAATTGCGACAGGGACACTATGCATGAAAATGCGAGGCTTAATATATGGTAATGCTATGTAAACACGGGCTGATCTGAGAGGGAGGTTTGGAGGGAGAATAGATTGACGGTCGTCTGTGCTCAAAGCAGAGTCGGGGAGTATATCTCCAAGTCCAACAGTAGCCTGTGAGCACATTTATCTGGAAATGAATATGATACACTAAACAGGAAGAAGGGAGGCACGGGTGAGCGAGGTGGCGGTGCGGAGGATGTGGTTACTGCGAACTCAGCAACACCACTTACTTCCTCACTTCGTCTCAAGCAAGACATATTCCTCCTCTCTTCCTCCTCACCTGAGTTATAGGGTTTATTCAAATTGGTGTCCTCCAGGCTGAGAGGTTAGCTTAGCGCTGTCAGAAGAAGAAGAAAAAAAACATGGCTGCTATTACAACTGGCCAGGGGTTGGGTTACTGCTCTAAACAGTCTGTCTGGTAGCACCATGGGAGGTGGAGGGACCTGTGGGAGTCAGAGGTGAAAGTAATGTCCATGAAGTGGTTTTGGTTTCCCAACTTGTCTGACAGGCTGACGGCAGCTACCGCCACATTCCTGCACACGGAGGCCGGGACAAGCAATCGTCTGCCGCCATTCATCAAGTTAAAAATAACCTCGCGCTGGTTATTGTTTCATTCAGCAGGTCATTCCTCACCTCCGTTTTGATTTTATACATAAGTGAAGCCAGAACAAGAGGAGGACAGTGACAGAGGAGGGGAAGGAGTGCCGAGACAAGAGCGCAGAGTGTGTGTGTGTGTGTGTGAGAGTGAGAGAGAGAGAGAGAGAGAGAGAGAGAGATGCCATAGCCCGAGGCAGCGAGGTGGGATTTGTAAGCCCTTTGTAAGTAACAGGCACCACTCTTAGCAGGCTGAAGGTATGTTTTTGTGTGAGTAATCCGTGATGGATGTTTTAATTGAAAGCACAAGGCTTTTAGTGCTGTTTTCAGAGACCGCAGCCAACATCTGACACCTCCACTCAGACCAAAGCCCCCCACCCACCCTGCAAACTCCACCCGTGTACAGTCAGTCAGCTCCACGTCGTCCAGGTCATTCTCTCAGGACATTGCCTCGTACCAGAAAAGCGAACATTAACTCATGAGCAACAATGCGTGGATGTGCGACTCCTGAGGGTTCTTTTTATACAGCTCGATCGGAACTATTCTGGAGAGCTGACGTCCCAGGACTGAAGAACCGAGGAGGACCAGAATTATTGATGGAGGTATGGGAGGTGGTGCTGTGCCCCCTTACACCTGGACTTTGTTCACCAGTTGAGCGGAACTGAAAAGTGGGCTTGCGTGAATTAAAAGACAGTTAAAGGAAAATTGGACCCTTTTACAGCTGGATGTGTTTCTCCACGTCTGTCCAGAAACGTTTCGTTTTCGGCCTCCACCCACCATGATGACCCGTGCACACGCACAGGACGCCTGCACCAGTTTAGGGCCGACTCAAACACGCTGGAGGTGAATCGAGTCCCAACAGCATTCGCAAGAGTACAATTTCACATACACATGGACTTTAAATGTCCTTGAGGTCAGACCAACACAGTAAATCAACTTTTTTTAGAAAGTAAAAACTTTTCCAACTTTCTAATAACTTCATTATGGACTTGAGGTAACTTAAAAAAAAAAAAAAGGAAAAAGAAAAAAAACTCCAGATGTCTGGTTTTGCATTTCTGAAATCTCAACTTTTCAGACAATAAACCAAATATGTCATTTTTGTTTTGATAATGGTAGTACAGTCATAGTGATAGTATAATAGAAAACTTATCACCGCTCAGCTGGTAAATATCTTAAAACTGTAGACATAAGGAACGTCTCTATAATTGGAGACACTTTCCTTCGTCATCAACAAGAGTTCAGTATCTCATAAATATAATAATTAACAATAAATACCAGGATCTTTGAATTTACAAATAACAATGTGCAAATAAATTTGTATTTGTATTTATTTATTTTTTTTGTGCCTGATTTCAGTCACTAAAGATCTGCTTCCCGTGAACTGGACAAACTTGACCAAATTTCTAAGGTTTCTCATGGAAACTTTAATGACCAAATTTGGAGATGTGTGGTTTCACAGATGATTTGCATATAAATGAAGGTGCGGGTGCTTCCTCGGGTGCTTCGTCTCCCCGGTCGACAACAATCAGCACGACCTCACCTGTGCGGTCGTGCTGATGAAGCTAAAACTGTTGATCCAGCAGAGCTGTGCAGCCACGGGGCGGATGAATAATTCCTACAGTAGCCTGGGTGGGGCCAGGGCCTGAAGCGGGTGGGGGGGTATAAATGTAGCACACGATTAACCAGGTTCAGAAGCGATTGACCCTGCTAGACCTGAAGGGGTGGGACTACTTAGCTCCCCCCTCACCTGGCTGACTCTACACCACCCCGAGCCCCTGCGCCGGCCGTCCTCCCAGAGTTACGCAGGGAAGAGCTGCTCGGACGCGGCGCTCTTGACGGGGAGGAAATGGGAGGAGAGAAACTTCACAGGGATTTCTTCCTCCTCTCTCCTGTCACCAGCTGCCAATTTACCCCCCAACGTATTTGGAATCAAAACTTAATTAAAATTTTGAATAAATAAAAACAACAAAAAAAAACAAGTTATTGAATTCTGAACCCTTTGATAGATTTATCCCCCCCAACCCCAGAATAATGCAAAATAAGATTTAATAACACCTTTCATATGGAGAGTACAAAGCCGGCTATTTGCATTAAAGTGTAAATCGGCGTCAGGGAAAGGCAGCGTGCCTCTAAGCTTATTGATGTTCAGTTCTGAGCAGCCGGGCGGCATTGTTTCATGCCGAAGCTTGACGGATGTCAAGGTGATTATAGTTTAGATCACCCGTAAGACGACAATGTTTTGAAATGGTAAAATACAGACAGGCAACACAAAGCCTTCAAATGTTTGTTTTACTGGGAGGGGAAGAATGGAAAGAGTGGAAAAACTCCCACTGAGTTTCAGTGTTCACTCATAATTCACACAGAGGATGGATAACTCCGCTGCTGTTCAAACAATCTGACAATTTGTTGAATTCATCTGACGGGAACAAAGTCCTTCTGAGAAAACCATTACTGAGTGGCATGACAATGAGCCAGAGAGGAAGGAGCCACTGCTGCAGGAGCCCCTGCTGCAGGAGCCCCATCGGCCCCTGAACCTCCACCAGGAGGGCTGGGGAAACTTTCTCTCCTCACTTTACTCTTGAGGTGGAAGAGGTAGAAATAGAGGACGCGCTTCTGGTTGATGAACCACATCTGATTTGCTCTGTGTTGATATTATTGTAAACGCTGGGGCCAGTATCAGACTCCAGCGTGAACTGGTCACTGTCCCGAAAGAACGCGAAGAACACGACCTCCACCGCTTCGTGGGTTTGAGCTTCTTTGGACTCAGCTTGAAGCACTCTTCTTCCCCACGCCCTCAAACTCAGATTAGTTATGTCACGACACATTCATCCTCCCCAAGGACCAACACAAGTGTCCCATGCTGTTGGGAGAATGACTCCTCTGCACTGGTGTAGACGTGTCGCACCAGTTATACCAGCAAACTACTGGTTTGTGTCCTCCAACAAGGACGGATGAAACAGAGGAACAGAGTTTGAGAAGCACTGATAGAACGCTGGAAAGAGCTCAGACCATAACGGGACACGGAACGATGACCAGTCGTAACTGTTGCAGTAAAAGGCAGGTCAGCCTACGTCGCAGGGTGGCCTGCAGGCCCCGTGACGTCATGGCAACAGAGGCATGTCAATAATACCTGGAATGCGGCGCATGTTGATGGAGAGTGACATCAAAGTCATGATAAACTCTCCCCACACACCACCATATTCCCAGAAACAGAACCGAGGACATGACCCAGGTGGAGTGACTGAATCCAGGCCCCGCCCCTGACTCCACCACGGTGGACTGACTCCGCCCAGCAGTGAGAGGAGGAGGCCCGAGGCTGGAGGTGCAGTGGGAGGCAGCAGGTTAATGGCTGCCCTCCTCCTGTCTAATTACTGCTTATCTGAGCTCTGGTAGGACGGCTGGCTCAGGTGCGTGCACACAGACACACACACACACACACACACGCAGAGGCGGTGTGTGTGTCTGTGTGTCTGTGTGTCTGTGTGTGTGTGAGGTGAACATGTATGTGTGTCAGCTCCTCTGCTGCATGTATGTAGTTATCATGTTCAGTTTCATCTGAGTTGCTCTAAATAGTGACCAGTTACTGACTCCAACTCAAATTATGTTTTGCATAAAAATTCATAAATTGACAACTTGTACTTTTGTTTAAGAATATTTACATAATTACACATAATAAAACAATGAATATTCATGGCACTTATGATTACTGACGTTAAAATGCATCTTGTCATCAGTTTTTGTAAAATAATGATCAATCAATTTTGTCTTATTTACTAGCTATAAGGAAACTAAATTCAGATTAAATCAGTAAGTGATCAACTGTCTACATCTTAAATTCATTATACACACACACACACACACACACACACACACACAGATGAAGTATTTGTAAATCTAATCTACTGTAAAACATTTATAAACACAGAGGGACCTGCTTTTTGCAAAACTGGTAATAGAATAATAATTCATTAATTCAGAAGTTGCCAATCATGGTTTGAACACCTTTTTTCAATATTTCAGGAATGTTTGCTTTGTGCCAATAATCTCCCGCCATCATCGATGCAGTCGGATCTTTGTCACTTCTGATGATTCGTTTGCGAGCCGTCTTCCTACGCGACCACGTGGAAACGCACCGCTCTGTCTGCTGACAGTGAATCAATATGAAATAAAGTTTCACTTCCGACGTAGCCCTGCTGCTTATTTTCAGTCTTGTCGTATTTCCAGCCACGATTGCACAACGGCTCCTGGGTCTTCTTTTTTCTTTTTTTTTTAGATTTTCACATTTAAAACTGCAACAGAGACACATTTTATCAAAGTGGAAGCTGTTGTTTCACACCTGTGGCAAAAGTGTGCGAGTGTGTGAGTGTGTGTGGTACTGGAGATGACCTCGTTGATTTACAGTGCTGTCATTAAGGCATGCGCAGGGCCGGTTGCTATGGTTACCCTGCAGCCTCAGGTGAAGGGCCCATATACAGTCAACGTGTTTGTTAATTCCTCCTGTGTTGAACTACGTGACCATCTGAACGCTGGAATTCAAACTAACATGCTGCACACACTCATCTGACCTGTTGTCTCTCTCCCTCTCTCTCTCTCTCACACACACACACACACACACACACACACACACACACACACACACACTGATGGCTCCTCCATTTTTGTTCTGGATTATCGTGTCCCTGCAGGAGTGAAGGAACACTTTGTCAATTCTCCACAGCCTTAAAGAAGAAGAAAAACCTCCACCAAGACAGATTTTTCACCAGTGATTTTCATATCCTCACCCCCCCTTTTCTTTTTTTAGGGGGAAATAAAATATTTCTGGTTGGAGATGGAAGAATGAAAAGGGACGTGGAAGGATGGAAGTAAGTAGGCAAATGGATGAAGCGAGGGAGGTGGGACTGGAGAAGGAGGGGGGAGGTCAGGTTAGGGGTCACGTGTGCGAAAGAGATAAGACCTCCTCATTCCATTTTGACTGACAGGCCAGGGGAGGGCTCAGCAAAGCCCCGCGAGACATATACACACACGCGCGCACACACACACACACACACTTCCCTCCATCACTCTCCCCTGCCGCTATCACACTTTCTCTAGGCCATCACTCTCTCCGCCTCTATCATCCTCTCCATCATCCCCCTCTGCCTCTGTCACCTGCTTTTATCAAGCATTTCCTTCTCCAGCTTCAACTCCAGCTTCCTGCTCCTCCAAACGTTTGTGGGCTCCTCTTCTTATCGCTCGATAAGTTTTTGTTTGCATCAGGATTTTGGTTTTTTTAAATGTTTCCTGTTTCGTTTGGGTCCGTTTCGCACCAAAAATGTGCTACGACCCATCAGGTTAGCGGCCCTCTCTGCTCCTGTCCGCCTCTGAACACAAATTACACTTCCCCACAACAGCTTGTTGTTGCAAACCTGTAGAAATCAGCCAGACTCTAGAACACAATCGACTCGTCTGCATGTTTAGAAAAAGCCCTTTAAAATCTCTTCGTGTCGGAAGGAAAAAAACATCCGGCCGCTTCATGAGTTCATCTTTTAGGCTTTGAGAAGAACTTTTCTTATCAGTTTCATTTATTTACTACAAGAAAATAGTGTTTGAAACAAATTTTCATCCAGTGGAGGACACTAAGACGAACTTACTGTCATATTTTTGATGAGATGCCGTCCATCATTAATCAAACAAAAATGCTTGCTGAAGTTTTTTTTTTTTGTTTGTTTTTTTGTTAAAATAGTTATGAAGTTCTTTATTCCCAGAACTTCCCCATCATCAGCCCCGATCGTCAGTGGTGCCCTGAAGGTGCCCGCTGACTGCCAAAGCAGGAGAGAAAGAAAACCAAAGAGACAAAAACAAAAGCACCAGCATTGTTCCAGCGAGTATTATCTTCATTTTTTAGCACCAAACAATGCGCTACAATGCACGCTGGAACAACAGGAGCCTTTATGGAAGGAGGCAGAATAGAGTCGAGGCCGCCGTGAGAAGTGGCAGAGGAGCCCAGACAAAGCGGGATGAGAAGGACGATCTTCATTGTGGCGTCTTTTCTCATTCTGCCATGAAAGACACCAGCGAGGAGTCCTCAGGGCCGCTGCCAGCCGCCGAACAATCACACCCGTACGCCACAACCACGCCGCCCATCCAAACACATTAGGAGAGCATTGTGGAGGCTGCAGCTCTTCGTACTCGTCAACACTCGTCTGAATAGCTGCAATCGGGACATCTCCTCCTATCAGGAACATCTCAGATTTACATATATTCACACGCCCGCACCTTCTTAAAGCCTCATTTAATTTTTTTGCCCTAAAAGGATCGTTTAAAATAGACTTTAATCAGAGCAGATTAGATGCCATTTCCCATCTTACTGATGGAACTGGCATTTTTTTGTGACTTTTTTTTCCCCCTCCTGTCTCAATCACACAAATAAGACACATGCTAGATGAAGGGGAGACTATAATCTATGCATCGCTGGTTCCACAAGATTATGGCGAGAGAAAGGAAAGACCGGGGGAAGCAATGGTGAGTAAGGGAGAGCGATGGTGGGAGAGCAGGCGATGGATGTCAGGTTCCTCTCTCCGTATAAAAACACCAGACGCAGCAGAGGAGGGGATTGGATTCACTTTTTAAAATGTCACCCAACATCTGTTTCATATTTATGATGGTGGCGCTGCCTCTCCGATGCCCCCTTCAACACTGGCGATTCTATCTCTGCCTCGGATTACCCCCACTACCCACCAATGCATAATTTATAAGGCTAATCTTTCAACGAAAGACTGCAGACAGAAGGAGAGGGAGTTTTCAGAGAGAGAGAGAGAGAAAAAATGGATTATAACGCGGAAGAAAAAAAACTGCTGCCACTGATTATTTTTGCTGATATGTGCAGCAAATGGCTGATTTTGATGATGATACCTTAAGTATCTCATGTAGTCATTAACAGGATTAAGTGAGTGGGCTTCAGATAAGGTGGGAAAACAATTCAGGATTCGGCACATCTTGTCCTCTTTAACCCAAACAGAGACGTATCAGTGTATGTGGCCCGTGTTTTTCTTTCTTGTGTAATTTGTGATGCCTTCAGATGTCGCCGATAAGCCCCGGATGTCATTAATATCACTAATGATAACATTATAGCCCGCTCCCTCTTGTTGTGAGGGCGTAATTTCTCCAGATTAGGGCAGAAGAAGCTGCCCGTCTTTTGTTCTTGCGTTTTTACGCTCAAGACAACAGAAAACGGGAAGCGCCGCCCTTCCCTGGTTGAAAAGCAGGATTGTTGGTGTCCTCTGTCCTCTCCTTTCCATCCGCCACATCTGACATGACAGTTTCTCTCCCCTTTTCTCTCCTCGCCACCACTCCTCTCCCTTCCACCCCTCCACCTCCTCCCCTCCTCTCGTCAGCTTTATTATGAAAAGTACACAGTTTCGATAGAGTGCCCTTCTGACATTTTCGACTTATTAGCTAGTTTTCGTACCGTCTTCAATCAACCTCCTTAATCCTCACAGGGAGAAGCGCTTTTAATTCACCGATGGGCTGATAAGGAGCGCCGAAGCAAAAGCGCCGGAGAAGCATTGCTAGCAAAGCAGGCCTCGGATGAGGAGGGGAGGAAAAAAAATATATATAAAAAAAAGAAAAAGAAAACGAAAAGACCGGGGAAAAAAACGATTTACACGTAGATGAATCGTGCTTACAAGATGGAACCCTGGGCATTAGGAGCGGATCTGAATTTCCTATCTGTCATTTTTCTCCCCCTCCCACCCCACCCCCACCCCCACCCCCAGCCGCTGCATTCGTTCAGTGTTTTTTTTTCCTCCCCTCCCTCTCTCCTTCCCTCTCTCTCTCTCTCTCTCTCTCTCTCCCCTCCTTCTTCTCCGCCATTACCCTTGCTGATTGCAATCTTTAAGCGCCATTGGGCCCACTGCTTCTGCAGTTTTTAATCTGTCTTTAATCCCATAGATTTTAAATATTCCCCAGCTCCCGGAGACTGGAGGCAATTAACTGCCCTTCTGATGCTCTCCTTATCAGTTGCCTCCTTGTATCTCTCTGAAGCAGCCTCAAGACACTGCCAGAGCTGACAAATAATACCGCCATTTACTGCCGAGCATCCTCGGGGACTGGAAGGGAGCGCGCGGCGCAGCCACCGCCGCATTCTAAACAGGTATTTGGTAAACATATCATACAGAGGAGAGAGAGGAGGAAATATACTGCAACAACACTCCCAAAAGCAATGTATGTTTGTCTGGCGGCCGTTTTTGCAAGAGCGTACGCGTGTTCTCCCTCCAACCCGAGACAAAAGATTGTCCTCCAGCCCAACGTTGAAGTGAGGAGGCTGCGCTGGGCAGGACGCACTGACGGCTCCCTGGTATGGTCCTCTACCGTCAGAGATTATGTGAAATATTTGGTTTTCTTGTTATGTCAAACTTCAGGGAGGTTCAGAGACTTTTTGATTTGGTTCATATGCGAGACATCATCATCAACTTTGATCCACCGATTTAAATTTTTTTCTCTGTTTGTCTCAGCCACAAGCAGAATAGCCTGAATAAGATTGAAGTTGCTCACATGAGTGACTGGTCGGAGATCAGCAGATGATCAGACATGATCGGGTCCCTTCTGTCATTTTGAGCCTTTTATTTACCGTTTGGGAGGACCTGCTGGACTGCTGCAAGTTCTGAGACACAAAAAAAAACAAGCAACAATGAGGTGTGTTTGGAGTCCAACAGGAAGTGGTCGTGTCAAGGATGAGGTGTGTTTGGAGTCCAACAGGAAGTGATCGTGTCAAGGATGAGGTGTGTTTGGAGTCCAACAGGAAGTGGTCGTGTCAGGGATGAGGCGCGTTTGGAGTCCAACAGGAAGTGATCGTGTCAAGGATGAGGTGTGTTTGGAGTCCAACAGGAAGTGATCGTGTCAAGGATGAGGTGTGTTTGTAGTCCAACAGGAAGTGATCGTGTCAAAGATGAGGTGTGTTTGTAGTCCAACAGGAAGTGATCGTGTCAAGGATGAGGTGTGTTTGTAGTCCAACAGGAAGTGATCGTGTCAAGGATGAGGCGCGTTTGGAGTCCAACAGGAAGTGATCGTGTCAAGGATGAGGTGTGTTTGGAGTCCAACAGGAAGTGGTCGTGTCAAGGATGAGGTGTGTTTGGAGTCCAACAGGAAGTGATCGTGTCAAGGATGAGGTGTGTTTGGAGTCCAACAGGAAGTGGTCATCTCCTGGTTCCTCCACCAGCAGCCAATGGGATTGTTCCACGTGACTGAATCAGTAAATCAGCTCTGTAGTGAGCAGAAGTTGATGATCTCCTAGGTTTTAAATTATCTTCAGTAATGACCCACCCTGATGAACCTGGCGCCTAGGAAGGAACTACATCAGGATCACATGACTTAGGTGTCACCACCATGAAGCTTCAGGCTTCTTCTGATTCCCTCCTGATGACCTTTAATGACCTCCACCACCTCTCTAGGCTCCTTTAGACTCTTGTTAGCAACCCACGTTTTCAGACTCAAAGCTTTGAAATTCACAATTTACCGACGTCTTTCATGCTGCAATGTCAACGCACTGTGTTAACCACCACCTAACTTCAGGTGAGGTTGCTTCTGGGTTTTAGGACTCATTCCTACAAGACTCTTCCTCGTACCGAGCTTCCATTGCGCACCTTTGTTTTATCATCGGGGAAACTGGTGTCATATTTCAAAAAAAGAAGCAAAACTGAAAGAGTTTGCGACTTCTGCATGTGTCAACTTGAAGGAAACTGATGTTCAGCGCAGAAATGAATTGCTCTTTCATTCCCGTTTGAGATTGAGGGCTTTACTTTAATTTTGAATTATGCAAAAAAAAAAAAAAAAAAAATTGGACATCTAAAGTTCCACCGACACATGGCTGCCATTAGTACGTTCATTTAGTTGCTGAATGGTTGGGCTTCACACAAGGTGCTCAGCATGACTGCAAAAGTTCAGGGACCTCTCTTGTTCCAACAAGACACTGGTGAACTTCAGCTCAGCACCATCAGTTTCTTATTTTCAGCTTCAGAGTCAAACCTGGGATCGTTTAGTTCACTCTTGACCTTTGCCAAACGGTCGGGATTCACACGAGATGGCCAGGGTTTCTCTCTTCTTTTTTTTATCCAATCACTTGTCTTGATAAAGCGTCCTACAGCAGCTCGATGAATGCAATCACCACTTCATGTACCACAGGCCCGCTAACAGCACCACAAGACACTGCGGCTAAGCCAAACCCCGCAGGCTCAGCCAAACCGACAGATAACCATCAGCTAAGAGCTTTGTGACATCATCAGACAGAGACAGCTACTGACTGCATGCCAGGTTAGAGAGCTGCTAATCCAAACCACAGACTACAATAACACAGACAGAGACAAAGGCAGAGAATGTGCATCATTACAAACACTCTTAAGCTCTTTGTTGACCCGAATAACACACCAGGTTGTAACTCAGGCGACTTCCCGACAGGTGGATCTGATGATTCTGGGTCCGTCCAGCATTTACAGAACCTCGTGCCTTGGCGATATGTGTTGCTCTGATAATCACAACCGAGTCAAACTAACCTTTCGCCTGACAGCCGCAGGCATTATCTTTCCTTCGCGAGTGTTGGATTACAGAGCACACAAGCTTTTCACCATTAAAATCACATTCAATTACCGAGAGGCTGGGAAGATTGGGTAGACAGCAGCTGTGCTAATGGGGAAGGTCGGCAAATTATGATTGTGCAAATGCAGTACATACGCTGGCACATGTATATGCACTGACATAATTAAAAAAGAATCTCCTTCCTTGACTTCTTGATGCCTGTTTCGGTTGCGTTTCCATGGGAGCCGTCACCTCTGTGCATTTAATTTCTCACGACGGTTGATCATATATATGAAGGCAATGCCCAGACAAGCCGACAAGGCATCATGGGATCATGTTCCCTTGGCCAGCCAATCAAGCTTGAGCTTCCTTTATTTGTTTACCATCACATTTCCAACACGATGACCTCTTTCTGCCTCCGACTGAATAACAGCAACAGATACATGGATGAAACCATGACTACGCTAATTCCCTCCTTATTGTGCATATTCTTTAATCCACTCCCACATGCAAGCACTTTCTATCGCCATTCTTTGGTGATGTACATGTGTTGATGTCAGTGGTTTGGGAGGTTAAGCTGGTGCCTCTCTCTGAGCGTGGCCGATACCGATCCAGAGAACCACGGGGTCTGAGGGGGCCAAGGGTCCGTAGCTCAGCCCTCAAACAGGACCCGTGCCAGGCAGCACGCAGGCCAAGAGTTGGAGGGGGGAGGGTGGTGTAGGGGCAGCGGAGAGGGAGGGACAACAACAACTCTCATCCATTTAAAACTCCAGCACTTGGGTCGCACTAGGGGGCCACCCAATTTCACACTCTTCGTCAGCATGGTTCTTTTAGAAATAGAAACATGCAGAAAACAAAAAGCACTCCGGCTAAAAAATAAAAAAATGTGTCTTTCTTACACTTCAAAAGAATTCACAAGTACAGTGACAGTCTTCTTTGATTTCTACTTATTTATTTTTTTGCAAGCCACAGGTCAGAGATTGCAGCCCCACGAAAATAAAACACACTCCAGCATTTTGCCCCAAATCCAATCAAGCTGTGTTATCAGCTCGCTCCTCATCAAGGAGGGCCACTGATGGAGGCTGGTAGGGGTGGAGGGGGATGTTGGGGCTAAGCCGAACCAACCAACATGCCGTGTGCACACACACACACACACACACACTACCCGAATCCCCCCCCCCCCCGCAACCACACACACACACACACACACACACACACACACACACACCTCCCTATACCCTCCTCCCCTGGTTTCCGTGGCGACTGCTAAGCCCGAAGTTACGGTAAAGCTGGTGTGCCGCTGAGCCCTGGGCAGGATTTGTGACAGAGAAATCACATCAGCCTATGCTGATTAACAATTCCATTCCACCCTGAGATTTATATAAAAAACTATCTTACATTTGGCTTTTTAATAGGAACGATCGCTATCTCAAATTGAGTCCCTGCAAACTTTAATAAAGGCTACAGGGTTGAGTGGCATTTTGCATGCTGATTTAGGCCCGATTGGCGGCTTTTGATGAGAGGGAGGCTGCTATGTAAAGCGGTGCTCCTAGCGCTTTTCCACATCGCCGGTTCAAATGCGGAAGGATAAGAACATGAAAAAAAAAATACCACTTCCATCTGCAATCTCCGGATTTCTCTCTGCCTTCCTCCCTCACTCTCACTCACTCTCTTTTTTTTCAGAAAATGATTGACTGTTGAATATGAATAAATGGAATAGAATGAAGCCGGAATAGAGAGACTGAGCGCTGCAGACAGATGGAGGAAGAGACCGAGAGAGGGAATAAAAGGAAACCCTCTCCTGGACTTTTTCTCTCGAGGTGAAAAATAAAATCATAAAGCCGAGCTTTTTATGCTCTCCCATTCTGACATTTGGAGAATGGTATTAGTGTAGAATATTCACAGTGTACAGAAAGGACCACAGGCGCAAGAGAGGGTTGATGTGTGTGTTGGGGGGGGGGGGGGTGCATCAAATAGAAAAAAGAAAAAAAAAACGGCAGAAACACTTATCCCCTCTACCCCTCTGCCCCGGCCCCCACCAATCTACATCAGTATTAAAAACTATTTATAGGAAGAGTTCAGCTTAATGGGATAATCAGCTCTATTTGTAAAGATATTGGATAATCCCAAATAGTTTATATGGGCATCGAGATTTAAAACATTTTCATTAGATATACTGTATTTCCGGGGCATTTCAGATGTCTCTCAGTTGGCTGTATAAGCTGGCCGAGACAAAAGAAGCTCGAAGGCGTAATTCCTAAGGCGACGGCCAAAGACCGGGCCTCTGCTGTGGAGTATTTATTAAAAACACACACACACACACACACACAGAGGAGAGGAGAGGAGATTCCACTGTTGTCGTCATTAATCTGCTTCAGACTGTCACAACACCGATGCTTCACCGCTTTCACCTGAGCTGGCAATATAAAGAACTTGATATCGCCGAAGCGGGCATATAATATCTCAAAAAATACGCGTCGTTTTCGTTGATAATCCAACCGATGTCCGCCCACATGAGCGATCAGTGCACCTGGGCAAACGCTTGCAGCGAGAGCCGTGAGCGAAACGACGCAACATTCTTTACTTCTCTTGAGTAAATGCGATACGGCGAGGTGGCTGTGGCAAAGCTGCGGTGAGGTTAATCCACACCATCTCTGTTTGGGTTAAAACATAAATGAATGAATGGCCGCAAACAGATTTTGCAACCGTAAAAACGGCTACAAATGTTCCAGCTTTGCCCTGTCGACACCCGATTTTGACGCGAGGACAAAAGATTTCAAATTTCTTCAAATCCCCACTCAAACACATTTTAGTGTCAGAAAACC
The DNA here is from genome assembly GCF_037954235.1 of Aulostomus chinensis. Taxonomy (NCBI): domain Eukaryota; kingdom Metazoa; phylum Chordata; class Actinopteri; order Syngnathiformes; family Aulostomidae; genus Aulostomus; species Aulostomus chinensis. The sequence continues at coordinate 10,232,901 of NC_141323.1, read as the reverse complement.
AACTGCAAATGTCCCAGCACTACCCCACAAATGCATGATTTTGTGCTTAAAAAAAAAGAGTTGCCATGCCCCAACGTCTTGTTATAAATTCCTGATTTTTTTTGCCCAAACTGTGGCTTCAATTGTCTCAATGTTGCCACCAGAAAGATGGCTTCCATCATGTAGTTCCTCACTTATGGTAACGTGGTCTATGTTCTGTCGGGAGTCATGCAGTGGACTCCTGCTCACCAGCACAATGAGAGCAGCCAGACTTCTTGTTCGAGTGCTGAGCATCAACATCTTAAGTGTAGGAGAACTGTGGTTTAATGGTTTGCTTCTTTGTGTCTTCATCATATTACATGCAGAGTTAGAGAACATTCAGCCTCGTCTTCGGCAGAACCGCTGCTGAAATAAAAAGAGTGAGGAAGAGGAACAGAGCGAGAGGGTGGGATGGGGGAGTTCTAGGGAAGAGGGCCAATGGAAGGCATCCAACAGGATCAGTGAGTAGGGCACCCTGCCAATGGCAGGCGCGCACACACACACACACACACTTGCGCACATACACACACACGCACACACAGTTTATATCTGCCCCGCCTCTCTCCCTCAAGGAATCCCTTGTATGCCCGGCAGGGTGGAGGACATCCACCAGGCTTCAGTAGCTCACCCTGGTCCATCACTCAGTCAGACGCTGGTCTGCAGGCGGATGGCGGTTTTAGGGAGGAACCATGTAACAGAGCCAGAGTGACCCCAGAATTAATCCAAGAGTTAATCCCCCAGTAACTGAACTGCAGGAAACACTTTACAATATCATGACGTTCCTTAAAGAACAAGCAGCGTTTTGTCACGATGAGTTCTGGCACCAGGATCATCTCCGCTCATCCGCACGCTTTCTCTCGCAGCGAGGTACGTCTCTGATGGGGACCTCCATGTTAAGGTCACGGCCGAGTCTTTGGCCTGACGATCATTCAGGAAAAGAGTGTCAAATATGAGTCCAAGCAACATTTCAGTCACAATTGGGGAATTTTTTATCTTTTGCTTTTTATGACTTAGAATACAAAATGATGGAAATGTGACTCGTGGCACCTCAAGAGACAGAAGATGACAAAATTTAGTGTTACGCAGCCGACTAGCGCTAGTTAGCATTAGCCTCAGGACGGAAGCAAAGACGCCAGCTAGCGTTTGGTGCATTTTAGGATTGACTTGGTATCAATGGCAAATTTATTGTGATCTTCCTCTTTTTCTAGATTAAAGCAACCACTGAAGAAGCATGTTTCTCAGTTAATGACTGTTTGTGAACCAAACTTCTTAATGAATTTAGTTTTATCTGGTTTGAAACTTTAAAAAAATCAGTGTTTTGGAGATACTGGATGCCAACTTTCATTAATGTTCTCCTATATCAGTCACAGCAACCGTCTGTTACAGCTGCACAACGGTTATAGATATGTGGTCCATGCGTATATAAGCTTGTCAGCTTATGTTCAGCTCTGGGCTTACGGATGGTAAACGCCATTGTTGGAGAGCCAATCAGTAAAATGCACATCGACTATTAAAAGGAAGGACTTGTTGATGGGAGAGTAATCTGGTTACAGTTTCCACATGCCACCACGAATCCAAACACAAGAGCACATATGTAAAAACAGTAACACACCATGTCCAGCTCCAAAATCCATTTAAGATCCATGTTCAGTTATCACAGGCTGACAGCCCATGTAGCCACAGCACTGTCGACCATTTGCATAAGAAAGAAAGAAAAAAATCAAAACAAAAAAGCTTTAGAGCCACTGGGTTGGAGAGCTACCACCAATCAAAGTTCAGGAGACAAAGGGAGAGTTGTGACTCTGCGTTGTGCTCTTTCTTCCCAGGAGGAGAGAGAAACCACACGTATGTTCCTGCTGATTCCCATCAGACTGAAGCCTCGAGGGTCACCAGTCACAGAGTTTTACATAACAAATGTCCTGAGAGTAATAACACGTGCTTGTAATGTTTACATTGAGATTTTCATCTTTTTATTACTGGAATGTTCATCTAAACAGCCACAACATTCTTATTTCCCTGCAAAACCTTAAAAAAAAAAAACCTTATCATGAGATCGGAGGCAAAATCAGCCTTTGCTCCCTTTAGATGAACAAGCTAAAAGCAACACTTGACACGATGTTGCCCATCTTTGTTTTTTGTGTTCATCTACTAAGATTACACACACACACACACACACACACACACACACACACACACACACACACACACACACACCAGTTTCCTGTCAGGAAAATATAATCCAATTTACCAAAATGGGATTTAACTTCATTTGTCTGTTTCAACTCTTTAGCACGTTGACATTTTTTCCACTCAAAGCTGATTTACAACATCAACACTGTTCAAATCCTTTAATTTTCTCTACTTTTCTTCTTTGAAACGAACACAAATATTTCTTGTGGGTTTTGACTGAATCGGCGAGCTCCAATACAGATATTCAGGTGTGCTGGCTCACCCAACAAGGCACAAGGGTCCGATATCAACATCGGGGTCGGAAACCAGCAGCTAAATGCCGAGTCTGCTCTCATGAAAGCCTGAATGTCCTGCTGGTTCCACAGGGGGACTGACGTATCGATCTGGATTGATCGCGTATATAAATGAATATTTAATAACCTGTTGCCACGTTTGTGCGGAACTCTGCCGTTCAAATATTTTGTCTCGGGTTGATGAATGTTCTTCAACCTACATTAAAAAGGCCGTTATCATTTTAAGGATATTATTAGAACTTGTAAGGAACGTTCCCTGCCAGCTGACGGAAGTGAAACTGCTCTTGCGGGTCCTGGCCCAGGACCCTGCTGGTAGGACCCCCCCGCCCCGGCTGGCGCTTTCCTCCGGCCCTGATAAGATGCTATCAGAAGCCCTCTAAGCACTTGAGAGGCACTTTAGGAGAAGATCGCAGCCATTACCATGAAAAGTAAAAGATCCAGGTCGTATTGATGCCAGATTAATACCGACCAACATGTTATTGATTCCCCCCTCCCTCTTCTACTCTGGACCTGTGGCACTGATCTTATTTTCTGATGGGGCAGTGTTTTGTGGCCTGGCCTAGGACGCTGCCCTCCTCCTCCTCCTCCTCCTCCTCCTGCTCTTCTTCATTGGTGCGAGGCTGCTATCTACAGTTTCACAGGGCCATCCTTTAAAAGGCCAAGAGCAAAGGCTCGCCGTTATCAGCTGATGTTATTCAATTGTTACAGGACAATCAGGGCCATTAGCTGGCTGTGTTAAATAATGCATCCGCTTTAAAGTGGGGGGGGGGGGGGCTTATCTCTTCTACGCTTGTGTGTTTTTTTAACATTATTAGTATAGAAGTGTAATGAAAGGCTCCTGGCTGATTGGTACTGATATACCTCGAAATTCTCCACAACAACAACGGCACATAAACAAACACTGACCTTTTTAATGAAGCCTGCTTTATCTGCTTCTATTTAAAAAAAAAAAAAGAGGACAAGAAGAAGCGGAAACGCTGGCGCCGAGATAAAAATGTATTTAAATGCGCTCATCTAGCGGCGCAGACAATCGATCAGGATGCGGCGGCTCAGGAGCAAAAGGGACGGCGGAGATATAGGCCACTATGTTGCTATGAGACACAAAAGAGAGGGAGAGATCGAAGAGGAGGAAGGAGGAGAAAAGGGAGGATGAGAGGGAAGGATGGAGGAAGGGATGGCGGCAGGCGAGCGATAACCGCTATGTCTTCAGTCACAGATTTACACAGGCCATTGCACTCCCATTCTCCCTGCTTCTTATCAGCGGAATTATTGAGCAGTGTGGCATACCATTAAAAATTCTGCTTAGATTTCACAAAAATCAAATTGCGTAAGGTAATGAACGCAGCTTTCAAATGGACTCCTCACTGATACCCGCTCTCAGCAGGCAGAAATACATCTCAGTCATAATTCCCTATCTTTATTGTACTTCTACACAGACTTAACTACGCTGCCAGCGCAGGGGAAAGCTTAATAATCGCTGTTGCCCTTGATGTTAAAAGGATGATTTTGTGGCTATTGCTTTGCAGCGACCCCCCCACCCCCCCACCCCCACACACACACACACAGTCACTATCCTACCACTTTTATCTCCATCTAGCTGCTTTAACTCATCCCTTCTTCGCTCTAGTTTCTCTGAAGGCCACACCGCAGGGCAAGGTCAGGTGGCTGCCTCCAGAGAGCGGGAGAGATGAAGCATTCGCTCACATGGCGTCGATCTTAATTTATGGCCCAGACATATTAAAATAAAGACAAGGTTCTGTTTTCTGCAGTCGCAAGACGCAGCTGAAGGAGAGGCGAGGGATGTTGCTGTACCTTCCAACAGTCATAAATCTGCCCACTGACACGTTCAGTTGAAATCCAGCCTCAGAATTCCAACTGACGAGAGGAGAGAGATTCTCATTCGCTCTGTTGCTTCAGCAGCAGAGACAAGACCAGACTAAAGAACTTCATGAAGCCAAATCTCACCCCACGCGCCTCGGTCATCACATCCATTGAGGACATCAGTCCAAAATGGCGGCACCGCTACCGTTGAAAAGTGGTGGAGTTTCTCTTCAAGGCTTCTATAATTTTTGATCAACTGAATAGATGTACGTCTTTGTCTCAGAATACACGGGAGGAATCAGTGGAAGTATGTCCTCCTCCAGAACTGTAGGTGGCAGTATGTCCTCTTCCAGCTGTTTTTCATTGGATTTCACTGATAAATGTCACAGTGGGACGGGAACCCACAAACTCCGGGGCTGATTTAGGGTCGATTAAAGCAGGGTGGATCAGTCCGCTGAGTGCCACTCTGAAAAGTGAGATTTCACCGCAGTGTTTCCCTCGATATTCAGTCCAGTTGAAGTTCCACTGACACAATAATTAGATTCTTACCAACAACTTAGAGGCGTCGGGGAAAAGACAGACTTCAATTCAAACACTTTTTTGAAACAAATGTTTGTGCATTTCTCTTGATGACGCCTTTTCATCAGAACCGTCGCGGGTTAAATACAACAACACTCGCGGGCCAGTGTGGGCCCAGGAGGAGGGCGCACACGCCTGCGTCCGCTGGATCTGTCGAGGTGCGTTCGTTTGACTTTGAGAGGCACGACTTCAGTCAGGCTAACGTGTTTATCTGCATTGTGCACCACAATAAAGAATATAAGATGAGTTGGAAGAGATGGTTCTCTCTCTGCAAAGGGACGTGAAGAGAATCGGTTCCTGCAGTATAAAAATGGACAAACTCTGGGTTTGGAGGTCGGGATGATGGATGGGTGTGTAATGTATCTGTCTTTCAAGCAGCAGACCAGAGTCTGCACCCTGTCACAAACCTGCAATTACCATTTACATTGACCATAACCACAGTCTTCCCCTTTAACCACCCTAACCATTAAATTAACCATACCTTCGTTTCCAGCCTGAGGATTTTTAAAAACGTTAACACTGGATGTAAAAATAGCCGGTCAGTATCAGTCAGCTGATACGACAGTCTTCATGCACGTTGGATCATGTCAGCACCAACACAGAACTGGACAGTACAGAACTCAGCTCCCTGTCTGCCCGGCGCCCACCCCCCCACATGTCCTGGGCGAGAAAACAATACACCTCTGTGTAAGACACAAATTTAAAAAAAAAGAAAAAGAAAAAAGAATTCGATAAAGAAATGAAAATATGTACTGCTCAGATTAAATGAGTCTCCTCCTTTCCATTTTATAAGGTTTTTAACCTTTTTTTTCAGTGTGCGAGTATTTCTCCAGTTTTGATCGTTTAGAACTTGTCACCTCATACGTAATGACATCAACGAGAATGATCATTTTGAAGAATTTTGGCAAAAGCTGCATCGCCAGAACCGAAATCTGCCAAAAGAAGTGTGTGTGTCGTTCTCACGGGCTGAGGTCTTTTCATCATAAACTTGCTCCAGGGGTCAGAGGTCAGCGATAGCAACAAGATCGCCTCTGTAGTTTAAACACAGAGACACATGGAATACTGTGTGTGTGTGTGTGTCTCACGGGTTCAGGTGTGAAGCCCAGAACTAAAGAATGTGTGTTAATAGAGAGAGAGAGGGAGCGAGCGAGCACCTGATCCCGTTTCCTCAGCATGAATCGGCTCCAACACTTCCTCCGTGCTGAATAATTTGTGTGCATCGAGAGAATGAACCGGAGAGAGGAATCTGGCTCAGTCCTTCATGGAAATTTCTCCAGAACTTTTACTTTTGCTAACACAAACACAGCGACACTTGAGTCCATCCATTACAGAGAAACAGAAACGGGCAGCATGAGAATCGAGTTACAGCGTCTGGAGATGCTGCTGGTGCTATCTGAGGGTCCGCTGCTGTGATTCATCAGTCACGAACTGCACAAAGACCACGTTGTTTATTTTATGGAAGGAGTGACATTTGAACATGACATGTATATAAACAGTGACGATTTGTCAGACAAACTTCACTGCTCAGAAGGATCCAGTTCCATTGAACTTAATGTCAGCCCCGCACCCCCGCTCCCAGTCATCCAAGACCAAAAATAACAACCCAAAGCCCAAACACTGTCCTCTCTGTGGCTTCCTGGCACTCTCTCCATCTGGCTGGCCTTTCCCTGCAGCCAGTATCAGTGTGATGTGCCAAAGCGACAAACTGCACGCCACGCAGATCTTGCCTTGCCTCTCCTCTGCGGCTAGTTAGCCTGCTAGCGTATTCAGCTGCCTGCCCGTGTGTTGGTCTGTACCCTGCTGGGCTTCTCCAATCAGAGGCCTTAGCCTGTGCAGCCCCTAATCCAACCACAGGCTTTACCCCACCAGCTCAGTGTAATCACACAGCTAATTCACAGGCGGACGGGAGGAAGGCAATCCGTGACGGACGTTTTTTGTGCAACTAAGAATGAGCTCCCCGGTGACCAGGGGAGGTGGTGGAGTGGGAGACTGTCAATGAAGGGGCCGTGAAAAGATGGCTCCGGAAAGGCGAGATGCGAGGGGAATAGATGAATAGCAGAAAAGGGCTCCAAGATAGAAGTGCGAAATAAGGAAAATGTTTGGAGTGCATAAAAAAAGGGGGGACATGAATCTGTTGCAGTCTTTCGCCAAGAGAGTGTTGAAAGAGCTATTGTGAGTTGGAACAGTCTATATTACTCAATAAAGGCTTTGATGAAAGGCGAGTCTCTGTATTAATTTGGATAAGAAACCTTTGCCTCCGTGCCCCTTTTCTCTCTCGGCTCCCATCCACGACACCTCTGTGGTTTAAAGCAGTGTTCGGTTTCAGTTCAGCAAGCCAAGTCATTACATTTCAACATGTCGCACCTTTCAGAGGGGAATTAACTAGCGCTGTTATTTCTTCATTCCCCACACGCCGGGACCCAGAGGGACAAAAAAAAGAAAAAAAAGAAAAAGAGCGGTGTCGATATTTTGACATTGTCAATGCGTGCCTGTGTGTGTGTGTGTGTGTGTGTGTGATGTGTGAACGTGCCCTCTGACTGTCCTCAGAACAGCAGCAGCGTCCTCATTGCTAATTCCAGATGAACTGGGGAGGTGCAGGGAGCTTGGCTGTCTGCCTGATTTGAACCAGGCAACAAAGTCCAGTGGATCTCTCTCACACTTCACATGTCAATAGAGGAGGTAAACACGGCGATACCAGTCGGCAGGTAGGGGCTGCGTTAATGTCAAGGTCAGAATAAACGCACAAGATTAAGAAGACAATGAACGCGGAGGATGTGTGCAGAAATCAAAATGGGACAAAAGGACTAGATGAGGTAGAGATACTTGGGCTAAATCCTCCCCAAAATGGCCGAAACAGGATTCGTAGTCATATTTGTAGTCCCTTTAAAGGGCATGTCACATGACATCACATCAGACAAGATGATAGAGACTTTTCTCTTGTATGTGCTGCACAAGGGAGTGGAGACCCATGCTAGTTAGCTTAGCACAATGAATGGGAGTGGATGGGAAGTGCTAGCATCAACTTGATCAGGGTCTTGATTTGTCCAGCAGAAACCCCACTCATCCTCTCTTGCTTACTACATCGGCCATGATTAGGAGCAGCAAAACGTCTTGTTTTGAGGTGCTGTGAGAAATCACTGCGCCCAGTTGGGGAAAGTAGTTCTGGTTACGTATCTGACATTCTAAATTGTATCTAAATTTACATAAAAATATATCTTGCAATTTAACTGTTGAAAGAAAAATGTGTTTGATGGCTTTTGAGCGAGGTATGCTAACACTTCCCATCCACTAGCATTCATTGTGCTAAGCTATCTGGTGCAGCTCACGGCTATCAGATGCACACATAGCGGAGAGGAGGGTGTCCATCTTCTTCTGTGTTTCTGTAAAAGATGGACGATAAGCAAATCTCCCAAAAAGTTGGCTTTTGTTGGATCGGCAGGTCATCCTCGTCCATCTAGGAGTTCTTTAACCACGTTCGACTGTTTCAGAGGATGCTGCGCCTCAGTTACACCTATTAACATCTTCATGTTTGATCTGTTGTTTAATGGCGCAGACGTTTTTTCTGTTCCAGGTGAGTTGCACTCATCAGCCCTCACAGCTCCTGTTTAATCACCCGATGATTTACTTGCACAAGCAAGTCGAGCTGCATGAGACGTTTGAGCCGCATCAATTGGTTGAAGAGACGCATTTTTTGCTGCGTCGCTACCTGTCTGCATGAGTCAGAGGAGGAGCCAGTGGGGGGCTGGAAGCCAGGTGAGGTTTACAGAAGTAAATATGCTCTCATTAGCGGCACCCACAAGTGTTTCTGTGTGGTAATTTGGTCGACCGAACGAGAGCCTGAAGGGAGAAAAACAGGCGGAGGGAAAGATGGAGCGGCTGATAGGGGGAGAAGGTTCTGTTCTCCAAAGTAACGCTGTTGTTATGGAGGCTTTCATGTTTTTATTGACAATTACCCTGAGAACAAACAGCCGAGCCTATCGAGGTGGAATGTGTTTGTCTGCAGTGTGGAGTGTGAAGATCTATGTCCAACACATCGAAAACACAAAAAACACAATATCTCACTGCATCAAGGTACAGAATATTTTCAAACGGCAGGCAACACACCGCTACGGTTCCAGAGTGCAAGCAAAATCTCTCCAAATGCAATCAAGGAAAATACCATTCAAGGTCGAGGTATCAGGGCCTCACAATGCTACATACCAACAACCAGGAAAAAAGCACTTGCGTGTCATTGCAAGCTCGCCAAAAAAAACAACAACCGCGATAGAGAACTCAACGTCTCGAGAACCTGCGGGGCAACCACAGATGCTAGCCATGCTTTCAGCATTGATAATAGTGCAGTGTAAGTGTGAGGAGCTACGGAATTAGTCACCGAATTACGAATCACGGCCGGTGCAACTCCAAAACTCCGCACGGTGTGGAAGTGGAAGTTTCAACACATTTTCAACCATTAGTTTCCAACACTAATGAAGTGTTTGGATTCAAATCTCTGAATTTCCTTTACATGAGCAAAAGTAGTGCTTTGACTGATTAAACTTTGAAGACAGATGTCAAGTTTGAAATCCAAAGGTGAGTATTGAAATTATTGTGCCAAATAGCAAAGGGTAGTTTCAGGTCTACTTTCTCAGTAACCAGGACTGGAAAATATGAAACTTAGGGTTCTCTGTGGAAACCTGCTGACGCCTACTTTTGTTTTGTTTTTTAAATCACTGGTGGAAGAATTGATTACAATTTCAAGAAAACTCTTCAACTCCTATCTTTGATTGTAGGAGGTGTGACAAGTGTCTCAACTTATTTTTCTGTGAGGAATTAGACGTGAAGGTTTCAGTACGACTGCTTTCCGGCAGTTATTAAAAAGGACATGAGGTGAGGAGTGCAGCTGAGAGGAGGGGGGAAACATCAAAACCAGAGAGAGAAACTTTTTGTGGCTCCAAACCAGCATTCAGGTGTTGATGTATCCGTCTCTCTCTCTCACACACACACACACACTCAATATTCACACGCCCAAAACAAGGAAGCAGAGGAGATGAGTGTCAAACCACCAGAGGAAAATGCTGCTCCAGAGGTCTTTATTAACTCCACTGACAACTCCTGCTTTTAACCACAGCTAGGTCATGTCTCTCACACACACACACACACACACACACACACACACACACACACACACACACACACACACAAACAGGAAGACACACACACGAGCACCCTGCCACCAAATTGGACAGCGACCAAAACTGTTGGTGGCACCTGCATTGTTGAGACATGTTCCCTCTTATTTAGCCACAGCAACCCTCTCCAAAATAGCTGTGAGCACCCAAAACACACGCGCACACACACACACACACACACACATTTGGTTGTTGGTGTGTTCAGCAGGAGACAGTGTGTATTACCTGTTTTAGTTGTGGCCAAGCTTGGGGAGGGGGGGGGGGGGGTAGTGCAGGATTAAGCTTGCTGGTTGACATTGTGCCAACTTGAAAATCAAGCACACACGCACACACACACACACACACACACACACACACACACGTCCTGTATTTAAGACGTCCCTTTTGTTCATGCCCGCTTCTGATTTCTTTATAATCCTGCAGCCCCAAATGAAAGTGTGTGTGTTCTTGTATGTGTGTGACATCTGCTGAATTGTCGGAGGCTGTGTGAGTGAGAAACACCTTGTGAGATTAGTCTCTTCAGAAATTGGCTGATGTGTTAACGTATCTTTTCCTGCGGACACAGTGTGAGTGTGCGCGCGAGTGCGCGCGCGCGTGTGTAACGCTGAGTCCAGTTCCTTGTGAATGATGTGAAATTGCATATTGTTGGTGGGGTTAAGAGGGGTTACATTAACTTAAAGTGGTGTTTTCTGAGCTGGTGTTTACAGCAAAGATGTTTGCTACCCACCGAGAATTGAACACACACACACACAAGCACGCACGCGTGCACACACACACACACACACACAAGCACGTGCACACGCACACACACAAGCATGCGCACGCACACACACACACACACACACTGGGGTAATTTTGTTTGCTGAACAAAAACACGACATTGATGAGCCCAAACTGAGGTCACTGAGTATTCACTGAATCGCCCTCTAAGAGTGTTAATAATCCCAATATTCCTCCTCCACTGAGGTGCGCCTCCCTCCTCCTCAGCTCCACAACCATCTGCTCCAAACCTCCTTCATGAAATTACATTATAACTGATTTGTTTGGTGCTTTACCAGGTCTAACAGGTGTCAGATTCAAACTGTCCTCCTGTTGCTAGAGTTAAGACTGATTAATATTTGCAAGCTTCACACCTGCATTGCTAATAAATCCGATGGAACCGATGTGGTATTGGTTGAAGGCATGCAAGTCCAAAACCTCAAACATGACAAAGCCGAGAGGTCGTGTTTCTTTTTTAAAATGTTAAAAGCTACAACAGGAGAGTTTAGCTAACATGCAAGTTAACTAGCAGGTCAATCAGAGGCCTGAGCTTCCACACAACACCTTGGCTGAGACGTCGCATTTTAGCATGAACAGGAAACTTGTAACGTCCAGACGTAGTCGACTGACAATCAGTCAACTCTTTTCAAACATCACACACTCATTTTACTGCAGGGTGTGTGTGTGTGTGTGTGTGTGTGTGTGTGTGTTCAGCTTCTCCTCCTCACCAGAGACGACCACAGGCCTGCAGCGTTGTACCTGACTAACTGGCCACTGAGCTAAGGGTCGGTCAGGTGATCTGAGGGCCGCCGCAGAAAACCAACAACACACATGAAAGCAAAACGCCGAGTCAACACACTCGCTGCAGACCGACGCATTGTTTGTGAAGAAAAGCCAGTGCTGTTGAATTAAGGCAGAAAAAAAAACAGTTTGGCTTAATTACTGTCGCATAATACCAATTATTTTGTCTCCACACCCTTATCTTAATTACTTCAAAAGACCAACTTCAATTAGGACGTGAAAACTTCATCTAGAACTGCTAGTCCAATCCTCAGCTCCCCACGGAGGCAACGTCACTCAATTACACACACACACACAATCTGTTATACACAAGCTGAATCTTACCAACAAATTTGCTGATAATTAATTGACATGCCAGGCATAATATTCAGCATAAATAAATGAGCATTGTTCTGAAAATGAAGATGAAAGCGTAGCAATTAATTCCCTGAATCGGTACACAGCGAACCAGTAGCCGTCCAAATTATTCGGCGTGTGTAAGATTCCAGTGAAATGTCAGCGATTTATCTAATCAGAGGGTTTAAATTAGACAATGCGCAGTTATATATTTCAGAGGGAAAAATCAGGTCATTAAGAGCTCTAAGTGGAGGAACTCCTAATAATAGACGGACTTGAATTGGGTCCATGTAGGCGTCTGTTCTCATATCGCTGCTTTCTTAAATCTTTCAATGCTACACCGGACAGTAAAGAGGAGATTTCTGGATTAAATTAATCTTATTCTGGCAGGAGAAGGAGATGAATGGTTGCTCTGTAAACTATAGATCAGCGCTGACTACGTTTACTCACATGGCAATAATCCCACTATTGACCTTAATGACTTAAGCCACGCCCACATTGCATCACTCTGTTCTACATCCAAGTTTCCATTTGGAATTTGACCTGAAATCTTTCTGTTTTGTCGGTGTATTTTCGAGAGTTTTCTTGCCAAATAATGCAGAGAAATAATCTTGGGAGTCGTTTTTGTAACCCTTGCGTGGCGCTGAACGTGGAGCGTCGATGGCAGTTTGACTGATTGGGTGTCACAAATCGCTGCACAAAAAATTAAGAGCCCCGAGATTCAAGCGTATAGAACTGAAATGTCCACAGCTCAGTTCAATAACGTATCAAAGATACAACGAAACTTGATTCTTGTTTACTCCGACTGTGACCATATTCAGGTTTTATGGCAAAACTTACAGATATTACATCAGGAAACATGAAATATGAGGTACCCAAGAAGTATTATTAACATTTTTGATTGTAAATGCAACGATGTAAAACTTAAAACAATCACTAAAACCGCTGTTGCCAGTATGATTTTTAAATCAAATTATGATTTTTAAATAAAATTATTATCTTAATCGTAAACCAGCTACATTTCAGCTGCTGCCATCGATTTGTAGCATTTTAAAGTGTTACTTCACCCAAAAAAGAGCAAGCCTTGTGTATTTAGCTTGGAGCTAACGGAGGCGGAGCGTTAACAACAACAAAAATGTCCAAAAACCTCTGTTTATAAAATCGTAAGGTCATCATCCAGAATAATCCAAGCCTTCTTCATCCAGCCGTAAACTCGGTGACCCACAAACACTTCACTATCAACTCTCATACTGTATGTTGCTTTGTTGCCGTTGCTGTCGTTAGCATCATTCACTGTTAGCATCATGCTAACGTCGCTTGCTTTTTTCTACATTCTGGACTCACAGGGAAATAATGAATGGCTACTTGACAGGCAGAAAGTACACTTTTTGGTTGTAATATCACTTTGTGCCTTTCGCCGTATCCACAAACTACACAAACAAAAAAAATTTTTTTTTAAGCAAAACAGCCGGTAACTTGTGCCTAGTTGATAGTGCCTGGTGCAATTGACTGTGTGGTATTTTCAACCTGATGCATTGTAGGAAACAGTCCTCCCCCGTCTTCACGTACCTAAATGTTACATAAAGTCAGCAGAACTCAGCAGCCTGTCAGCCGGCGAGGGGCTGTTGACACAGTCTCGTCTCGGCTTTGAAAAGAGCCTTTAGTGTCAGCTAAGAGCGGGTTGAGAGGGGTAAGTGTGTGTTGGGGGGGAGGGTGAAGAAGAATGGGGTGATACTGGGTGTGTTTGAGGGGAGATGAAAGCTAATGTGGACCACTGGTTGCAAGTCTGGCTACAGAATGAAGGCTTGGGAGGTGTTGCCATCCTAAACTGGGAGGAGGTGGTTTCATGTCGAAGAGACTCTTTCGGTGGGTGAGTTACAGGGAGGGGGGGGGTTGTTCTTGTCCCTGACCCGTGTCTAAGTGGCGCTGCAATGTTTACTGCGAGGAAGGAAGCTGTCAACTGTGTTTGCTCCCATCTCAGCATGACGGAGCGACCCACCCCCACCAATGTACAGACACAGCGCCGAGCGCCAAGACGGAGAGTTAAAAGTACTGGTGATGAGACTTGAGGAGTCGGGCCTGAGCGACGGGCCTCCCCTGCTCGAGCCCGCGTGTGATTGACAGGGCTTTCTACCCGGGGTATCGAGTTTCTCCCTGGTGTAAAGTCCCTGTGGCTCTCCTCCAAAGAGCCACTACATTCCTGACCAGGTCATGAACTGACCACCGCTACACCACCACCAGCAGCACCACTCAAAATCCACCTACCTGAGCTGCAGAGCACCTCCTCACCTGAGCTGACCTCTCCTCTTCCACCGGTTAAAAAAAAAAGAAAAAAAAAAGACTTGGTTTCTTTTAGTTGCGAGAACTTTGTACAAAACTGCCTGTAAACCAGTAATTTAGGCTGAAAGCAAAGTTACCAAACAACTGCACAACATGTTGACGCAACACAACATGAGCGTGTACGTTTACAGTGGTTTGTTCAAACCAAATAACTGAACTGTGGCAAACAAAATGGACGCCACCTCCAACTCACTGCTCAACCCAGAACCCCCCCCCCCCCCCCCCGTCAAATGACACCACATGGTTCGGCCCAGTTAGCAGGTTCCAACATTTAACTGCTCTCAGCCTTTAGCCCCGCCTTTTGCCTGACCAGGAAGAGACCAAGCTCAACTACCAGACTCCCCAAGTGTGTAACCTCACAGGTGTGCAGCTCATCTTGAACATTGTTACGTGTTTTTTACATGTTTGGAGTGAAAGCTGAACCTGTGCGTTGTATTTTCTGGATTTTTGCGTTCGCTTCGATGTTGTTTATGGAGGGGCACAGGACAAAATGGCAGCTGGTTCATAGCTTCTCACCCATGGTCTCGCTCTCCAGTTTGTTAGTGCTTCCGCTGTATTGAAACAAATTCTACTGGTAAATTCCAGGGTTCCCCTTTCAAATGTGGTAGATAAATAAACCAGCTATTTCAGGACCGTGATGCAGTATGTATTCTTTCACCAGTTCCTCTCTGCTGGGTCTGCGCTAGGACTCTGTCCGGCATTTTGTTTCTGCATGTACTTTTTGTCCAGGTGGGGATGCAGTATTCCTGACAGGGACAGGGTGTGTAACAGCACTTCTAAAGATGTCCGTTAACTGTTTAAATACCTCACTCCCAACCGTCCTGAGAGATGAATGGGACCTCCTGATCAGCCGTACTGAACCTGAGGAAGCGAGTCCAGAACCAGGACCTTCACCAAACATGCATTTTTCATAAAACCAACCGTTTGTCATTTGATTAATATTTTTTGCTCAATTTTCGTTAGGTCAGCTCACTTTCAGACACACACACACACACACACACTGTAACTCGGCGTGCTGCTTCTTATGGCCTCTGCAGTGTTATTGTGTGTTTGTTTCTATTGTCGTGCCTTCAGGGGGTTGTGCTGCATTAATGCTTCGTTGCAGTTTATTCAGCTCTCCTTTTTTCTGAGCCTATAACCTCCCTACGTACACACACTCACACTCACACACACAGCCCACCCCAGCCCAGCCCAGCCCCAGCAGCCTGCAGGCCTACCTCAGGGGCCCGAGTGTGATGAGCTGTGCCCATCCCTGCTGCCTGCACTCTCAATCTCTATCTGGTCCCGAGCAGAAAGCCAGGGAAATTACGCGCCTTTTCCTGGAATGTGATTAGATTCCTGATGTTGGCAGCCACACATCTCTGTTTTTTAATTGGGTTCCGAGGCGCGACGAGATTAGCCTTGTGACATCATTGATGGTCCGCTTGTGTGTGTGGGGAGGTTGGTGGTGTCTGCTGATAAGGGATGGTAAAGGGGGTGTCAGGGGGGTTTGCGGGTGAATCCCCCCACTCCCCAGTGGATGATGCTTACTAATAGGGTCTATGAGGTGCTTTTTCCTGTACATACATGAGAGTGTGTGTGTGTGTGTGTGTGTGTGTGTGTGTGTGTTTGAGCTCACACTTAATCACGGTGAGCTTTTTTTTAATGCTTTTGTTTGTGAGTTGTGTTAGCGTGTTCATGCGTTTAGTGTCGATCTGATAAGATTTAAAACAAATACGTGACGTTGCTGTACCGCCGCCGTATATTAGGTTTATAATTCAACATTTTTAGGCACCTTTTGTTATCTTAATATTTAAATGCGTGTTATTCTGGGACTGTTTTTAACCTTTTCATTGTTTTTTTTATGTTATTCATAAAGTAGCTCCCAAGCTAATCTTCCATGTGCTGTGTTTTTGAACGATGGTTGATTTGGGGACTTTTGTAAAAATGGTAGCTGGTGCTGCGAGCAACAAGACACCGCACCAACCATGGGAAGAGTGGTTTTTTTTTTCGGCTGATAAGTTTGAGGTCACACTGGCTTCTGATAGTCATCGGACAGTCACACAACACTCACGCTGTTCACTGAAACGCACAGTGATTGGTTACTGAATGATCATGGGACCAAACAGAACTCCAGACGCTCTGCATGTATGGAAGTAGTTTTGTGTTTGTAGTTTTCTGACGAACAAAATATCTGTTTGATGCCACAAATTGAAGCAAAGAAAGGGTGAACAATTACCTCAATTTGTTTGAAGTTCTGAGGTTGAAGATTTTTCACATAAAAAAAACTGCATGATACGCAGGCAAAAATACTCAAGAAACTGACCTTAGGTGTGATTTGTTCTCAGTTACATTCATTTATTTATGACGTGCCTCAACCTACTGTATTTGCTTGATGACCTTTTGCCTCCTTCACCACACATTTATACATAAATATGTTTAATTTAATGAAGTGGATGTTGGAATAAGAGCAGGAATTTTGTCATTTTTGTCCAGGTGAAGTGCTGGAGTTGATAGACCAGCGTGGAAATTCAGAGCAGCGTGTGGGTTGGATGTTGAACATAAAAATTAAGGATTTTTTTTCCTGACCTTTGACCTTTTTAAGTTTTCATGTCCATCACTTGAGCACAGCACCTCTGATTTATAACGTCTAAAGCTGGTTCCGCTCGTGGTTCTGCTCTTTGATTGATTTGCTGCGTTTTCTTCTGTAATTCCAGCCGTCATCGTATTCAGGGGAAAGTCTTTATTCAACATTTGGTAAACTTCTACTGATGTGATATGAAGGCGATGCAACACTTGGTCACATGACTTGGACAGAGGTAGAAAAGTCAAGTGGCTCACACACTCGCTGGTGAAGGTTGTGGGCTGCATTAATGGGGGTGGGAGGCGGATGGGGGACCATGGGTGTAAAGGTCTCCCACTCCTTGCCTCCTTGCTCGCCTCCTCACTCCTTCATTAGGTTCCGTCTCCTCCTCCTCCTCAGGCCAGAGAACAATCAGCCTGGCGTCTGATACTTCCTGCCCGGCAATAATTACCCCACCTAATTAAAACTTAATTGCTGGCCTCTCCGACCGCCATCTTAAATGAGCAATGGGAGCCGGGGCGGGGGCGTACGCCTGCTGGGATGTTTGTGTGGATGGCAAATTGGTTTATCCCTATCAGATTCCTCAGTCCCTGGCCCCGCACACGCTACTGCACCGCTCTACTGCCCAGAAACAGAAAGAAAGGGAGAAGGCTTAATGTGATGGAGGCCAGACAAGGCCTAATGAGATCTCCACTCTTTTTGGGAGCTTCTTTAAACCACACTTTCATTCACTGACTCGATTAGTTGGCTTAAAGGAGCAGGATGGGGCCCCGACTGAGCAGGTTGTTTGGAGAAAGTGGTGAAAAGTTTGTCTAATGAAGAAGAAGAATGAGGTTGAGAGGGGAGTGTGTGTGTTTGTGTGTGTGTGCGCACGAGTGCGGGGGGGGGGGTGGGAGGGGAAGTGGAGATAAGGAAGTTAGGATTCATGGCCCCGCTGCAAAAATGATCAGGAGTAAATGAAAGAGGAAATGCTGCGTTAATCGCGATGGATTCAGTAATTGTTACGATTAAATTTCATAATTGACTAATGGCCAGCTGCGGCTTACATTACACACAGGATAAATCTATCACATTAAACATGCAAGATGAGAGGAGATGAGTGGAGATGGATGGACAGATAGGACAGGATGGGTAGAGGGATGGACGGACGGGCAGACGGACAGATATGCATGGAAGGCTTGTGTGAAGTGCACCGTGGATGAAGAGCTGCAGGGGGCTTGGCAGGAGATGAGTTGCAATAAAAGGAGAGAAGAAGAAATTGGTGTGCAGATGGAAGAAGCGATGAAAAGATGGAGGGAGAGAGAGAGAGAGGTGGAGCAAAGGGAAAAAGATGGAGATATGGAAGGAGAGGGGAGTTGGATTCGTGGCTCCCGGGTGGTATTAGGCTGGGTGCCAGTGTGTGTGCGTGCGTGCGCGCGCATGTGTGTGCTCCTATCTGCCACACTTCCTATGAACTCCAATTTCCCTAAACCCCTGCATCTCCTGCTCTTGCCATCCTTCACTCTTGAACTGCTTTCGCCTCCCTTTCTTCTTCTCCGTCCCAGAGAAACAAACGAAAAGCAGTTGTGATGAGCAGATAGTGGGGGGGGGGGGGCGGAAGGAGGGGAGGTGTGGGGAGGGAGGGAGGGAGGGCGGGTGGTGGTGGTGGGGGGGGTGTAGGTATGGAAGGAGAGAGAAAGTTGGAGGGTGATTAGAGAGAGATGACAGGTGACATCCATAAAGGGATTACGGAGCAGGCCTCAAAGACAGGGCCCTAATCCTGGCTTTGTACAGGCGCAGATAAACAGCTCCACTGATGGCTTGCTCTCTTAAAAAGTGAACATGAGCTACACAAATAACTTCCTAATTCCCCCTTTGTAGAAGTGCGTGCACGCTACAACACAAATAAGTTCTCTAATTCTTCCTTTGTACAAGTGAGCCAAAGAAGCACAAAATAACTTGCTCTCGAGGTGTTTGTGAACAGGAAGCTGTAAGAGGTGAGAATGACTCGTGTTTGTGCGTTTGAGGCCCGCAAAGTGCAGATATATAAATATACGGTTTTTTTTTAAGCGTGTTGACTTTTGAGAGATTTTCGTGTTCGCAAAGAAACGCAGGGTTTAAAAGTTTAAAAAGGAAATATCCTCTTTCTTTCTTATTTGTAGCCTTTTGAAAACTGGTGAACACACACGCAGTTGTCAGTTTGTGGTGTAATGAAGCGCTGCCTTAAAGAAAGACAGGGAGTCGAACACACCGCACACACACACACACACACACACACACACACACACACACACACACACCTGTGCTACACAGACAGGAAAGACCACCAACTGAAAGTCTGGTTTCCCATGTCGGAGTGTGTGTGTGTGTGTGTGTGTGTGTGTGTGTGTGTGTGTGTGTGTGTGTGTGTGTGTGTGTGTTGCTGTACACATGCTCCTAAGCCCAGCGGATTTTCACTGGCTAATACAACTCACACATTTATAGTGCTACACGTTTTGTCGTTAACATCTTTGGAAAATTATCAAATTAATGCTTTTGTCTTCCACCACCTGTGTTAAAAAGCGTAACTTTCAGGTGAAGCTTCCTGTTACTGAAAATCCTTGGCGAGGTGGATTTTTCTGCTTTTTCGCTGCTGACAACATTTTGGAAGGTCTTTCATCCTGTGATATTTCTAGAAACTGGATTTGGACTTGGAATCGAAATCCTGCAAAAACTGAAATCCCTCTCTTTGCTCCTTAAATGAAATGAATTTGGCAAGTTGAAAAAAAAAAAAGATGGAATAGGAGGAACTGCATGCCATATCACACCGATTATGGTTTCAGATAATATTCTGTGAGAAATCAGATTTCGTTTGCAGTGCCACCATGTTTTCCCCATTTGAAAGCTGCAAATAAAGGCTGGTGTTGATTATTCCGATGGAGAAAAACCCACAGGCCCCAACAGTTTTCAGAAAGTCTGAGTGGCTCGAATAGCCTTGTGGATTCCAGTCTTTAGCGTGTCAAGCTAACATGCCATGCAACAAAGCTACTCAGCTGTGAGGAAATGGCACATTCGGGCAAACACTATTGCGTTGCCGAGGTAGCCTGAAGTTAGCATGCTAGCCAGCTACCCAGCTAGCTCCTATCCAGAAGGTGATGAGTCACTGTGGCGTCAATCAGACCAACATGAGTGGATGAAGAGTATCAAAGAGTTTATGCTTAAAATACAGAATAAACTTTTCTATTCATCTTGTATGCATGTGACATGATGTCAAAGATGTCTGTTGTGTTGGAGGGATAGCTTTGAAGTTAGCATGCTAGCCAGCTACCCAGCTAGCTCCTATCCAGAAGGTGATGAGTCACTGTGGCGTCAATCAGACCAACATGAGTGGATGAAGAGTATCAAAGAGTTTATGCTTAAAATACAGAATAAACTTTTCTATTCATCTTGTATGCATGTGACATGATGTCAAAGATGTCTGTTGTGTTGGAGGGATAGCTTTGAAGTTAGCATGCTAAACAGCTAGCTCCTGTCCGCCCTGGCAGGTATCGAGTCACTACAGCATCCAGCTGACCCTCCCTCAACATGAATGAATGACATTTATACTTGAATACCAGATCAAAACTACTTATACTGACTCAGGTTGAATGAGTGAGTTAAAATTCAAGTAATTTGTACTGTAAAATGTTTCTGAGCTTTTGCTAACTCCCTCCAAGTAATTGTACATGTTAATCAGCCAGCACAACTCCCCGCGTGCTCTCACGCTACTGCATTGGAGCAGTGAGGAAGAACTGATTTCCTGTATGAAGCGAGAGCTCAGCAGGAATTCTTGGGGCAGGTGAATGACGTGATAATGATGCAGGGTAGAAGCCGAACCTGCATTTTGACCCAGTTACGGCGCCGTTTCCGAGCCCGGCATCAACCTGAGCATTAGCACTGGTTGTCAGCGGCTAAATCTCACTTTCAACCCGTCTATATTCCTCCCTCCTGTCCAGGGACTCAAACGGGCGAAAGGTGGGCCCAATCTTAGTTAACTGATAGTTTTGATTATGATAGCAGCAGCTCCCTCTGGCCTCTTCTTTCTTCCTTTTAAATACGCGCGGTCAAATCTCTATCTGCTATTTCACACTTTCTCTTTCATCACCCTCCATTACCTGGTAATGAATGGCTCCCTGTGCTTTCTTCTCTTGCCTGTCTGTTAACGTCATGCAAATTTGGCTGTAGTTTCTGCCACCGACACAGCGGCGGTGACTTTGTGAGATATAAAAGTAAAAGGGGACGTCTGGTTAATGACTTCATTTTCTCTTTTCATGGTGTTTTTAGCGCGTCTGCGGTGGGATTCCTCCCTCAAAGCACTGACACGGATGTATAATGTGAGATGTTGAAGCTGGGAGCAGGAGTAGATGTGTGGGATTGATGTAGGTCAAGCACTGATTGGACGGCTATTTTGAGGATTTTCAATGCATTGATACTGAGAGAAGTTGAGTGTGGGTGTGACTGTGGAGCAGGAGGAAATAAGCAAACAGCTGCTGCAAACGCACACATAAACACACACACACACACACACATCTCTGTCACACTCTGGCTTTACACACTCGTACACACACCTCAGCCCCCTCTAATAATCCGCTAATCCTGTTTATCATCAGCCAGCTCTTCTTAGTGCGAGCGATACATGAGAGAAATCACACTCACAAACATACTCCAATGTGCAGAGCCGAGATACAGTATAAATATCTCTATTTCTTGATTTCTTCCTCAATCTGCACTCCCTTTTGCTATTTTCTTCTACTTCTCTCTTATGAATCAGTTATGCAGTTACACATCACAATCCCACATCAATGCTCATCCGCTCAGAAATAGGAATGTTTGCTTGGAGAGTTTAACTAAGCTGTGGAGAGCTCACTTCCTCACTCCCCTCATTGGTTTTTAACTCCACACACACTGGGAGTTAAAAGAGATTTCCTTATGGGACACTCCAATTTAGTCCCAGTTGAACTTTTTCTCTCTCGTTTTGACAACAACAACAAAAAAGCACTTTTCTACAATATGCCTGTCCAAAAAATTGGAATATAAGGTATAATCACAGATGATCCTGGCTTTGCTACATAAGAAGGCAATAAATCTATATATTTTCATATTTCTCTTTTGGGGTTCTAGTAAGGGCTAAGCAAGTTGTAAATATAGCCATAATCGCCATTTCTCATTTCATAAGGTAATCTGCGGTGCTTAAAGGGTCGTTGAGGAATCGCGACTGGGCTTTGAGAAGCACAGAACCGGTTTGCTTGAGTCTGGTGTTGCAGGAATCAGGCGAAAGAGGAGGATGAGGTAAAACACCTCACAAAAGAAGGGGAGGTCAAGTCGGTATGATTTTGTTGCGTGTCTTCCAGTTTAGTTTCACAACCCACACAACTTAAACAAACAAAAAAAAAAAGTAAAGTTTGCGATCTGAAACAAAATGCGATGATGATATCCTCATGAAAGTGTTGGGCTCAAGTTTTTAAGTGCAATAATGCCTGACAAAGTCAAAAAAAAAGTCCCTAATTCCCTCCTTAATGCCAGCCTGCAGGTTCTTAAGCCAGTTTCAGATAGGATGTGCGACGCAACACGCTTGGCCCTGGTGAAATGTTTTTTAACTCGCATGCAGAGCACATGGAGGCTGAAACAGGCTTTGTCAGTTCAGAATTCATCCACTAAAAGTTTGTTTAGCATAAAACACGTGTAGAAAAAAAATGTGTGTAAAGCATTGTTTTCAAATCCTCCTGTCACTCTCAATTTTGTTGTTGTCAGGAGGAAGAAACATCATCGCTGGACAGACAGTCAAGTGTGGGCCGGACGCCGAGAGGCTGTGAGGCGGCGTGTGACCACCACCCACCCAACTGTGAGCGCTCGTGGTTCCTGACATCCAGGTGCGAGTTCTGGTCAACAGCCTCTCTGTAAGTTGAGATCAGATCTTTTAACAATGACAACTTGTTTTATCGTGGAACGTAGAGTTTCTCTGATACTGTTGGCTGTGTTGGGATTGCTAGCACTGCCACGCTGGACTGGAATGCTGTCAGTGGCCAGGAAGGAGGCTAAAGCTTAGCATGTGTCTTGAAGCGATACTTCACCCCCCCCCCCCAAAAAATACCATTTTATGGTCCGTTTTATTTCATCATTTATCAATTAGAGGTCTTGAAGTCATGACAGGTTTTCAGCTTCTCTGTGAATCCAGACTTCAGAAGGGCTAGCCTCATACGGGAAGCTACGGGAGACTGAAGATTAACAGTGAAACTACACAAAACACCTGTTTACAAACTCTCAAAAGATTCTTTTACATAATCCAAGTCTGTTTTATCCACTTGTACGCTCAATAATCCACGTTCGCGTGACCTAGCGCGTGTTTGAGCTTAGCTTGCACATTCAGTTGAAATCCCACAACCAGCTTGTTCACAGGTCAGGCCTCTTCGAGCGGATATGTAGATGTACTACGTACGTTTGTGTACAATGACATACTTAAAATTACAATGATAACATGCAGATGTTTAATAATCATACTGACGTTCTCACTTTTTAGCTAACACTTGCTAACTAGCACTAAAGGCCAGGAATACGCAGGACAAGTGAATATGTTGTGGTCGGTTCTCAGGGTTAGGGTCTCAGTCTATCCTCAGGGGTCAGTGACACGTTTCCCTATCCTCCCATAACAAGCTCAGATGTTTTGGTCTGACTGACAGCAGACGCCATCTTTGTAGTCTGTTCTGCAACAACCAAAACTCAGGTTTAAAAAAAAAAAACTGCTGTAGAAAAGTGAGTCTTGAATCTCTCAGCCACGTCTGAGCCCCATCAGATTAACCGCTGGTGCATCTGTCTCACTAATTAATGTGAGTGATGTGCTGGCAGCAGCTGAGGTGTTTAGCCAGTTATCTGTAGCCACCATCAACACCGACTCGATGACAAATTACATCTTGACCAGAAGAGATGGAGGTAGAGATAGAAGACGCCGGCGAAGCAAATCAACGATTTGCAAAGAAGTAAGCGGCGGAGGAGCCGGGCAGCTTCGGCCTGGTTCCTGTAATGTGTTTTCTCTTAACGCTGCGACACTTTGATGTGAGCTCGGAGGCCAGAGAGGCCTCGGGGAGGCAGAGACGTCTGGTCACTCAAGGCTACTTTTAAACACCAGGGGGCCGTTCCATTTCCTGCATCCAGGAAGAACACTTTTAAGGAAGAGCCGTGGGTTCGAGTTCTCTCATTTCCTCCTTTAACACTATTCCTGGTTGGAGTGCAGGAATGTGGCTGATTCCGAGTGGGGAAAGCACCTCTCTCAGGATATTTCCTGACTCCAAGGAATAGAGACGGCAGCACGGCGGCGCAGAGCTGAAAAGAGGGGATTCATTTGAGGTGTCTGGAACCTTAAAGGCTCCACAATCAGCATGTGTACTCACTGGCAATTATACTCTGAGATACTTTCTAAACTTTAATAAGTGAAAGAGAGAAGGCTGTTAAATACAGCACATGGACCATCTAAGCTGACATAACCCTGTTACACACATACACAAACTGTCACATACACATTCTTGGACACACACACACACACACAGTAATTTCCTCAGATGGCCTGTAATCTTACAGGCCTCCATCTCGGCGGCTTAGCCCAGTGGACTGGGGCAGCCGCTGCCAGCTTTCTACCCAGGGCGGGGGGGGCCTGGAGGGGGGGCACAGAGGAGCCGCAGGGCCTGGAGGAGCCCCACATGGATTGTATTTGGGAGCCTGAGGCATGAAATGGAATAGGTTTAATCTGTTATCACCTGCAGGGGAGCATCGGGGCCAGCCACTGACAGACGTAGCGGGTGAGGTGGTGCAGGGATGTGGTGGTGGTGGGGGGGTGGGGGGGTCGTAGCACTTTGGTCCCCGCTGGTAAATGAAATATCAGCCACTACAGACGGAGAGTGATATTATTTTAATTTCTCTGAAGCTCACCTCTTCTGCCTCGCTGCCTCTTCCTCTCCATCGCTTTTTTTCCTCTCTCTCTCCCCATTCAAGATTTCAACCTCATCGCTGCTGCAAATGTGAGTTTGTCCTCAGTGTCACGCGGAGGGACAGCAGCCTCGCGTTCATGGACGTATCCATGACTGGGGGGGGGCAACATCATCATAACAAACCTCCTCAAACAGAGATGATTCTGCTGCGATAATCTGACCCACAATCTTTCCAAGACCTCAATAAAACGTCCAACCAAAGCGTCTGCATGTGAGAGATGACCAAACATACAAAACAGCAACGTGAATCCTTCACAAAGGGTTTGAGGGATGAAGCTGGAAGCTGCAGGGCCGCAGCATAAATATCCATCTGGATATATTAATAGATCCTCTGTTAAATCACAAATCCTCAGATGAATGAACCAAAAATGAAACTCAAATAAAAACAAAACTGTAAGATGAAGAACGGCACCAAAAACACAGCTTAGAACCAAACAAAAATCTGCTGCATGATGAAGCGCTCAGGTTCAAGCAACAGTTCAAAAAAGTGCTGTACATTCAGAAATATGTAAATTCATAATTTAAACTTCAGCTCAATTTTCAGATCGAGCGGTAGCAGCTTGATGACGGCGACATCTCCTCGACTTCCTGTGAACGAGGTGTGGTGCGACGCTGGGGGGTGTCGGAGAGGTTGAGGGGAGGCAGCGTTTGTTGAAAGCTGCTTTCACACTCCTTGAAGTGGCTCTTCATCTCTGCTACTGTACTGAGGAGGAGACATGAAGGGAAGGAGTGGGTGAAGGTAGAAATCGGCAGCCGGTGGAGGGAGAAATGTGTGGAAATTGTGGCATAAATAAGATGCATCTTCCAACAGCTACGTCACATCCAAACAGCCAATATTTCTGTTCTTTTTCTTGATTTTTCCTCTAGAAAACAACCTCTAGACTAAAAAACTCAAATATTTTCTTCTGTTTCTGGATTATTTGGAGGTAAAGTGTTTGTTCTGGTGCCTGACAGATCAGACCTCTGGTGCATTTGTTCCCTTTTTCTCGCAAAGCAAGTCTTTTTTTTTTTTTTGGTCTAAGCTGACATGGTGCTAAAAATAGGTGTGGTTGGGAGGTTGATATTCTCACCCACGCATACATACACACTCCTACTTCTTACACACACAGATATTCACAACTCAGCACTGCTCTACTTTACGGAGGGCCCACGCAGTACAAACAGATGTTGTACACACACGCACGCACGTACACACACACACACACACACACACACACACACAAACACACACACAACAGAAAATATTCCATTTCACAGGTTTTTGCTGAAGTTAATTGTCACTGAGTGACATGAATGTTTCTCCAAAAGGTTCTCACTCAAGTCAAAGTGAGAAATACGCTGCAGCTCCAACCGTGGTCCAGAATCGACAGAAGCACCCCAGGAAGCAGGAGCCGCATGCTGGTTTATTTTGGAGGCCCTGAATTTCAGAACTTCAGTCACTTTTAGGTCAGTGGATGGGTGGACTCGCCGCAGCTCAGACGTTAGCGGAGCATTTACCTTTTGGTCCAGTTTGCTGTCACGTTGTCAAGTGCAGAAGAACTCAGTAAAGAAAGGTCACCTTGTCAGAAGAGAGCACAGACACGTCATCAACTCTTTCCCAGCCAGCAATTTTGAAAATCTTCACTCATCTTTCAAGACTCCCAGAATATTTTGTCCAGTGATTGTGAAACATGGCTACAAGCCCCCCTAGACAATGAGCCCAGCCATCCTCCTCCTCTGCCCAGCTGAAATGCTCCTAAGTGGGGCTGATGGAGCTCCACAGGCCCCCAGGAGAACCTCAACATCCATCGTCAGCTGCGTCTTCTGGTTCTGGAGCTTCTTGATTGTTTGGTTTTAGACCTGGACCTGCAGTATTCTGCCACAGGGTCCTCAGTAGCGCCCTCTGCTTCCCCATCTGTGTTGGCGTCCCTCCTCCTTGCCGTGTCGCAGCGTGTTACCACACATGATAGAGTGAACATGCGTGACCACACGAGTCCCAGTGGCGTTGCGTCACGCACACGTGAGCCAATGAAATGAATGTTTTGAGGTTCATTTCCTGTATTTGGTGTGTTTGCTTTCACACCTCAAACAAACCGCACCAGAGTCGACTTGAAATCAAACCAAGACCCGCCCCCTCAGAACCAGCAGAACGCAGATGTGGTAAACATCATGAAGAAGTCTTCAACTTCAGCTTTTCAACACCTCAGAACCAGCAAAAAGGTGACTTTTCACTTTAACTGTCTGATTATTAACATTTATAATCTAGAATTATTAATTTTTATCACAAAACTTGCATAGGGGGCCAAGTCAAAGCATGTGGCAGGCCAGTCTTGGTATGTAGGCCCCCCTTTTTGCAGCCCTGGTCCATGATAGCACAGCAGGGGGGGCAGGGACCCCAGGCCTGACTGTCCTCTCATGGCGGGGAGGAAACAGCGGCCTTCCTTTGCATCACCACATTGCGATGCGGCGACGGCGCTGCAGGTCCACTATTGTGATTGCAATCAAGCATCCCCAGACAACTATCACAAGCCACTAATTAGAGGATCAAACAAGGCTCCTCCAACACCAGCGCCAGCCGCTCTGCATATTTTGGCATGTGTCACTGTGTACCTGTCACTGAGCAAACAGCTGCAGAAATTGGGAGGGAAAAAAAACACAAAGATAATCATAAAATCAAGGGAGTTCCAGTCATGACAGCTTTCACTGGAAGTCCTGGGAGTGGAGCGTGTTTGTTTAGAATGGACGGCGGCCGCGGTGGTGCATTGTTTCTGCAGCTATTTGTCACCCGCTGGCGATGACGCAGAGCTGGCACATGTTGCTCAACGGCTGCGCGAGGCTTTGTTAGCACCAAGTGAAGGAGGGAGAGCAGGTAACGAGGACAGGAGAAGAGGAGTGTTGTAGCTGGGTGAACGGCTGACTCGTGTTACAGTAGCATGATGCCGTATCACTTCATCTCTCTCCAGATCGAATGAGGAAACCCCGACCAAGAACAACAAGATTAGTCAGTAATCAGATGTGATGTGATACTGTACATTCCACCCAGGAGCCAGAACGCTGACAGGTCGTTAGAGAACAGCAGCGAGGAAGCAGGTGGATGCAAACAACAATCTGCTCAACATTTTTATGTTTTCAGACCCACCTTTTTTTTTGTGTGAGTGTGTGTATCTGTGTTTTCATGTGGGGCAAAAGAACCAAGTTTAATAATGGCACTGACACCGGAGCAGCAACCTCAGCCAAACTTCGTGTTAAAAACAGATTTTTTTTTATCCTCCCAAAACTTACAGGCTTCTTCTCTGACACTGGTGAAAATCAGCCTTTTAGATTCGGAGTTTTCCCGCTGACAAACACACAAATGGAACAAAGATGACCTGCGAGGAGGAAGTAAAATACAACCCATGTACCAGTACAACTTACTGGTTCTGCATGTTTCTGCAAACCAGAGATAATAAAAGAAAAGAGCTGAAAAGAAAGCAGAGTTGCTGTTGAGCTCCGTCTGATTTGCTGAAAGTGGATGGTTTGCTCAGTTTTGCTTTATTTAGCCGTTCGTCGCAATTAGCTTAGAGCTACAAACGTGGAGTAGCCTGAGTCTGAGTCACCAAGGAGGAGCAGACCCGTCCGGGATCAACAAACCCAGAGGTCAGTCTTACAGGCGAATTACGCTTTTTTGAGGTGGAGCGGCTGCTCTGGCTGTAGACGATGACACGCAGACACCAGGCCCAACAACTGTCCTTGCAGATATCCAAACTATATCAAACACGAATACCTCTAAAGGCAAATCCTGCCGTTTCCTGTAGTTTCGGGTTGCTTCGCCCCTAGAAACGTATTTGCAACTGGCTGATGGGAACCTCCCTCTGTAGAAACAATGATCTTCCTCATCTCATTTCTTGCGTGTACTTCCTTCACATACTTCTCCTTTATTTTAAAAGCAAATACTTCCTTGATGTGTGTCCAAGTGTGATGACAGAGTCCCACCTCGTCATTTCTTTCCCCTTTATGTTCGCCATGACATCATGACCCGGGCGTGGATGGTTGTGTGCCGTGCAGGGTGGCAGATGACTCACACTGGTCCCCTCACAGGGGTGGCTCGGCTCAGAGGTAGAGTGGCCGTCCAGCAACTGAAGGGTCGCTGGTTCAATCCCCACTTTCCCCGGTGACCGTGTCCTTGAGCAAGGACGTTCTCATTCACTCTTCTTTTGTAAACAGTTTATTTTGAACAAAGAAAAATGTAAAAAAAAAAAAAAAGATAAATGATTCATTCACACGTGTCAGGAACAGAAACACAACGCTTGCACACAACCCAACAACTCAAGTGTTACAACTCCAAAGACTGTCGGCCATCTTGAGCAACGGCGTGTGTCCTTCAGCGTGAACTCATCACGTCACAGCCCCGCTAACTGATCCCGTCCAGGACTCAGAGCTTCAGAGAGACTTTAAGACTTGCAGCTCTTTCTGTTTATTTATTCCGTTCACTCAGACTTTAAACACAGCTAAAACACTGCATTTTCCACTGCAAATAAAAATGTCTGGCGTTCGGCTGGAGGTTCTGACAGCGGGACATTGTTAGGATTCTGCAGAACTTTTTCCTCGGCTATCACCGAGATGTTTTATGAGAATATGTTAGCCGGCTCTGAGGGGTGAACACTGGGAGTGTGTGACAGCTCTGATGAGGGCGGCCCGCTGACGCGACGCTTTCTCAGCAGCGCCGGCTCGGCTCTGTTTGGACTGTAAACATGTCGGAAAGTGTGAGAAAGAGTGTCTGACACGGCAGCGCTCTCCTTTGTTTTGGTTCTCAGGGTAATAATAGCTGATGGTGGCCCAGGTTGGCCGGTTTGCGGGCGTGCAGGTGGTGCAGGGCCGAGTTTCCACGAGCATCTATCAAAACACACTTCCCGTCATCGTCAGACTCAGATAATGTTGATGCACTCATGAAATCTTTGCCAGATTCTTGTTGCATTTGAGAGGAAGCAAAGGAAAATAGCTGTGACAGCAAAACCGGCTGATAAGACTTGCCTGTGCCTTTATCAACCTCGACGTGAACGCCACAATTATAGTGTGACATAATCTCATCATGTCATGGCGCATTACTAAACCTCGTTAGCCCATTAGCTCCTCGCGGATGGAGTTATTAGACCTGGAAGGCCCCGCCCTTTCCTGTACTCCCACTCAGTCTGACAGGAAGCGGGAAGCTGCTCGCATGTCAGTCAGGCCCAGACAGGAAGTGCCTGGGAGATGGCTACCCTTTAATGCTGCAATTATTGTAACTATTGTTTGGATTGGTAATCACACTCATTACGGAGGGATGGAGGGAGGGAGGGGGAGGAGCAGGGGGTGGAGGAAGGAAGAGGAAGCTCTTAGTGTTTTGAGGCTGTTCCGCTGAGGTCTGACGGACGGGGTGAAGGGAGGAAACGTGGAACTCCAGAGGGATGAGGAGCCGCTTGGGTGCATGGGAACGCTTGTTTGTTTGAAGGGTTTGTATTGGATCTGGGGTTCTCAGAGTAATTATCTGCGCTGGTGCCTCCAGCGAGAGGGGCGATTAACGAGGAGCCACGGGTCAGGACAAGACAACGACAAACTGTACGGAGTAAAGTCGAGGAAAGGACGTTCAGAGGGTAAATAGGGGACTTTCAGGAGGGAGCTGGTGACTCAAAACCAAGAACATGTTCTCCAGTGCTGGACTGCAGTCACATGACCACTCCTCTACGAAAAGGAGAAAAACATGACATCATGAGTGTAAAATAGATTGAAAACCAGCAGTTCTTTAAGGGTAGAATGAAGCTGGTTTCAAAATAAAGGTGCACCTGAGACTGCAGAAGTCAAAAGGCTGCGATTGTTTTTACTGCAGGGGTCGTGTGGCAAAGGGTGAACTCCCCCGTTATCTGGAGAAAACGAAGAAAACTACCTGTACTTCGAGTTGGAGGTAATTATCCTGCTGTCTGTGGATGGACAGGACAAGCAGGCTGTCCTCAACTTCTGATTCTTGGATTTAGTTTGGATTGCGTTGTGTTGTTCATCAATGAAGAGATTTATGGTAGATTTGGAAGGTTTCCTGCCTTGAGAGGCAGTGGACGGAATCTGAGGGATCGACGGGAAATTCCACCTTTAAGAGAGATGCTTTGTTTTCTTCCGCTCACCAAAACAAGCGTTGCACAATAAAATCCCTCCACACTCTACAAAATTCATGAGAACAGGTAAAACAAGAGTGAGACCCCAACAAGCGCTGACTCACAGAATAAAAGATGATTAAAAAAAAGCAAAAAAAATGAGGCTTTGCTACTTTGTTCACCAGCCGGATGGACTGGAATGAGCGGCGACACCAAACGAGCTGGTGAAATAAAACTGGTAAAGTTACTGGCTGTGCCAACTTTGCCTCTGAAACAACAGACGTGTGTGTGTGTGTGTGTGTCTGTCTGTCTGTGTGTGTGTGGGTAATTTCTGCATGTAAGCAAGTCTTTAAAGTGACGGCAGTGACAAACTGCTCATTTTCTCCTGAGAGTGAGAAATTAGCTGCAGGAGAAAACCAAAATATATTAATAATGATAAAGTAGGAGAGAAGCAGCCGGCTGATGTGCAGCATCACAACACGCAGAACTCCTGCAAACCTGCAATTAGACAAACTGTCAGCAGGCTAATGAGGTTTACTGGAGGCAAACAGTCAGCAGAAGCCTGTCAATCACAGCTGCAGCACCGGGACCCTGCGGCGAACCTTCAGTGGAAAACAAGACGTCGTACGTATGTCGACCTTCTGGTGTTTGTGGTTCCAGCGCAGCGCCGGCAGTCACGTCCACAGGTGAAGAAACGCCGTGACCAGTTCCAGTTTTGCTCGGCACAACTTTGCGCTGATGGATGAGAGCCGATCAGCTGGTTTGATTCAGACAAACGACGAAGGGCAGACTGAAGCGTCGACTGGAACAGGTCATTCTGTCTTTGACTGAAACCAACATTTAACTTAAAATAGACAAAATAAAAAGTACAATAAGGTGCAGCAAGACTGAGACTAAATTTAAAAAATAGAGCCCCCCCAGCCTCTCCTCCTCCTCAGGTTCAGCCTGAAAGTAACAAAAGGGAGACATTAACCTCTGACCTCTTGTGTAATCCTGGGACGCACGACTGTTCCTTACATTGTCCAATTGTGTCCCGGCTTAATGACCCGCTGCATCCACAACGGCTGCTGGGCCTCTGTTGTGTTGTTTTGGTTTTTTTACTAAACACTAAAGAATCAAAAGGAGCGGCGTTGTTGGGAGGAAGGAGGGTGACAAGCGGGCAGGTACGGAGGTTCAAGCACGGGATGAGCTTTTTGAATAAACTGCACTGAATTCACTGTCACTCGTGCACATGAACACATGAATCAGCCAGGAGGAGCGAGACGGAGGGGCGTTGGCAGGCCTGTGTTTCAGACAGAAGCCCGATGACTCCAGCGTGACGTCCTGAAGTTTGCAGGTGTGTCAGGTGACCCCGAGTGGAGTTTCAGTGCCGCGTTTGGGACTTTTGCTGCTATTCCACTGGAGACAGAACCGCATGGCCTCAGCGTAACAACGGAGCATCAGCAGCTTCTTCTTCTTTTTTTTAGCGCAGCGTTCCAACATTTCCAGTCAACGTTCTGGTGTCAAACTGAGTTCTAGCAAGCGGCTTCTCCAGAAACATTTCCTCTGCTGTCATTTCCAAACATTCACTGAGTGTTTCTCCTCCTCTCTCCTTCACTCCCCCCGTCGTTGCCATCAGAAACGGTGCACCAGGCAGCAGTGACTCTTCCTCTGGCGGGTCATGGACCCCGGCTCCTGCTGTTAATCTCTGGTGAAGCACCTGAGAGGCTTGGTGGCAGCCCGGTAGAAGTTCCTGCAGGTGAGAAGCTTCTGACGAGACTACGGGCCGTTGTAATTCATGGATGTTAGTTAATTCTCTGTCACTCCGTGAGTTGAGAGATGGATGAATGACACAGAAGAATGTCTTTGATAAGCACACTGGCGGCCCCGGGGCCAATTCAGCTTATTAGGCAAGCAGGAACACACACACACACACACACACACACAATGCGTTGGGGTCGGCTGATTACAGGGGTACGTTAGCCCCCTGGGGCCAGTCCACTCACAGTGGGGTTAGCGCACACACACACACACACACACACACACACACACACACACACACACACACACGTTTATGGTATTTACATCCATTTGCATTGCTAAGGCTCTGACTGGGCAGTTTGTTTAGTCATGCTGGGGGCCACCAGTCATGCTGGGGGGGCCACCATTCCTCCCCATTCCACCTGAAGAGCCGACTGGCCCGCCTGGTCTCATTGACATACAAAAGGCCGGGCCGGTGATCATTAGTGTCCCACCTTGTAGCAGTTCAGCTCCTTTCTTTTCTTCGTTCCTTTCATTCTTTCTCCTCTTTCATACCACAAAAAAACAGCATTTCCATGACAAATGTGGTTCAGCAACCCTGCCCTCTGAGGGCCCACGAGGCCGTCAGCGGCACCCAGATTTGACTCCATCTCATGTCTTTTGTTCTGTTCTGTTTTGTTGTTTATTTACTCAACAATTCACCTCAAATGTTATTGTTCTAACGCCAGTGACACACTTGGACGTGTGTGTGTGTGTGTGTGTGTCTGTGTGTGTGTGTGTGTGTGAGAGAGATCAAATAAAAACATCAGTCTGCAGGAAATAGTCACAGAACATTAAAACTCGTCAATATACAGAAAATAGTCCCTTAAATAAACTCTATCCTGCCCCAAAATTCTTCAGTTGGATCCAGACGACAAAATAAAATAAGACTTAGAGAGAGAGAGAGAGAGAGAGAGAGAGAGAGAGGGGAAATTAATGATCAGGCAGAAACAAAATGAGATATAAAAGAGAACTTGGAACTTAAATTTAAAAGGCATACAAAGGCCCAAAAATTTCACAGCTGAATATCATTAAATAAATATAATTGAATGGTACGATTCATCCCAATGCGTATCACTGGGGATTTGTTTTATTATTTCCGGCTCGTTTTAAAAGGCCTCTGAAAGACTTTTGCCGGCATCTTTCTCATATTTTCACACCTGTAAAGATATTCGTTACACGGGAGGCAACTCATGAATTAAAACCTATTTTTTCTCCTGCCTTCGTCCAGTTTTTGCAGCGAATTCCTCCAGTGGAGATAAGGATCTGCAGGGGTTTTCTCAGTGCTCTGTACCTGATTCAGCAGGTCAACAAGTCAATCAGCCAGACAATGGAGCTGGAATAAAACTACAGGGGCTAAATGAACATGATGGCGGTGTGTTTGCCTCCCCCTGATGGCTCTGTATGGGCTGGTGGTTGGCGGCGGGGCCCCCTGCTCAGTCCCAGCCACAGAAAACAAATTGCCAATTTGGTTTTATTGTGCTGCTGGAGGTCCACTCGACCCCAGAGACAGATGAGAGGGCAGCGCGACACAGAACCACAGGAGGAGGTAAATGACACTCCACACACACTCCACACACACTCCACACACACTCGCTGCCAAGAAGCCGGCGAGGATGCAACGCCTCTCAGACCCGGCGTCGGCTGCACGCCGCGCTGCATGGAGGGTTTGAACACAAAATCTTGATTTGTTTATTCCTGAAACAGAGAGGAGAAACGGAATTAAATTGTTAGACTCAAAGCCCAAATCCCAAGTGTGCCCAGGTGGTGCGGTGTGACGAGTACAAACCAGTCAGAACACTTCGCTCAGCTTCTTCACCACTCGCACACATTCATGGACTGGCTTCCTTGGACTGCTTTGGCTTTTTCCTCTCATTCACAGGAACGGTTTTAATCCGTTCACTGCAAAGATGGAAGATTAGAGCGAAATTTGGGGAGGCAAACGCGCATCCAAAAGAAACTCAAACACATCATGTGACAGAAGCAGAAAGGAAAAAATGGCAATGCCAAATTATAAAGGTATGATAAAGTAGTTTATGAATAGTTCAATAGTAAAAACAACGGTTCCCTGACTTGAAATAGCCAAATATTTTATGTGTTGGACGGTGAAATAATCGGCCCGTTAATTCGACGTTTTCTTGCAGAGAGCAAAGTAATAAAACCGTATATTTACGACATTTTTACAGAATATTTTTACTCTCAATTTTGAAACTGAGGTATATCTGGCTGCATTTTATTGCAGGATACATTTTCTCAACATTATTTTAAGCCTCGTCAAACTCTTCTCCAAAAAGCGGCGTAATTTCAGAAATGTAAAGTGCCCACAGTAATACTGTGTCTAGAGACGCGCGAAAGTACTCGTACACCAACAAGTCCTTGCTAAAGAAACTTCTTGGTTCCCTCAGATATTGAGATCTCATCCACGCTTCCTTACAATGAGGTGTCACTGCGATGGCTGACATCCGGTTAAATTTAGGCACAGAAAGAGTTGGTTCGGTGACAGGAAAGTTGGACCCGGTTGAAATGATTTATGGTTGCGAACAGGAAACGAGCAGAAGTCGACAGTCACGACGGCCGTCAAGAAAACAAGTAAAAAAAAAAAACAGGTGATTTTTCTCGGGCACGAAACCTCCTCATAACGGCACTCAGCCCCGCTTCCCCACACATCGACACATAATACTCGCCTAATCCTGTTAACCACACACTCTTACAAGGCAATAAACACCTCAGCGGCCTCCCCAGGACCGGCCCTCACACACGCACTTCAATCCAAACACACACTTTGGGTCGTAAATGGCAGCCGGCAGGCCTGCTGTGCTGTCTGCCGTGACAGCCGTTAGCGTTAGCCATAAAGGTTGCAATCAGAGTGACCTCTACAGTAGAGAACCACACTGAATGAAGAGCAGGCCTACTGGGCTGTAAAATCCCTCGCCACCACTGTACTCTGCTGAAAGAAGCACCCGGGATTGGCCCCATAAAGCAGATGACGGGTCCCTATCAGGCACGTTTGTGCTGGGTGGGACAGATGGAGAGCAAAGATGGGATAGGTAGGGACCGGGAGGGGCGGGAGCTGGTAATTAACGCAGGAGTCAGGACTCTGAGGAGACCAACAGATGGAGAGGGAGTTACCCCACCCCAACCCTACCGAGGGGCTGAGGCTGGCAAGCACAGGAACGCTAAGAGCAGGCAGTGTATGTGCGGTCCTGGGTGTGTGATAAGCACATGTTCCCCTGGGTGAGTGCTTGAGTGATCTAACAGGGGCAATTAATTTGTTTTATATACGATTTAACTCCTCCGAGCTCCGACAAAGGAGGCAGTCCTCTGGGAGCTCTGAATGCTCTCTGATACAAACCAGGACCACAGGGGAGATGCACAATCAACCGGCGTCGAGAATGCCCGTTTATGCCCGGGCTTTCATGTGTACTGCTAAGGGGTGAGGGGGGGTGATCCACTTGTAAACTCATTTCCCTTCATGAATATGTAATGGAAACTGATGAGGCTAATGACTTGTAGAGGTGACCTACTTATTTACGGCGAGGAAGTGGGGATCTGAAGCTTTCATCTGTCATACATAAAAGGAATCTCAAGATTATTTATGTACCAGCGATGCTTGTGATATCCCAAGAGAGGCTATCGCCTGGCTGACCGCGTCCTCGCCGTCTGATTCACCGCTCTCTGTTTCCTCGTGTCCCGCAGAGGACGAGGAAACAGAACCTCTCGCCATCATTCTCGCAAGTCAAAGTTGAGGCAGTGACTCCATCGATGAGTCAGAGGACAAGACTCTGATTAATTAGGTGCATCACAAGCTTAGCATTAGGCTAACAGTGGGCAAAATTTGGAGGAAAATACAGGCAGCAAAAGCTTCTCTTATTGTTCGCTTATGACCACGACCTTTAAAATATGAGGAGAAAAAAACTCCACACAGAATTTCCAAGAGTCCTTCTTCCTTAGCAGACTTGACTTTCAGCAAATGGATTGTTTTTGGCAGCTATTCAGAGTTTAGTTTGGGTGTTAAATTCAATTCCTGTCAGTAAGCGACTGGCCTTAAAAGCCTTAAATTTGGCTGTTCCCCTACACACACACACACACACACACACACACACACACACACACACACACACACACGAGTCTTTATGGCATTATTGATGTTGATCCTATGTCAAGGTTACTTATTATGGGGGTCAGAGTGCGAGCCCTCTGCAGCCTGAGTGGGTAAACACCAACCTCCACTGGTATGAGGACTAAGCCCCCCCCCACACACACACACACACACACACACACTTAAAAAATGTTAACTATCTCTCATCAAAACCCCTTTCACTCCCCTTTACCCTCCCTTTTCTGGCACTTAATTCAGTGTCATTAACTCAACTGGTCTCCCCCTCCGCCCCCTCCTGTCCTGCACTCCCGCAGCCGAGCCGTGACGCTATCTGCCCATCAGTTTGGTATTGGTTGGTATTGGTCTCCTGAGAGAGTCCAGGACGCTGGGAACCAGGACCCCCGAATGGTTCTCTGGAGAAAGAGGAGAGATTGGGACAACAGGTTAGATGATGAGGAGAATGACCCTTTTAAAAACAGTTGGAATCATGGAGGTGGGCATCGCAGATAACAACAGGCCTCCTTTGTGTCCCTGCCTCCACTAATTAAATTAAAAAAAACAACCTGGGCTTTACGATAAGGACGGACATGAGTGTCATCAGTCACAGATATGGAGAGAAAATGAGCGGGAACAAAAGGACAGAAGGGACAAACTGTGGGAATTATCTGACACAAGCCCGATGAGACGGGACAGGGGCCAAACCGCTGTCCCAGGATCAGCGGGGCCACAAATCTAGGATGAGTCCTAAAACCTGGGAATAAGTTAGATTTGTTTCACCTTAATATGTCAAAGTAAAATCTGTCGCTCACACAAAATATTTTAACTTGTTTGATGGCAAAAAATACACAGGTAAGCAACACAGCTTCATGCATCCGTGACATGGTTTGTTCATAGCATAACGTTAGCTTTGGA
Organism: Aulostomus chinensis; assembly: GCF_037954235.1. Lineage (NCBI taxonomy): Eukaryota > Metazoa > Chordata > Actinopteri > Syngnathiformes > Aulostomidae > Aulostomus > Aulostomus chinensis. The sequence continues at coordinate 10,195,187 of NC_141323.1, read as the reverse complement.
ATGCTAACGACTGCGTTCAAAAGTCGAATATGAAAACATGGTGTTCATTGGCTTATTTAGTGTTTACTTTGGGAATTCCTTCATGACACTGATCTTGAAACACCCCTGGAATAAAAACACAAACCTCTGATAAAGTCATTGTTTTTCATCAGTACACAAAATCTTCTTTTCAGTGACAACAGTCAAACAGGGACTGTTTTGCGCGTGTCCATGGTTACAGAGCAAACAGAACCTGTTCTTAGGTAATGCAGAATGCCCTCGATGGTGCAGAGTCATCAAAATGTAAACATCTTCAGCCTGAATAAACTGGTGGAGCAAACAGCTACTTATAGACTCCCTGGCAACCTTCCACATCCTGCTCGCATCCCTCACGTCATGACGGCAACTGCAGCGACCTAATTTAATACTACACCAATTCTGCTGCGGGTTATTTACCATAAATGATGAGGCCGTCACAACTTCAGCTCTCATCCTCTCACCTCAACACATTTTTCTCCTGAAAATGATCAGAACTACTTGGGTATTTCACATTCAGTATTTGTGGTGTTTAGTTTCCTTGTGTTCTTTCCCTCCATCCTCAACAGTGCTTCTTAATGAATATCATTTTGTAACGGGTCCCTTTCATGTTTTGGATTGTCGGTCTTCTACATTCCTTTAGGGAAATAAAGTGTGTTTTTAAGCTAGCTCGCAGCCCGTTAGCTTGTTTTTGCTAGCGTACCCTCCGCAGCCTGTCGTAAATTAAGTTTGGCAACGTTCTTGTGTCAAATAATTAACCAAAACACCAAACGAACGGGAGGAGCTTTCCATGTTTTTGTGGGCATTAGTGGCCTTTTGCTTGTCCTGGGTAACCAGGCCTCTGTCAGGTACAAAACCAGGAGAGGGGACCTCAGAGGCCGCGCGTCCCCCACCGTGACAATGCGACCAAAACTGATCCACAACCTTTTGGGTTATCCTGACAGAAAAAAAACAAAATATTAATACTGATTATCATTTCCCTACATCCTAATGCTGTTTTTTTTTTTTTTTTTACTTTTATTTTTTACTCTTCGCAAAAATGACGAATTTTTCTCCCCTTGAATGATAACATCTGCTCGTCTCTCTGCTGTCCTGCGTGCACACATCTGGACTCGTTCCTTGTGTGCACGCGAAGGTTAAGATGTCCATTCGTAGAAATACTGTCATAAATATTCAACCACACTGATTTAGCGCTGATACCTGATGGGGCGCTGAAAGCCGACATCTCTGTTCCAGTCGTGTGGCCCTGCTCAAATAATCCTACCATAAAGATGACGTGCGTCCACCACAATAACCTCCTCACCCACGCAGCATCAACTCCTGAGCGTCTCCGAGAGGGAAAGTTACATAAGTTTTCTCTCGTTTGCCTCAACAGAGGAAAAGGGAAAAACTGTGTGCTGCAGATACGGCGGTGAGGAAACGTGAACTCTCCTCCCTGGAAATGTTCATCAGACCTCAACCCCTTTAGCCTGCGTCTTAATGAGGTGAGAAGCCTCGCCGATCGGACTTCAGACACATGGGTAAATAACACCTACGGGAATGCTGGGAAATGAAGAAAGTGCGTTTGAGTCTGAATCATCTCGACGTAATTATACAAAGAGAGAAAGAGCGAGAGAGAGGATGAAAGCGTCCGTCAGAGAGTGAATCCACCCATAATCTAACCCAAAATAAAACCATTTTTTTAAAAAAGTAAAAATGGAGACAGTAAAATGGTTTCACCTCCAGTGACCTTGCCACTGCCCGGACACAAAACAGCCCAGAAGACATTAACGTTGTGGAGAGGAGAATCTACGCAGACAAAGGTAGAGCAAGAGATTCATTTTCCTTTCATGCTCTGATTTACAGCCGTCTGTCAGGTTCGTGGAAGGAATTTAATATCAAGTTCTGCACCTCGGCACCAACCTGGCACGGCCCAAGGGTTGATACGGGCGGCCACGTTTCCAGTCCTGCATCACAACACCTGCAACCGTCAGAGTCCCCAGGAGGTTTCGTGTTTCTTTTTTGTTTCATTTTTTCCAGTGTAATTATGCAACGTGTGTTGGAAAACATCGAGCAAAGACGGTTGCAAGTCGCAACTTTTTAACACGGTGCTACGGAGGAAGGAAGCCGTCCGCCGGTGAACTGTCCAGCTGTGATAAATCCCACTTGTACGGGCGTGAAACCAGAGCTCTGATCTTCAGATACGTGTCTGAATATCCACGGCAGTAAATTTTGATTTTCACTCTGTAAAAAAAACAACAAAAAAAAACTTTGTGACATTCTAAAAGTGCTTAAAATAAATGCCTGTTTATTATTGATGACTAAATTGTTTTTTAATCATGAAATCCAAACCAGTGACGAAAATCGTACAGGACTTTTCCTGCCAGACAAAAAGAACCAACTAGCAGGTGGCGGAGCATTTATGACTGTGAAACCGTCATTTTTACTGCCACTGAAATCTGCACTTGCTGCTGTTGAGGTCCAATTCAGTCTTAACTGATTACTAGCATGTTAAAAAATACATTTTACAGAGCTCGCATGAAAACAAAACTTTTATACACCGCAAAATGAGGTGAAGTCAATTTCCTCGTCCCTGAATGACAAAAATACTGCACGATGATGCACTTCGGACACTTTTGATTGTTAATTAGCAGTAAATTACTGTATTTTACTCATGCATGCAACTGGACAATTCCTTTCCAGTGAAAGTAACTTTTATAAAATGGTCAGTATTAACATCTATCTGTGAAGCATCACTATTGGCCTTCACACACTGATGCTGCCGACTCTCCACACACTCCATTTTCTCCATCAGTATCTCCAGTGGTTACACTTAGAAAAACAAACTCTCCGAGCTCCCGGGCCACTTATCCGACGCAAACCTGGGTGTGTTTGCTCTCGCTGAGAGGTGCAAACTCAGGTTTATCTGCAGTTGACAGCTCGGAGCATCACGCAGCAGGCGAGTGTGTGAGCGACGCAACAATGGATCTCTCCCACGCCAATGTTGACCAAATGATAGAAATGATGCTAGCGTTAGCTCAGCCCCGCTATCACGCTGCAAAGCCCTTGAGCGTATGAAGGGGGGCACAATGCATAGCTCCCTGACACACACACACACACACACACAAGATTAAATCTGGGCTAGCTACTGCTGGCCTCTCACTTTGATGAGCCAAGGAGCCAAGAGTCTGGGTGCTGGATTAAGATGGCTGAACTAGATTCTCACACACACACACACACACACGCACACACGCACACGGGGGGGAGGGAGGGAGTGAGGGGGGGTGACCCTGATCCCCCATTCATTTACATTGAGTATTTTTTTCCCTCTCTCTCTCTCTAAATTGAACACAAAGACCCCTCCACAATGGTTAAAAATCCACCTTTGAGATTAGCCGGCACAAACAAACAGTCATCCGAGAGGAGACCTTTCTCTTTTCTACCCATCACACACACACACACACACACACACACACACACACACACACACACACAAGGAGTGAGGCCTTCTTCAGTCTGGGCCTGTTAATAAATTATATCCATTAGATGCATATTATTAGAGTGGCGGAGGCTTGTATGACCCGGCTGTGTTGTGTTACACCGCGGCGAGCCAGCTAGCTTGGGTATTGTGTATGGAAGCTGACACCGCAGGCCTTTCAGTAAAAAGTGATGAAGAGCAGACTGACGTCGACTGATTCATCCTGACGAGCGCTGTTAGGTAGACTCATCATCGCACGCGTATGCAGGGAAGCGCTGTTCGCAGCCACTGAGGGGAGTCCCACACCAGACGGGGATGGCGTCTCCAGACGGCGCCGTGCCGGAGGTCCGGGTTTGAGACAGAACCTCCTGGTGGGGGGGTCAGGAAACACTGGCGCATGAGCCCAACATGCATTTGCGTGACTGACGCCCCTGTCGACGTCTGATCACCTGAAGTGCACCTGCAGTAAAGTCTTGTGGATCACCTCATTGCTCTTCCTACAAATAAAAGTTAAATCTGTCGATTCCAAGCAACAGATTCCGATGTTTCTCCGACCACACAAAACGTCCCATCTGGATATCTTTGTTGGAACGAGATGTGGTCCCTCCACCTGGAGGAGCAGTCCATCAGATGGTCCAGACCACCTCTGGATGAGGATCAGATCTCATTCCCACTCCTGACCAGATCACTCAGGATCACATTTATGGATCCCAGCAGACCCTTTGATTCTCTGGTCGGCCGTTTGTTTGAGCCTCCGTCTTTGTTTCTGGCTTCATCTGCATCCTGGTCCTCCTGCGCTAGAACGCCACTGTGGAACCTGAAGGACTCAACACAGGTGAGAAAGGAGTCTCCAGAGGTGACAATGAAACGCCGACGCGCTCCGACGCAGAAGCGCAGGTGACAGATGACCGACGTCTTTCTACCGTTTGATGAATCTGACGCCAGATCTTTGATGGCGGCGTTTAACAGTCGGCTCACAAATCTCACCACTAGCACCTCTTAGCTGATGTGTCGGCACGAGGAAGCGACTGAAGTCATTTTCTGTAAATGTTTGAAACGCTGCCTCCCAGCTGTCGTGACTCAGACGAAGTGCACCTGTCTTGCATTTTCTTATCTGAAATAAAATTCAGTTCCAGGAGCTTAATTAAGTTCATCGCTCACCGAGACTGAAGGGTGGCTTTCCCAGCGCTACCCTGCTGCTTCTGGAGAACGGCTCTAATTGCAAGTTTGATTGGAAATTTTCATGAAAGTGCAAAGGAAAAAGGGGATTATTTCACGTCGGGACGTTCATGACGGAGCATTTTCAAGAGCAACAAAACCATGAATTTTACCAAGAACACTGGGAAGTTCAGTCTCTTCCTGTTCACACGAAGGGAACTGCTGATTCTCCGCGAAGACGTCGGACATTTTTGTTTCTGTTTTACTGATGAATGAACTCATCCACCCAGCACACTACTCTTGGACTTCTAGACAGAAACGTTAAGATCTTTGTTATTAATATTGAGAGATAAAACTTCTGCGTGTTCACACACTCTGAAGGGGGGGGGGGGGGGGGTCTGGGTCTGGCGTGGAGGTCTGTGGGATTACCGAAGAATGAAAGGCAACAAGAGCGCTAAGGTATCCACCTGATCCCTGGCTTAGAGACGCGCACAGAGAAACCCAAACCAGCCACTTCAACACCCACACCTGTAATTAGCCGCTCTGGCGTAGCGGCCTGGCCGCCGTGTCACAGCGTAGAAAACCTCAACTTAAAATAACATCAGAGCACGAAGGGGACGGATCAGGAAAAAGACTTGAGGTTGGTCAGCAGCTGCTCAAATGAATAGCTTGGCTTTTTGGGACATGTTTACTTGAGAACAACAAATTCTCCATCGCTTTCATCTGTCAGGTTTCGACTGCATGCGAAGTCAATACTTTTGAGTTTGGAATTCTGGCTTCTGATTTATGCAACTGCTCCGAAAATCTGAGAAAGAAAAGGACGCGTCGAAGAGTGTTGACACGACACTTTACAGAGAGAAAACTCGTGAAAGTGTCAGGACATGAGGATGTCGACCGCCGGTGCAGAGCTGCTGTCATTTCCTGTCTCTATTTCAGAAATAAGACCTCTAATATCCTTCCCCTGGTTGAGAAGAACACTTTTCTGTTTTGCTGGAAACAAGCCGCTGTCCCTTCTGGTTCTTTGATTTGGTGTTTTTTGTGCAGGCGTGTTAAATGGCCGTCGCTGCGATCAGGAGAAGGCTGTGCGCCTCGGCGCCTTCTCGCAACGCCAGAAATTCCGACGGGAGAAAACAGTGACTCGGTCGACCACCTCGTGCGATGAGGAAGTCTGTGCTCGGAGGCGGGGTTGAGGAGGTGGGCAACTGAAGGTTTTCTCACCACTCCCGCATCTTCGTCTTCTGAGGTCCTGACCCCGGCTGGCTCACGCAGAATGATACGTCCGCTTCCAGAGAAAAGAGTCCACAAAGACGACACGGATCTCCAGACGTGAGATCATTTTCACAACACATCCCACAACAATCCACTTAAGAACTTTTCCTGTGCGATCCCACAACACCCTCCAACTCTCGCACAAGGAGGTTTTGTTCTCAGTTCAGGCTCATCTAGCAGCCGTACCATGAAGAGAGAGAAAGATGAGACATGCAGAAGGCTGCCAAGCTGCCATAGCACCTCCTCACTGCCCTGGAGCGTGGATTTACACATCTGTTATTGTGCAAGCGTTCCACGTGTTTATTGTCCCGCTCAGAAACCATTCACCCTGTTCCGAGGCATTAGTCAACAGATTTCCTCATTGCTGCTGCAGTTTACCACCAACAGAGATGTAAAGACACCCAAGTTCATGAAGAAGGAATTGTTGGTGTCATCATGTGCACAGGAAATTACAGACAATGCAAACATTGTAACCTGGCCAATTCCTCTCAATGCACAAATTCAACTGAAGTGTGCTTCGAACTTGTAACGTACAACAGTTTTGACTGTCGGGAATTCCACCGGTGGGAATAAACCAATCTCGGAGGTGGGAGGACACGCCAAACGCCCGTCCAACTTGGAATACTCCACGTTAGGAGCTGAAGGAAGCCGCCTACGTTTGCGCCAGCGTCAGGTTTACGCGCTCCAAATGTGAAGAAGTGTCCTCTTTGCTCACTCGGGTCGCTCCTGGAGGTGATCGTGACGTCAAACGTTTCACCGCTCCAAGTTGAACTTTGTTGCGTCGCTAGTTTAGCTGGCCTTCTGACGAGCTAACGGTCGGCGTTGTGACTGACAGACATTGTTGTACTGCAGTAGTACTGGTCGGCTGAGCTGCGTTTCCTTTCATTTCTTACCACTTTTCTGTAAACCGACGGCAGCAAGAGCTTTCTGGGTCGGCCATGTCGCCTTGTGGATGCTCTTCCAGGCGAAAATCTCTCCGCGGCGTGAACGCAATGTTCGATGACATCATCGCAAAAGAAATCCATTCCACTAATTTATCCTACTCATTTACAGTCACCTTAATGTACAGAGGGATAAGATTGTGGATGTAACAAAACTTTTAAATGTGTGTATTTATTGTAAGGTTTTCTGTGTGCATGGAGGGTGTGGTGAGAGGCAGGGAACAGGCTCAAAGGAGCAACTACGCTTCTGAAACAAGCACAAAAAAACCTGTGATTTGTAAGCAGCTTTACAGGAAAACAAGCCCAAAGTCGTTTACATGAAGCAGATTTAGCACCACCGAGGTGGACCAGCTATTCCAGTCTGTATCGCCACCAGAACAGGTTGTTCCATACATCCACGCATCAGCAAAAAAGCAGAGGAAATGCTGCCCTGCTTCAGGCCGTCCTCTCCTGAGAGCTGGGCTGCGTCTCGTCAGATGTATTTGTAGTTGGGTTCATAAGGAGAGTTGTGTTACCTCCATAAACTTGAACCTTGAAGCTGCAGATACGGAGAGAGAGAGGGAGAGAGAGGGAGAGAAGAAAGTGGGAAATCCAAGAAAAGAAATACGAGACACTTTCATGGTTTCAGTTGCAGAATCTAATCATCATCTGGTTTCATGATAATGATGCAGACATCTTAAGAAAATAATCATAAAGCAGATATGACTGACAGATCAAAGTCATTTGGAAAATAAAGACGGTAGAAAATGAGGGGAGACGGACAGATCGCTGCCTGTAATTCGACAATAATTTGTCAGAGGAAGTAATTCCCTCTGGAGCGCTGCCAGGTTCTGGGTAGTCGACAGTCTCGTGAGGACTATCATTACATCTTTATTAATTCCAATAAAAGCTGGCAAGTGTGCTGGGATGAGTCAGACCACCCACTCCTAGACCTGACACTCAGCCTTAAACTGAGCTGAAGTGTCTGCATTCGCACTCGGTGCACTCACCTTGACGTCACGTGTTTGTGTGGACGTCCCGTAACAAAAGCCCTTGCAGGAAGCTGTCAGTGCACCTCACCTCCGTGCTGGCACGTGACATCGTTTCAGATAAAAGATAAAACTTCATACATGTCAGGGTGAAGTCCAACAGGAAGTTAGCACCTGCGGGGTTCCCTCCACCAAAGCCAGTGGGATCGTTCCACCGGACTTTGGGTGACTGATTAAAAAAAACAGTGCTCTGGAAAACAACAGATTGCGAGCATTTTTGATCATCTTAACAAATTAACACCACTTTTACGACTGTAGAAGTGGAAACGCATTGCTATAAAGCTACCAATCTAGCACGCAAAGCTAAAGTTACGCTAGCATCGAACTAAACCGCAGACACACGACCGCCACCGCGTGCTTTGCCTTTGTTTTTTTGTGTGATGTCGTTTCATTCCAGAACAAACTTGTACTTAAGACAAAACCCTGCATTTTTATTAGATTAATAAAGAAAACCTCTTTATTTACGAGTGCAGGATTTATTTATGTTTTATGTCATTTGAAGAAAAAAAAAACGCTAAAAGATCTAAAGCACAGCGGAAGTAATTCTACAGAGAGCGAGAACCAAGTCCTCGAGGGCCGCGCTGCCTGACCAGGACGTGGCTGCCGAGTTTCTTAGGTGAAAAGCAAAGTGCTGCATCAGGATGGCTTCCAGTGAGCATAGCCACCGCTCTGGTGTGTGTGTGTGTGTGTGTGTGTGTGTGTGTCTGCACGCCTGTGTAACAGAGCCCTGGTTGGGCCTGAATGGTTCTGATCCATCCATAGCAGACATTCACATCCAGGGGCTTCTCGATTGCGTGCGTGTGTGTGTGTGTGTGTGTCCTGTTGGGAGGCTGGCAGCCGGTGTAGCCACTGCTGGCACCAGGCCACCCCGTATACCCCCACCCCCACCCCCCCGCTCTGTCTGAGTCGCACAATGAGCGATCCGGTAAAACAATACAGGCCCAGGAACAAGGCCCTCCATAGAGCAAACGACACACTATCCCTGAAAGAGAAACACTCCAAAACGCAGAGCGGCTGAACCCGAAATAGAAAGCTAATTTCTACTTCTCCAGCATTTTAGTCTTCACCTGTTTCTCTGGTCAAAGCCAACAGGATTATTTTCCACCAAAGGGAAACTGTGTTAGCGCGGCGACAGACTCATCCATGCGGGCGGCGTGCTGGGCGCTCTCAGCGCTGTTCAAAACCCCAAAATAAAATGTCCAGAAAATAAGACGCGCCGAGAAGAAATGACAGAATGAAGAAGAACACGTGCGTGTATTCCAGAAACAAGAACCCAGGCGAGCTTTTAGCTTCTCACCAGCGTGAAGCACTGCCAGCGGTGCCAGAACTGAAAGGAAGTCCATCCACGTCTGGAGAGGCAAGCGCCGACGTTCCTCCTTCCAGACGGCTGCTCTCCGCCAACCCAACGTGTTCTGGGCTTTTGCTTTCATCCCATTGTTTTCTGGAGCCAAACGGCGACGCGTCGGGCTTACAGGGCTAAAAACCTGCACCTCTCACTTCGTTGAAAGGTGCTGACGCTGCCGTCATCGAGTCATGACTCAGCAGTGTTCAGTTCATCATATTTGACTTCTGGAGCTTAGCGGGCTGACGGGGAACTGATGACGGGCTTACTTTCACCTGCTCAGCCACTTTACGAAAAAAAGAAGAAGAAAAACTCCCACTTTGACATCTGGTTGTTTCCAGCCTGTCAAACAGTCACAGCCATGTTGAGAGGAATGTTGGTTTTGGAAGCTAATGCTAACATACGCTGACACAGCAATGTGTTGCTACTTGTAAAAGCTGTGCTGGGTCGCGCGTTGCTCAATAACCGCTCCAGGTAGGAAGTGTGTCGTTTGCTCGCAGCGCCAGCGACATTCCCACGATAACAAGCATTCTTTCAGCTGTATGTACAGTAAACACGAGGACCCCCACCCCACCGCCCCCAACCCCTAACCCAGACCCACCCAGCCACGCCATCCATCCACACACAGCCCCGTGCAGACGCATAAACCCAGCTCTGACCCGGCCCTGCGGGTCTGACAGGTAAAGAGCTTCGCAACCTGTCGATGCAGGTAGAGAAACATTCCACGTGCACCCCCCTCCACACACACACACACACACACACACCACCCAGCCCCCACCTTACCACAGAGAGAGGCAGTGTTAGTGAGACTGTGTCAACTCCAGTCTTCATTTATCAAACACAGGAGATCTCCAGCGCCCACTCGCATAGAACAGCAGAACGTCCCGTTCTCCTCGCTCTCTTCTCCTCCGCCGCCTTCTTCTTCTCTACAGAGACGTCAACCAAGCAGAAATCCCGAATCTCAGTCCTCCAAAGCCGGAGCAGCCTTCAGACATGTTGGTCTAATCAGAGATCTGATGTTTCCCTTGTTTGCAGATGAAATCTCTCTTAAATTTATCAGCCCATCCTCGCCCCGGGCTAGCAGGCGCATCAGAAATGACTGGCACATCGGCACATTTATCATAACTATCGCCATCACCATCACTCCGTCTACCTAACACACACACACACACACACACACACACACACACACCTCAGTTACATTACCACTTATGACACATTACACAGCTGATAAGATCCCTGCTGCTGATAGCGTCACCTTGCCCCAGAAAATGTCGACAAAATGTGTTGAGGAAAACTATCAAAGCACTCGGGAGGAGTTTTTAAAAACATGCCAACATGTCACAGTCGGCGGGCGGCGAGACGTCGACTAATGGTTTTACTGCTGGGGTTTTATTGCCACAGGAACATCCAAAGTGTTCTGATTTAACCAGGGGTGGGACGATGGGTTTTAACTACGCCGTGATACGCATCACCGTTCGTGGTTACGTTGTGATCCAAGGACGACATCGGTTCATTCACAGTGACTTGAAATTGATTCAGTGACTTTTTAGCCAGGACTTCTGCCAGCGTGACAGTGACATAAACACCTGGATCCTGGACAGCGCAGGTGAGGCTTCCTCGATTCCTGCTGTTGCTTGGAAAGAATCCCGCATAATTTAATTTAAATTTTTTAACGATGGATACAAACAAACAGCAAACAAACAACAGTTAAAGTCAAATGCATCACGTTTTACCTGAATGAGGTGCGAACGACACCTCAGGTTGAACTGGCAGCAGCTTCCCCTTCCCTGCGCTCCTTTCGCCACTCATTTTCAATAAAAGTTCATTCACGCCACCAACATGTCAGCTCTACCGGCTACTTCTGCTTTCCGTGTCCAGCAAACAGCCAGCGGCTTGTTCACAACACCTGGTCTGGGTCTCTCCTCCGTCGTCCGCCATGATGCGACTTGTTCCGAAATTCGCGCTGCCGCTGGCGCGTGGCGATGACGTCACCGACAGGCAGCCAGAAACGAGGAGCGTTTAACGTCTTTATCATTAAAATTGCTTTTTAAAAAAAACACGTTTATGTAAATTCTGTCGCGCTTAAAATGTTGAGTGTTACTTCCAAGTATCGATACAATCGATTGACTACCTTTTAAAACCATTTCAGATCGATCGTCCGGAAAGCCAACTGGCCGAGCACAGATCGATGTAGGAGGATGATAGGAATATTAATCGATGCGGTGGATGAATGTGACGCCCCTACATTTTGACACATTTTATGAAATCTGATTTGAATCTCACAAAAAGGTTTAGAACCACTGGGAGACATTTAAGTTGGGGGTTTTTTTGTTTTTGTTTTTTTGGCCTTTCAATGTTTCTACCAGTTAAATCGTTAGCAGTTTTTCTACGTATAAATGCATACATACATTTTTTTTGGACTGAATGCAGTCGTAAAGGCGATACTTGATTGAGGACAGCTGGTCAAGTTATGAGAATTTCAAAACTATGAAATCCTAAATCTTGTTGATCACCAGAAGAATGCTGGCGCTCATTAACTTCAGCGTTTGCAGTCTTTAGATGTCAAGAACCTGTGATTAAGTGCAGGAATTATGATTCTATACCTCTTTTTTACAAGTTTACTCATGAGTTCATTTGGCCTGTTGTCACCTGTGAGATCTTTTAGTTTTAGACCTCATTTAGATGGTTGGATTAGTATTAGACCTCATTAAATGCGTGACGAGGCTCAACCTCTACAAAAGTGGATTTCTAGAAGCTTCTTGTGATTCTGATAAAGTTTCCAATAATTCTGGTCATATTCTACATGGGAGACTGTAGTTTGAGACGTTTTCCCCTTCAGAGATGCTGACAGGAACGTTTGCGGGAGCTTTCGGCCCCTGTTGTTCACACAGTCAGTGTTTAAAATGTGTCGTCTGAGGACCTTGTTGAAGGCCAGAGATGCTCGTGTTTGATGCGACTGAGCGGAGAGGAACTGGAATTTAACGCAGACCTGCTGACGGAGGGGTGAGTGCAGCTGCAGTGGGACTCAACTTTGCCAGAGGTGAGTGAGAAGCTCAGAGCAAGGACTGGTCCTGCCGCGTGTGCAGCGCAGGCATCCATGCACCTCACGTGACCTACGTTGGTCACTAGCTACGTTGAACCTTTACGATCGGACGAAACCTAAAACTTCATTAAGTCGATGCAAAGGTCCCGCCTGTGGAGCGTGTCACACATGACCAGCGCCGTACATCACGACCGCATTTAATGGCTTAGCACTTGGGCGTTAAAGTATTTAGATAATGAAAACTTTTAAAACGTCAGTCAACGTGAAGGTAACCTCGGCCGGGTGGTTCCTCCAAAAGACTCGTACTTGACTGGATGCCGCCGCTCGCCGCATTCCATCTTCTTAACCAGGGCCCCATTAAATAAAGTCTTCCATGCAGCTGCCCTCCTGTCAGCGTGACTCAAGAGCGGCGCGCTCTAATGCAGCAGCTCTGGCTAATTGGAATATCTCTGTCTCACTTCTCCAATCACACCTGACATGTTCCCCGTGAGGTGATGAGATGAGGAGCGCCCCGAGGGATGGAGAGCCGCTCTTAATATTCCTCCTCCCCAGTGGGCGGGTAAGAAAAGACTCGAAGGCAAAAAGAGAAGGACAAACTTGTTGTAAATTTGCGTGCGTTTTGAAAGGAACAACCAAGACAAGAGTTCAAATGTTCCGTGACGAGCTTCAGGTTTTTTTTTTTCATGTCAAATCTTGCCTCATCTGTTACACCTCTTTAGGAATGTGAGGAGTGTGAGAGAGTGTCTCAATAGTTTCAAAACCGAACCAAAAGTCGGTTGAATCAAATCAAAGCTGTGTGATATCGTAATGGCGTCACGAACTGGAAGCTGACGGGAGCTTAAATTGCTTCCACGAGCCAAGAAACTGTCCTCATGCACTTCATTTCACCTCTCGCTGTGAATTATGGCGAGCGTGACTCACCTTTCACATACTATGCACACGTGTGTGCGCCGATGTAAGTGGAGTGTGTCTGTGTTCAGGTGTGTGTGTGTGTGTGTGTGCGTGCGTGTGTGTGTCAGTATGACGTGAAAATGCAAATCTACAATGGTAATGTTGTGTGTCACCCTGCAGCCAAGAGAAACCAACCAAACACTGTTAATGAACAGTTGCATTGGAGCGTTCCTCCTCTTAGCGGCAAGTTACCACGCTTTCTCCTGCACGCACGCACGCACGCACGCACACACACACACACACACACACACACACACACACACCCGTCTCCACCAAACTTTCTGTCACCATGAAAAAAAAAGGTCACAAGAGGGCACTTTCCTTTTCTGCGGTCACCCTCAGATTTAATCATCTCTGCTCAGGAGTGGAAACTGACCGGCTAGCATGACCATAAGTAACCCGAATCACTCTCACACACCTGTGCTACAAGCCACTCCCCTTTACACCTGCTGACACAGTGGCAGGTAATGGAATGAATCGGCGGTGATCAAGTTTTAAATACTGACTGGTGGTCGGGACCCGGCGAACCTCAGCGTAACCCCCAGCGACCTCTCCTCTGCAGTTCACAGCTCCTCTGAGCTGGATCCGGCCTGGCCGTGAATGGAGGTTTAAATGAAACCTATTATCCAGTTGCACAAACTCAAGTCCCATGGGGGGGTCCCCTTAGGGCTTGGCAGGGGCGTCCATTATGGGTCTTCAGCCAGGAGTTAGAGGGGGGAGGGGGCATCCATTACTGCTCTGGGGGATGTAATGTCCAGATGGCCAGGTGCTAGAACCTGTCCCACCCCGTAACAATCCCGGCCTTCATCCCCAGTCGGCCCTGCGCCGACCCAGACCTGCTGGCGGTCACACCGGGCTGGCCAAGCGAAGAGAAGAGGAAGAGGACAAGATGTAAACCTCCCGCTGGCGCTAATGGAAGGAAAATAATCAGCCTCACGCTGGCCCTGTTTTCATCCCCACTTATTCTGAAGTATCACGTTAGCAAAGGTTAATGGAAAAGCCAAAATTAAAACAAACAAAAAAAACATTAAATTCACCAAAATGGTTTTACGCTCACTCAGTCTGGTTGTTTCCTTGTAGAAACGTCTGGCTCTGCGAGACACTTAACCAACGAGCTGTTTCCCAGATACTCCAAGACTTGGTCTGTATCTGCAGCTGCGCGTCCAGTGAGAGCTCGCAGCTCTCAGAACAGACCCAAAAGTGCTCTTACTATCAGCTTGTCGAGGAGAAGTCCGCTCATCCATCTTGGTTTAGCGGATGTTGTTGATGATGTTTGCCGACTTTGGAAACGCTACAAAATAAGCAGGTCTCCACCAGCTTCTATCATCTGGGTGCTCGCTAGCAGCAGGCTACGTAGTAGCCGTTTAGCATGTAGCCCTTCAAGGTGAAAGGCCAGAGCTACGCCGCTACCAAGCCTGCTGCTAGCGAGCACCCAGATGATAGAAGCTGGTGGAGACCTGCTTATTTTGTAGCGTTTCCAAAGTCGGCCTGACAGTTGAATGAATCCCGGCCCGATGAGTTCGTCGTGATTTAGAGAGACGTGATTCATTCGCAGAGAAGTCAGCAGCACGCGCAGAGAATCCCCAAATGTCAGCACATCTATTTGAAGCAAGACTGACATTTTTACATAAAAATCGGACATGCTTCATCATCCCAAACAGTCATGCTGCTCCTCCATGAGACTGGAATTACCCGCAGCAGAGGTAAAGAAAGGAAATCTATTTTGGATTCCTTGTTGCTCAAGAGCTTGGCAAGTGTAACGCATGCTACGCTCTCTTTGCCACTCACATAAACACATACATTCAGAAAGTCATACACTTCCCACCCACATGCATACAAATCCCCCCTCCTCCTCCCCCTCCTCCCCCCGTACACACAGGCCCATTGTGAACCCACAAAACAGAAACAACAAGCCGCTCAAAAAACACCCAGGGGACTCGCAGTTCACTGCTCAATCAATCCAGCCGCTGTGTGAGCAGACACACACTCGCTCTCACACGCACTTAAGGCACATTTAAATGCAACAAATATGTTTTATGACAAATGAATGAAAAAAAAAACAACAACTCACTCACACACACACAAACAGTGCATTGCCCTCGAGGGACGGGCCAGCAAGTGCAGATATAGGATTACTAGAATTGACGCTTCAGTGTCTCCATTCTGAGTGTGTAAATCCAATGAGGGGCCTCTAAGTGGATGCACTCACACTGAGAACCTGTCCTGGGGTCACTAATTAAATCTAAACGGCTCCTGACATCGATTTGAGGAGCCATTATTGTCCTCTCAGACTCCCGCAGGTTCCACAAGTGGTGTTTGCGCAGCAGGCCGTAGCGCTCAAGGGTTAACGCACAGGATTGAAATATATCAAAAAGGAGTTGACCCCCCCCCCCCCCTTTTTTAACCGTTCTTCAAGTGGTCTTGTCCGACTCGGTCAGCAATCCGTCAGGTTTTGTCTCCACCTGAGAAAGCGAGGAGGAGAAGTCACTGCAACCGAAGCTCCCCTGACAGAGGAGTCGGTGGCGATGCTGCAACGCTTCAGTAGGCAAACCCAGACATGCATCCAGAAACGAGCGCTGCGGGAGGGATTGACCGAGCCGGACGCAGGAGTCTGTCGCGTTGCATCAGAGAAGGTGTAGAGGAACAGCAGAACCTTCAGAGTTCTGTCTCGCTTGGGCCTTCTGAAAACACACCCCAGAGACGGGAACCTCTTTTTCGAATCTCACACGAGTGACCAGCGACTTCCAGGACAGTCCCAACTTTGTCTCTGTTTCAGGGGCCAAGGCCTCTTCTTCTTCGACTGTTGGTTAAAGCCGTGTGTGTCACTGCTCAAACCGCCATCTTCCTCTGAGTTCATGAGCAGCCGAATTCATTCGCTCCAAACCAGCTGATGGACATCTCGTCTAATTAATTGAAGACTGGCTGAGAACTCATCCCAACAACCTGTGGGACACGTTTTCTTCTAAAACACAGGTTCAGGTTTTTGACATCACCTGTGACTGACATGGGAGAAAATCTTCAAGAAAAAAGTTGCAGGTCAGAGGTCGGCAACCTCAAACACTCTAGGAGCCATTTGGACCCGATTAGCATCAGGGAGCCACAAAACCCTTTTGATGACTAAAGTGAAGATAAACCTGCAGAAATCAGTTTCTGATTGATTATGAAATCAATGAACTGCTGCGGACAAAACAAAATTTTATTTCTACATGCAAGAAAAACGTTTCTTCAGAAACTTTTCTTTTCCTGGATTCATCCATGGCTGGGCTACCGGGATCGGAAAGTTCAATAAATTGCGTGGAAGGAGAATTTTGTGCGACAAGAAATTGAACGCATTTTATTTTGACGTTGAATTGACAAAAAAAAGGACAACTGAGGAATTCAAATGAAATTAATAAAAATCGGATTCAAGTGTCGCATATTTAGTTTTGTGTGTGTGTGTGTGTGTGTGTGTGTGTGTGTGTGTGTGTGTGTGTGTGTGTGTGTGTGTGTGTGTGTGTTCAGAGGGGCGGGATTGAGGGAGGTTTGCTACCACAAACTACAGGAAAGGTAGAAGTGGCTCCCAGGTTTCAGTTGCCACTCCTGTAATTACAACAAAGTGTGACTGAGCAACAGCGAGTGTGTCAACCTGCTCAGCAGCTACAAACCAGAGTGGGTGGATGGGGGGGGCAGGAAGCAGGAAAAGACCTGGAATAATGAGGCAAAGTGGTTAAAAACCCCAAAATGCTGTTTCCTGTGGTTTGACTCCTGCCGAGTGTCTCCATGACAAATGTTAATCATCATAAATATCCCCACCCGTCCCGCTCCCAGCCTCCAGTCGCTGCAAGGCACTGACGTCCGGTTGAACCAGAGTTCAGGTAGGTTCGTTTTCCCTGCGCGGGGAATGTAGACCACAGCTAGCATGTAGCTCAGGATGTGCGTGAGAAGACGTATATAAAGATGCAGATCAGTTCCTAACGCGGCGTTGCTGTAGGGTCTTGACGGCGTCTTTAACGTCACCAGGAACTCTTCGGCTGATTTATTTGAGTGTTGTATGACAAAAATGTTGCCAGGCTGAAGTCAGTTAGCAGTCGAAGAGCATCAGCCACTTGAGGCCCCTCATAACCTCTGGAGGTAAAGATGCAACAGCTGGATGTCGTGTTCTTTGCTGCATGTCATGCATCCGCCGCAGGAACACGTCCGGTCTGACCGTTAAAGAGCAGAGCTCAGCCACTTTCTTTGTGGTGCAAACCGTGACCACAAGAATGCGTCCAATATGCACAACTATTCCTCACACCCACAACAAACTAATGAGCTAAATAATGGAAACTCCCACACGGCGTCTGATAAATTAGCCCCGATGCAGCTGTCAATCACGGTCGGGGCGCAGCCTGGTGAACATAAGGGAACGCCACAGGATCGACATTTGAAAGACTTCAGTTACGTAAATGTTCCCATTCACACAGAAGTGTTTGTGAAATCACCTCCAATGAAAGAATCAGACTCTCCGGAGCGTCTTAGGGATATTCCATTCATATTCCTGTTTACGGCCTTCACGGGAGATCGACCGACAGCAGAAGGCCGTGAAAAGTCTTGTGGGTTTTCAGGTGTACGCTCCGGCGTGTGCGCCGCGCTCTGAGAAGTTGGCGCGGTGGATGAGGAGCGCCTGTGTTGTGATCAAGTCTTTTATCAGCATCATAACTTTCTGCACCAAGAAGAGAGCCAACGTAGCGGGCAGGTTCCCGTCGTGCAGACGTGTGCAACTGTGGATCTCATGGTCGATTTGCCACTGAAGTCCAACTTGTCGGAATTTTTAAAGTAACGCTGCTCCTGCCTGATTGATTGCCAGGTGTGAACGATATGAAAATAATAATCAACTTGTCATCGCGGCCGAACAAAGCAACGAAAAGAAAGTGCTTTTAAACCGTCTGGCTCCTCCCTGCTCTGTTTATCCAGCTCTCTTGGTATGTGGGAGTTTTCTCATGGGCCAACAACTACAGGAACAGTTTCATCTCACTGGAACTCAAAAGCAGAACCCTTCAGAGTCTGGAGGAGCAGAGAGTGGAGGAACACGTGAAGGAGGAGCTAACAGGAGTGATGGAGATGAATACGACTAGCAAGGAAGGAGGAAAATAAAACCAGGAGCCAAACAAAAAGATTGATGAGAGGATTTTTCCTTTTCTGAAGACACACTTGCTGTCCTCTCTCTCTCTCTCTCTCTCTCTCTCTCTATCCATCTCTCTCTACCTCCCTCTCCCTCTCTCTCTCCCTCTCTCTCTCTTTCATGCCCTCAGGCTGATCCCTCTCTTGCATGTCCGGACGGGCTCGAGTCAGTTCCAGGTAAAACTGGTCACCCGAGTCCTCCCCTTCATCTCAAACCCTCTTGCATGTCCGGACGGGCTCGAGTCAGTTCCAGGTAAAACTGGTCACCCGAGTCCTCCCCTTCATCTCAAACCACCTCCATCTCCCCTTTTGCTCACCTGCCCCGAGGCAAACCTCCCCCTCCATCTGGCACCGTGAGTAAGAACAGGAGAAACCGCCGGGGTGCTCCGCAGCATTCTGCACTGATGAAACTGTACATAAAACAATGCCCCCTCTGTTGAGCCAAACTTTTGTGTGAAGCAACTTTTTTTTCTCCCTCTCCCCCCCAGTTGATCTACAGCTGCATTGTTCCCAAATGAACTCATCTATGCGTTCGACAATCCAAACTTTTGTTTGTCCCCTCGCTCACGGCGTTCTGCAACAATAGGGCCAGCGTTCAAGGTTAAGCTGCAGATGTGTTAATGTGCAGGGACCGTGTGATCGGGCGTTTTTAAGACATTTGAAGAAACAGCCGAGTGAATAGCAGAGGAAGAAAAGAAAAGGAGAAGGGATGAAAGAGGAGGAAAAAGCTCATTTCTGCTGACATGGACGGGCTGCTTAAAGGGGACAGCGAGCCAGGGCAGCAGAGAGTGACAGAGCGACAATGGAAACACAATGGAGACTCTCCTTCCCCCAACGCCAGCCATCTCCCCTCGCTGGGTTTTTTATCCCACTGTCGGCCCTGCCAGGCGACAATGAGGGCCAGGCCTGTTCAGCAGAGCTGCAATAAGACAACACTAATAAACGCCAACTCGAGGGAAAACAACAAACAGCTTACACTTTCAAATTTTACACTGAACTAGTCAGGGCTAATTCCTCCTCCAATGTTTAGGGGAAAACACCACCAGCCCCCTTCCCTTTTTTCTCTCAGAACTACCCCATCCAATCCCCAACCTGTTTATCCACTGTCAACAATACAGGGCCTGCCGTTGGAGCGAGGCACCTGCTGCTTCCTGGTTCACGGCTGGTGATCGGGAGGCGTTCAGATAAACAAACCCTGTCTCGTTCAGTTGGGGTGTTGACAGCCGTGCATTCCCACTTTTCATCTGGTCTTCACTTACGCAACACCACACTGAGGCGGGATCTCTGCAGTGCTGCGTCTTCTTCTTCTTCTTCTTTTTTTTGCCGGATTGGTTTCCCTCGCTGGGGTTAAGCATATTTGTGCGTCTTCACTTTGCTTATTCTGCAGCTTAGAAATTGCTTATGCAGGCACCATTAAGTGCAGAGCTCCAGAGCCCCCCCCCCCCCCCCCCCCCCCCCCCCCGCCTAGAGCAGCAGCCAGATTAACTGTTTATCTGTCTCGCTGCCACACCCACTCTTATATTATCACAACGCCACTGTAGCTCAGGTGAATCATCAAAGCCATTAGAGCCACGGGGCCTCGGGTGAGCCACAAATCAAAATTACTAATGATATTGAAGAATGTCTCGAGCGGTGAGAGGACGAGCCAGAGTTTCAAGTCCCGGTTTAATCTTGAACAGGCACATTTAAGACAGGAGATCGTCAGAAGATGTTACGCTGGTGTCTTTGTCCGCCTGCTTTGTGCGGCTGTCACTGGAGGTCAAGGTCTATTAGTGGAATTCTTATCTCTTCCTTAACGTTTAAACTGCACTTCAGTAAATTAGAGGCCACAGTGAACACACACACACACACACACACACACACACACACACACACACACACACACCCTAGGACTAATCCATCCATAGCAGAGTTCCTCCACTGTCCCTGGCTTTTTACTTTGAAAAGGTCTCAGCTTGTGAACATCCAGAATCGAGACTGGGTTTGGGTTCTGGCCTCCTGTACGACACACTGTCAGGACCCGCGTGTCCAAAATGTTTCACAAAGGAGGATTTTTCCCACAAGTAGCAACGTAATCCCACCTGGGGTTGCACACAGATTGGAGCGATGGTGCTGGTATTAAACGTCGCTGGTGACTCATCCGCTCCTCTGAAGGGAGATATGATGAAACCTGCAGGATACAATGACAACACAGTGCTGTAATTAGCCGTTGTCTCAGCTCCAGTGTTGTGTTTGGACCCTGGACCCTCAAATCTAGTCCTGAACCAGTCCTGAACACGAGTTCCTGTGTTCCGCAACAGGAGAACTTTTCAGGAACTCGATCCTGCTGTCAGCTGCTACAGCCAAACTCAGAGAGAGCTCATCCTGCACCGAGACCAGCTCAGCCAAACCCGTGTGAAAAAACATTTGCCATTTTTCTCTTTGTGAAACAGAAATCCCCCCCGACGTTGAGCGAGCTCCTCCCCGGCCCGGACTGGAGCCCTGCACCAAGTTTGGTGAATTTTGGCCTCCTCGTTTTTGTGTTCTGCTCCCAGTCAGACGGAGGAAGCGACCCAACCTGAGCGGCTGAGGCCCAGCGTAGGTTTCATAGGTGCATCACGCCGAGCGCATCTATCTGAGAAGTTCATGCAACTGCCTCTTACGGCTCCACTGCAATTATTCTGCTTTTGATCTCTGGAAGCCTCGTCAACATCACGTCTCACTGATTTATTTCCTGTGTTTCTAGGCTCCTGCGCCTATTTGGGTCTCAGGAACAACACGTCTGGATCTGCGTTTCTCCAGACACCACAGGTGCGTAACGCAGCGCTCGGCCGTCTCATAGGAACGTTCGACTTTCCTGTGTCAGATGGATCTAAAGTGCAGCCGTTGCCCGTGAGTTCCCGAGACGACGCGCTCTCGTGCTGACACGACCCGTCGAGCCTGCCAAGGTAGGACTGACAGGTAATATTTGAGGCTGCTTCAGGCAACAGTGCGAACTGGGAGGGCAAACAATCTGCTCAACTATTTATCCATAAATTATTTTGGTCTCTGTCCTTTTATGTTGGCAGATGGGTCGTATATTTTGCAATTGTTATTTTGCAATAAATGTTTTTCATCTTCCAGAATGAGTTTGGACGAGGAGGGAGATAATAAGCAGGAGATATGTGACTGAACTTCTGCCAGATTTTAATGTTTAATGTCATAACTGTCTTTATTTGCATTATATAGTTGTTTTTTATAACTTTTCCTGAGTCTGGTTCACATCAGAAGGCAGTTATGGCTCCCAGAGAGCAAATTCAGCTGTAATCCTTGTGAAATCATGTCGTGGAGCAAATATCGGCTGCTAAACATTAAGCCTCGGAGCTCCATGGTGATTTGATCACAGACCATCCATGACCTCTCGCCAGAGCCGCCGCTGCCGGTCTGTACGTGCTACAGCGGTCAAGCCGGGCCAGCATTACCTCAGGAAAGAGATTTTGCTATGAAAACACCAGCCGTCTCCGCTGGCTGCCTCCAGTACAAACACTCCCAGGGCTCCCAGAGGGAGGTGGGGTGGCTGTGGGAGCAGAGCGGGGGTCAGGAGGACTGGGGACAGTGGTGGAGGGCTCGTGGGGGGGTCAGGAGGGGTAAAGCAGGACTCCCACAGTAGCGTTCTTTGCCAGCGGCGTGGCTGATGGTCGCACTGTGCAAACTGTCCACGTCGCACAAGTGTGGTGATGCGCAGCTGCAGCCTCATCGCCTTCTCACGGTTGCCTCCCGGGA
>NC_141323.1:10150600-10168100 GCF_037954235.1 Aulostomus chinensis | reverse complement strand
AATGTGGCTTCTAATATGAGTTCAGAGGAGAACGACCCCGTCCAGGGGTGTCGCCGTCCGGACGACACCTCCACAACGGCTACGAGAGACGACGACGCGTGCTGCGTTAGCGGGAGTGGATGATGGAGGACAGGACTGCTGGGAGAAATTCAAACACATAAACCCATCAGATGAAGCCATGGCTTGATTCAAGTCATGGAACTGTTGTGGAAAGAGAAAAAAAACCTTTTTCTCAGAATGTTTTTCTTTCTTCTTCCTTGTTGAGATGTTTTAGCGTGAGCAGCCCGTTTCTTTTACATGGTGCCTAAAAACAAAAAAGCTGTTCCCGCTTGACTAAACCCGTCAATAATTCCTCCAACTCAACACATGAAGCTGTCTCACAGCGGCGTGCAGTACACGAGCGTTTCCTGATGTGAAAACACTTGGGCCCCACGAAAAAACACCCTGCAGCCTGGTTGCCATGGTTACGGAAGGACACAAACTGTTGTCTTCCGTTTCCACAATCTTGTACCTTATCAGAAGTCACACAAGCCAAAAAAGGCAAATGTCATCAGTCAGAGCGAACACGATGTCGTGTCAGCAAACCACAAAGTCGCATCTCCCGTGCAGCAGTGAGCGAGGCTAACTTCTACAGTAAACCCCGCGGTGTCAAACCAGAAACAAACTCAAGTTCTCCCAAAATAAATTCCCCGAACTTCATGGTCGCAAACCAGCACGGAACTGCAGCCTTTTGCCGCGAAGTCGGCGTCGCGTCCGTGCCGTCGACCTCGTACTCTCGCCGTACGCAGACGATACCTGGTTAAACGTGAGCTTTGAGTTGGATCATAAATGTTGCGTCGACGGCTGCGTCCGGGAGGACGCTTTGTTTCTGTAGCCTTGGTCGTGGTTCGGGGCGAGAGGTTTGTCAGAGTTGCAACAATCATGTGACGTAAATGCTTGATTCCATCGCCATGATTCATCCCTGGAATCAGCAGCAGGATTTGGAAAGTTTGGTTGCTTTTTCAGGGGGAATTCAGGCTTCATTCCCAGCCGCAGCGCTCCTCTCCGGCTCGCTACTTTTTGTCTGAGTCGTCGTCGCGCTCGTATTTTTGGGCTTTCACGGTGTGACGTGTGCACCAGCAGCACCTCTACAAGTCCGAAAATATTAAGATAATTCAACGGCAGCTGTCACTGACAGCTATGACTGTGTCCAATAGATTTAGAAGGAATTCCTGCTGTATCGCAATGTTATCAGTGTGAACTGATCTCACCGTCAGTGGGGCTGAAACTCTGCCAAAGCAGCAAAAAGCTGGAGAAAAAAACACAGAAAAACACAAACTAAAAACTGAATTTGGGTAGAAAATGACCTTGCACCTGTGACTCGGGCAGCCAGCACCTCGACTTCATGACAAATCTGTAGTTTTTAGGTGAAAATAGCTTGTTAAATGTCTTTAAATGAGCTGCACACGGGTCCCAGAGATGGTGGGGAGCCACCTTGACCAGAAATCAGGCAAATATGCTTGAGAGGATTTTGAGTTTTTGCAGGAAACCTGGAAGTATTTGATCCGAGAGCATTAGAAACTCTTCTTGGGGGAATCCTGAGCTGGGATGAGGACTTGGGGGAAGCCCTGTAAGATGGTGGAGGAGCGCTACTTGCTACTTGGAAGACTCGGGCGACAGAAAAGTCACGCTCTGAACAAACAACGCAATCCCACATCTTTAATTGTGTCGACGAGTGAAGGCTGGAGCCTCGGTCTCCGTGTTTTAACGAGGTGGTTTGTTCCACTTTGATCCTCTGTGTCAGTTCAGCCGATTTTAGAAACAAATATTTCCTGAACCGGAGAGCGAAGGCAAATCACTTCAGATGGAAGTTAAAGGACTGAGCTTTAGTTTTGATTTCATGTTTCTGAAATTTAAAAATCCATCTGAGTCATCGCTGACTTGTACTTTCAGGTTTTAGCAGGATTTTGACAAATTATGCAATATTTTTGTCAGCATTTTTTCTCCCGGTGTAAATGCATGAAATCACGCAGTTTTAGTTTCATAAGAATAAACGGCAGTTATGATATCAGGCTGGTTTTCCATCCTCTCTTTTTTTCTGCAGCCGCTCGCTCCGCGTCCCTCGCCACACAGACGTGCCAGCGGCAGCCTCGCGTGTCCGTCGGTGTGTTTCCACGCTGGTTGGACGAGGCCAAAGTCCCATCAGCCCCCGGTGACCTCGCGGCCCTGCCTTCTTTGATTTGTGCCTCCGCTGCCACTGTTTATTTCTGCTTTTCCTGTTTGGGCGCCCACACGTACGCGTGTTCCTGTGGATGCGGCTGGGGTGGGTGACAGAGCAGAGACAGACGAGACGCTGGCGGCCACAGCGCTAACATGTCAACAGAGATTAAACTAGTTTATTATTCTTAAAGAGGGGGAAAAAAATTACGAAACAAAAAAGCAGTCATATTTTACACTAGTGATTATTATTAAATTTTTACAACCATTCAGTCTGCATAACATAAAGAAATAATTCTACATCTTTGTTTCTTTCGTATTTTTGGTACTCTGATTTATACATACAAATAACAAATACAGGAACTTTTTTCACAATGCATATAATCTGTGGGCAGGAAGAAAGTCTTTCAGGTGAATGTGTGTGTGTGTGTGTGTGTGTGTGTGTGTGTGTGTACATGTGTACGTGCGCGTCAACACAAACCATTGCCCGAGACCTATAGCACATCCAAAAAATAAAAATTAAAGGAAGAGACGCCTGCAGCCAGAGTCAAACTTAATGCAACACAATTGCGAAAACCGAGGCCTGCCCTTTCTCACAAGTCTCTCGATGTCTCCTCCTCCTCCTCCTCCTCCTCCTCCTCCTCCGGCAACAAGTCTCTCCACCTGCTGCGACTCGTACCCTTCTCATCGTTAGCTGCCCAGGGGCTCTTTTTTTTTCTTACTTAATTAAAAAGTCTTCATTAAATGTACTGTATTTCATACAATTTGTACAAATATATTCTCCTCATCTTCAGGAGCAGAGGAAGATGATGAAGAGGTGGCGGGGGGTTGTGGGGGAGGCGGCGGGGAGGAGGTGTTGGGGGGTTCCTGTCACACAGGTGCAAGGTGAGGAAGATGAAGGCTGGGACGTTGAGGGAGCGAATGGAAAAAAATGGCTTTTTGTACAGAAATGGAGCTCCTTATCGTGGGGTCTGCCGGGAGGACATGGAGGAGGCGGCGGCGGCGGTTCGTGGGGGGGGAACGTTCTTCCTCACCCTGGTCGGGAGAGAAAAATCCCCCTGGAGGTCAGTGTGCCACAGTCAAGTCTGCAAAGCAATCAGGTACACTTGGATTTTATAAAAATAAGATAGAACTGAGGATGAAGGCCCGTCACGCCACGGCGAGACAGCAGAGCTTAGCTTGGACCGAGGAGCAGATTTATTTGTCTTTTAGGAAGCAGGTGAGCAGGGGGGAGGTGGGGGGGAGGCGGGGTGGGGTGGGGGCGGTAGTGACGAGGCCGAGGGGTTCGGAGGTGCTCTAGCCCATAGCTGTGACCATACTGGAAGGGTGGTGCGGGGCGAACGGGAGGCTGGAGGAGGGGTGCATCGGTGTGGGGGTGGTCAGCATGTGGCTGGAGTGCGAGAAGGGAGGGAAGGATGACATGTGACGGGAGAGCGCCGCCGGGCTGAAGGAGCTGCTCTTGTCCATCAGGCTCTTGGAGAAGTCGTCCATGTTGTCTTGGGACTTTTTGCTCTTCTTAGACTTGCTGGACATCTTCCTGTTCCGGGTCTGGATGCCTTCCTTCTTCATGGTCAGAGGTCGGTTGATCTGCTCTCGAAAGGAGACAGAGAGGACGGCAGGTTAGTACGGTTAATTAGCAGCTAGCGCCTCGCAACCGGCAGCAGCGAAGGAGCTGTGTAAGTGTTTCTGGACGTATAATGACACACAAGCGTCTGATCCTGAAGGAGAGGATTGTTTATATATTCAGTGTGTGTGTGTGTGTGTGTGTGTGTGTGTGTGTGTGTGTGTGTGTGTGTGTGTTGGGGTGAATGTTGATTCCTTTAAGCTGGACGGAGGCTGATGCCAGAAAGAAAAAGAGGAAAAAAAAAAGACGGAGGAGAAGGGTCTGGCAGCTAATGTGCAGCCAGTCGACCACAGAGAGAGAGAGAGAGAGAGAGAGAGAGAGAGACGGCCATGACGGCCGCCGCCATCAGCCAAGTCCTCCTCTCCACCCTCCTCCTCAACCGCGCGGCCGTCTCCTGGCCAAAATGGCCCCAGCTGCCATATTCCAGCATAGGTTTTAGCTGGGAATGAGAGCTGGATGATGGAATTCCGGCTGTGGGCAGGATTATGCGGGAGGTGGATGAGGCCGACTGGCTTCCTGATCTTTCCGAGCGTTTCTTCCCGGGGAAATGGGAACAGGGATTTCTTCCTCACTCAGTCTGGTGTGTGTTTTTTTTTTTTCGCTGACTCTTTAAGCAGAGTAGCCTCGATGATTAGTGAGGGGCAGAGATCTGGAGCGCGCACACACACACACACACACACACACACACACACACACACACACGCATTCAACGCCTCCGCCTCCACCTCCACCTCCACCTCCAGTGATGTGGTCTCGTTCTCTCAGAAGTGGGTGACTCTGCTGAGTCTGGCGCCCCTCCAGCTCTGAGGCGTTCAGTGCCCGTCAGAAAACGGCTCAGGCCTCGTCTCTTTGATGCTGAGACGTCTGCGTCCCCCAGAGGAAGCGCCGGGCCGCCGCCGCCGCCCAGCACGACCTGATGCCGTGCCAGAGCCCAGTGACCGCTGCTGATGCTCTTTCTCAACATGAGCCCTCACAAGCGTCAGGTTTATGGTGCGGGGGGGGGGGGGCTTGTTTCAAGGGGGGGTCAACCAGGATGAACTAGTCTGACAGTTACGCCAAGACAACCAGTTGTGATGCGAGTTGGGGAATTTTCTTCTTCTCTCAGTTTAGTAGAAAGCGTCACTGCAGTTGCTGTCTGCCAAAAGTAACATGGGAAATTTGGGGGGGTTGGGGGGGGGGCTGCTAGCGTGACAAGCAGCAGAGCAGGACAGTCCTCAACTCCGTCCTCATCCTCATCATCATCATCGTTATTAGCTTTAACCACAATGGCGGTTTGATTAAAATTGACAGCTTTGTGAGTGGGGGGGTGGGGGTGGGGGTGGGGGGGTGATGGGAGGGGAGGGGGAGATAAACGAGTCCCTGAGGGGGGTTTCAGATTGAGGATGTGAAATGATGTGGTGAGGCAACCCAAAACGAATCAGAGGAATGGGGGGGGGGGGGGCGCAAAAGGCTGGAAAAAAACCAACCTAGAAATTAATGGAATTTTAATGAAGCTCTTCTTTAACAACCCAGAGCCACGCGGCGCCGCCCCAAACTCCTCCAGTCACATCAAGTATTCCAAGGTGAGGAGGCGCAGGCACTGACGCTGACGCAGGCGCCGGCGCAGGCACTGACGCTGACGCAGGCGCCGGCGCAGGCACTGACGCTGACGCAGGCGCCGGCGCACCCCGAAGCCCCGCTCCGATGCAGCTTTGCTACTTACATTGTGCAGTTTGAAGTAGAGGCCGCAGGCGTTGCACACCGGGTCCCCGTTGGCGTTCCTCCGCCACAGTGTCGTTGTCGTCGTTTGACAGTTCGCACATGACGTCCCCGCCCGCCTGGCCGCGGACTGAGAGAGAGAGAGAGAGAGGGGGAGGGTGTCACATGACCACCATAACGACCCAATCAGCATTCATGTTCATTCTAACACGTCAAGGTTCCTTCGGTTCTCTGACCGTTAGCAGGAGAACCAGTGATGGAGGAGCGTGACACGTGCAAAAGGAGGAAGTTGGTCAGGTTTTTTTTTGTTGTTGTGCAGATCTGTTTGACATGGCGGGAAAACTGCATTGTTTCATTTGTGTTTCCCCACCGCGGCGGCGCAGGGTGGCGTGATGGCGGCCCGTTTTAGTTTTACAGCCGGAACAGAAATTGAAGTCCAGCACAGTTGAGAAGAAAAAAAGAACAAATTTTTCCACCAAAACCGTCATGAATGCGATCGTGAGATTCGCCCCCGAGAAGCCGGCCGACGGTCAGGATCGACCGCTCCCCTCAGACCTCGGACACCAACTCGCCGGCTTCTTCTTCCTTCAGCTGAAGTGCTTGAGACCTGGAGGCGGCGGACAGAGCCGCTCTGTGACCGCGGCTAAAAATAGCAGCTCCTGCAGGAGCAGGCGCAAGAGCAGCGGCAGCCTCGGAACCCGGATCAGGTTCCACCAGGGACCAGAGCTGGGACGAGACCTGGGACCAGAGCTGGGACCAGAGCTGAGACCAGAGCTGGGACCAGACCTGGGACCAGAGCTGGGACCAGAGCTGAGACCAGACCTGGGCCCAGAGCTGAGATCAGAGCTGGGACCAGAGCTGGGACCAGAGCTGAGACCAGACCTGGGACCAGAGCTGGGACCAGAGCTGAGACCAGACCTGGGACCAGAGCTGGGACCAGACCTGGGATCAGATGACCAGGAAACACGGACAGACAGAGAGGAAAGCAACAACCTGCCTTTAAAACTTCCTGGTTGCCGTCAAATTGAATTAAAAAACATCTTTTTTTTTGGTCGCTGCAGGCTGAACCCGGAAGTCGAGCCTCCGCTGGATTTTAAGCGCGCGGGCCCCCAGTTCATTGCGGGCCGGTTTGACATTGACGTCATAATCTCTCCAAAACAATCGATAGACGGGGGTGGGGGTGGGGGGGGGGGGGTTCCAATTAAAACCAGGGGGGCATCTAACCTGCAGGCTGAAATATCACACACACGCACGCAAACGCACACGCACGCACACCTCGATCTCTCCTACTTCTCCTGCCGCTGCTCTTTATTATTATTATTATTATTATTAATATTATTGTTATTATTATATTTTATTGTATATTTTGTTGTTCTTGGAAGCTGCGGGACGCTTGGCTGCAGCCGTGGTCCTGGCTGGAGGGGGGGTGGGGCGACCCTGCACCCCCCAGCGCGTGTTGTGACTGGGAAGCGGGGCCGTGTTGTTAAAGGCGACTTATCTGCGCTGCTCAGATATCCGGCAGCCTCTTCCTGGGAAGTCGCTTCTTTTTTTTCACATTAGAGAGTTAAAAGAAAGGGGGGGTCCAGACGGAGCAGGGCCGAGCGGGACTCTCCTCAAGGTCCTAACTGGAGGGAGCTCGCCACCCCCGGTGACCGGGGACTAAACGCTCCTGATACGGAGCCTCCAAGCAGGACCCGCGCGGAGGGGCCTCAGTCAACCAATCACCATTAAAAGCTTCAGTGAATAAAAGCACCGCCATCGCATGTAATAATAATAATAATAATAATAATAATAATAATAATAATAATAATACTAATAATAATACTACTACTACTAATAATAATAATAAAGTTGTAATTATAATAATGAAAAATAACAGTGCAGTTTTTTTTGTGTTTTTTTTTTGTGTTTTTTTTTTTTTTGCTTTGGTAGTATCTGAAAACAGAGACCTGCACTTGTCGGGTCAATTTCCTGCAGCTAATAGGCCTACTTCTTCCTGGATAGGGGAAAAACAGAGAGAGAGACGGGAGACGTCATCAATGGGGGACATGTGGGAGGAACGTACCAGCCGCCGCTTGGGCTTGATGAGAGGGCGGTTCTGCCCGTTCATCTTGTGATAGAGTCCGCAGGCGTTACACAGATAGTGACCCGTACCGTCCCGCCTCCACAGAGGAGTCGACGTGGCCCCGCAGTTCACACACTCCCTGCCCTCTACACACACATGTGTACACACACACACGCACACACACACACACACACACACACGCACAGATAGAGAGAGGAGGGTCCAGGTCAGTTGGGGTTTAGGGCCATTTAATATCAGCTGAGGATAGAAAAAAGGTTAGTATATTCTTAAAGCATGATAATGATACTAATAATGATGATGATAATAATGATAATAATACTAATAGTGATCATGATAATCATATAACAGTAGTTGTGCAGGCAGCCATTGTGGCAGCAGTTCTTCGAAGTCACACTGAAGACAGCATTTATGCGGTGATGACGTTCAGGTCCTGCAGTCAGAAATAATTTTATTTTTCTTGAACGGATTTATCAGCTGCAAATATAATATTTACTCCTTGAATTTATTGACGTAGATTTTTAAATTTTAATATTTACGCCCCGCCCCCCCCCCACACACACATTATTTATCTCTCCTTCATATCAATGTTACTGATATTCAAGGTAAATAACGAGGCTTCGGGTTCGGACGGGATCCTAGCAGGGAGGTTGTCAGAGCGGGCCCGGCGCGCGTGCGCGGCTCTCCTCTCCGTGACGCCGGCAGGTGAGCGGCTGCCGCCGCCGCGCGCTCCCGGGCTGACGCGAGGCCTGACACTGAAGCGAGGGAGCAGTCAGGTGACGGCAGCACGGACGCACGCGGGGCTCCACCGCAGCCACCTCTTCTTTGTCTTTTTTATTTTTTTTTTATTTTATTTTCACGCAACTACACTTCCTCCCCTTTTATTCTTGTTTTTTTTATTTATCTATTTTCGTTTTTTCTTTGAGCAGTAAAACATTGACACATTCTTCACAAAGAGAGAGAGAGACGTGCACCTGGACAAGTCTCTCTCTCTCTTTCTCTCTCTCTCTTTCTTTCTTTCTCTTTCTTTGTTTTGGCAGGAAAGCAAACGCAGCAACTGAAATCAAAACCGGAAGCGCGCGGGGCTCCGTGGATGCGGGCCTCCGCCGACAACACCATCAGAAACATCTGGAAGCGCACACGAGCTCCCATCATGCCCAATTAAAAAAACCTTTATTTGCATTAATGGACGCGGCAAGACGAGCAGAATAATCCCGATGATATGCATCAGCTAATCCAGTGTTTCCCCATCACAGCCGCTGATATTAATCTCATTACAGGAAGACGCTTTTCAGCGGCGCAGCAATAACCTTTAAAATAATTACCCCCCCCTTCACCCCCCCCCCCCCGCCCCGCCGCGCTCAGCCGCTTTTTTTCCCCGTGAATGAACGAGCAGCTTCCGGTGCTTCACCGCTGGATAAACAATGCAACTGTGGCGCGCGCTGGTCTGACAGTAATGGGATTATCTTAAACATATAAACGGGGCGACACAGCCCAGAGAGCTGGCTCCCACTCTGACACCCCCTCACCCCCCCGTGTCAGTGCAGAGGGAGACGGAAGTGACCCCCATCTCACTCTTTTAACCTGCTGTGCTTCATTTTTGTTGGAGAGAAATTAGAATGAATTCTTCTTCAACCCTGACTCATTATGACGATGATGATTCTAATTATTATTATTACCGTTGTTATTGTATCATTATTATTATAATGTTATCAATATTATTCTCATTATTATAATAATAATTATTATTTTATCATTATTGTTGTTATTTTATCATATTGTTGTTATTATTTTATCATATTGTTGTTATTATTTTGTCATATTGTTGTTATTATTTTGTCATATTGTTGTTGTTATTTTATCATATTGTTGTTATTATTTTGTCATATTGTTGTTGTTATTTTATCATATTGTTGTTATTATTTTATCATATTGTTGTTATTATTTTATCATATTGTTGTTGTTATTTTATTATATTGTTGTTATTATTTTGTCATATTGTTGTTATTTTATCATATTGTTGTTGTTATTGGTGGTGGTGACCTGTGACCTGTGAGGCCTCCAGAATGACAACGAGCTCCTCCTGGACTTTTTAAAAAATTATTATTTTATAATTTTATTTTAGTTCGCCACCGTGAGGCTCAACATGGCGGCTCGCTGAGGCTGCTGAAATCTGGGGAATCATGTTAGGTCAAAAGGGAATGTAATAAAGCGCACGCCTACCTGAACAGGACCTTGTTTTTGGTCTTGTTTTGGAACCATAACTAGAAGAGGACCCACCTATCAGGCTACTTGGTGGGAAGAGGCCTGGGCCGTATTCGGGGACATAGGGTGGGTATGTGGCGATGGGGTGGTGGGCAGAGGAAGACCCTGCTCCGATTGACGCCACGCTCCGGCTGTGAGCCGACTCCAGTTTCATAGTCTCGGCCAGGGTCACCTGGTACTTTATGCACTCTTTGTCCTCTTGCCTCCCGGAGCTGCTGGAGCCCGGGGTGGATATGCCCGGGTCCGGGGACACGTCTTTCGGAGGGGTCGGGGGAAACGTGAAGAGGTGCGGACTGGAGTGGCCGGTGGACAGGGAGGAGGAGGAGGCCGGGGGGTAGACGGACAGGCTGGCCGGGGAGCCGTGGTGGAGGGGGTTCTTGGGGAAGGGGCTCAGGTTCCAGGGTGAAGTGCTGTGGTGCGGGGCGATGCCTTTGCTGCCCTCCAGCCAGGGCAGGGAGCCGTGCAGTAACGAGGGACGGCACACCTGGCTACCTGGAGGGGGACACAGGGGGGACACATCAGCAGCTGACCCGCCACCCCGCACGCGCCTGAGCAACACCTGGGAGACTCAGGCCTTTCGCGTGCACATTCACGCACAGATTGATGACCCACGTTATTGACCCCCCCCCCAAAAAAATAAACTAACAAAAAACAAAACAAAACAAAATAAAATAAAATAAAATAATAATTTTACGTCAAATTATTTTACATCAAAATTCAAACAATTTCTCGTTTTCCCGCCTGTGTGAAGCAGGTGACGCGGGGCTCCGCGCCGCACGTGTCTGGTTCTCCCTTCAAACGGGCCTCAGAACCGCGGGAGCCGCACCGAGGAAGGTCGTGATTCAGGAAGTAGAAGTGAAAAAGGAAATGACACCGAGGGATCGACCAGAACCCGGCAGACCCCACAGTCCGGGCTGAGGACGTTCCAGCTGGTCCCGGTCCAGCCAGCCAGCTGGTTCCGGTGCTACCATCGAACCCAATTAACGCGTGAAAAATAAAAACAAGTCCGAGACGGAACCGAGCCTGAGGTGAAGGCTGCGCGTGTGAGTCGGCAGGAGAAACCGAAACAGAAAAGAAGAAACCGATCACCAAACCACGGCAACGGGATCCTTCTTCTGAATTCATGCATTTAATTTGTGTGTTTTTATTTTTGCTGGCACAAATCACAAGAGGATCACGTGATTAATTAAATTAAATTAAATAAATAAGAAGGCCGGAGAGGCGCTCGGGACTCACTGTGTGGAGGTGGAGGGTACCTCTGGACGGCCCGGACTGAGTTCCCGTAGTACGGAGAGACGTGGTTCCCCTGTCCGTCGATGTTAAAGAGTACATCCACATCGTCAGCGAGCGGGTACTGCGAGGGGTCCATGTAAGAGTGGCCGAGGCCCGGGTGGTGAGAGCCGGGGTGCTGCTCGTTCAGCACCGCGGGGTGATGGCTCATCCACCGGGGCTGGTCCGCGCTTACTTCCATTGTTTCACCTCTTTTCGTTTGTTGTCTGTCTCTTGTTGTTGTTGTTCTCTCACTCTTCCTCTCTCTTTCTCTCGTCAGCAAATGTTCACGCAAACAAAGTCACCAGGTAAAGAAAGAATCGGTCCCCAAATCCGTGCGAGTTAAATCCACAGGTTCCGCGGCGCGTGACTCCGATCACCTGGAGGACAGAGGACACAAGTTATTGTCTGTTTTTTCTCTTTTCCTCTAAAAAAACCCAAACAAAACAAAACATGCAACTAAAGAAGCCACGAGGAGGATCAATGGATCTACCCGCACATACCCCGCATTACACACGCAACAACGACCAAAAAAAAAAAAAAAAAGAAAAAAGGAAAAGAAGCTGCTGTCACATATAAATACGTCCAAAAATGGAAACCAGTCCCACGCGGGGCTCCTGAACTTCCTCCTCGCTTGCAGAGAGAGAGAAAAAAGAACTGTCACTGTTGCAAAGCGGTTCAACAAGTCTGGAGGGTCAGGAGGCACGCGGCGGCTCCGGGTCGCGCGGCTCCGGTGCGCGGTGACCGGCAGCAGCGAGTTGAACTCACGGATCAAATCTGTGTGAGCGCGCGGCGGCAGGGCTCCTCACTCCTCTCCATTAACTCCTCTCCGACTGCTGCCTCCTGCTCGCTCTCCCCGGCTAGACCTCCCTCCCTCTCTCTCTCTCGCCCCCACTTTTCTCTCTTTTTTTTTTTTTTTTTTTTTTACAGTGAAGGCATTCTTTCAGGATGGCGCCAGGCAGCTCAATGCTCGCAGACAGCTGTGGCGCGACGCAACTTAAGGAGGGTCTGTCAGTGTCATCAGTTAAGGGGAGGGGCCTGGCCCTAATTGAATACAACCAGCTTTTTTTTTCAAAGACCAAAAAAAAAAGAAAAAAAGAAAGATATCTAAATATATGAAAATAGGGACTTTGGTGTGTGCATCCTCTCCAGCGGAGGCCTGAAACGTTCACGGAACAGTTTCAGAGGTGAGAGCTGCGCGCGGCGGAGGTGGAGACAGGAATGCGCACCACGAGCAGAGGTGAGGCGGAAATAAGAGACGAGAGAAATTCTTTTTGAAATAAAACTGAAAAATGTGTTCAAATGTGCAACTGACATCAGAGCCGAATGATGAAATATAGATTTTTTTGCTCGCTTTGACACCTCATGATTAATTCTGTACTTTTATATATTTATACTTTTATTATTATTCGACAGTGAGGAGCACGACGGAGGGAGGCGGCAGCCCCCGCAGAGCCTGTTGCTGCGGGCCGCAGCGGGGCGGGTTGCGGGACGTTTTGTAAACCTGTGACAGTGCGTCCTCTCGCGGTGGCAGCCGCGTCGCTCCACCCGTGCAGGAGCTGCTTCTGCACCGAGTGTGTGTGTGTGTGGGGGGGGGGGGGGGGGGACGACGCACGCGGGGGCCTTGGAAGTACAGAGCCGTGGAGTTGAAGAAATCGAATAAAACAGAAATAAACCCGATGAGTGTGTGTGTGTGTGTGTGAGAGAGAGAGAGAGACACACACAGAGCTGACAGCAGCGAGTCTCTCTCTCTCTCTCTCTCTCTCACACACACAACAACAACAACAACAACCACTCATTATTTATTCAAACCACGCGCGGATGAAAGATGAGAACGCGCGCGAGGTAAGGTTTAAGCTCCCCGAGTGAAACAAATAAATGTTCTCACTCAGCAGGAGAGTGAAAGCAGGTGTGAGTGAGTGAGAGAGTGAAAGAGTGAGAGTGAAGCAGTAGCAGCAGCCTCAGCGTCGTCATTGGGCGTGACGTCAGCAAACAATCAGGAAATGAACACTCTCACGGCGCGCAGTTGGTTGGCAGGGTAGCGGGAGCGCGCACGCACGTACTCCCGCACGCCCTCGGTAGGTATCCCGGCATCCTGATGCTGCCCGAGTGTGACGGGCAGGTGTGGGGGCCGTGCGCATGCGCGCACATCAGCTCCAAGTTATTAGTGCACGTGCGGGCTACAAATGGAGGGGCCATTTATCCCAGAACGCTGAGGGCCGAGACTCGTCCCTCCTCCCGCAGGACGGCCTACCTGCCTGCACCTGGGGGGGGGGGGGGGGGGGGGGGGGGGCGGGGGGGGCTCCTCACTCAGGCAAACTCGAGCCTGAACTTGGACGCAACCGCTGTCGCTGCTATTGTCGTGCTGTCAGCGGACTCGTGTAATTATCCTCTTGGAAGCGTCGCGGAGTCGTTTATCCTCCGGTACCGGGGCCCGCAGGCGGCACACGCGCCGCTCCACGTCTCCAGTCCGTCTCTCTCTCTCTCTCTCACACACACACATACATGTATACACACATCTATATGTGTGTCTCTAGGTTTGTTCTTAACTGGATGTGTGGAGCTTAGAGGACGACGGGACGTGGAAGCTGTCCCGCTGTCAGTAACTCCGGAGCTTATTCAACCCGGAATAAAACCGCCTCC
Source organism: Aulostomus chinensis (assembly GCF_037954235.1). Taxonomy (NCBI): domain Eukaryota; kingdom Metazoa; phylum Chordata; class Actinopteri; order Syngnathiformes; family Aulostomidae; genus Aulostomus; species Aulostomus chinensis. Next base: position 10,154,322 of record NC_141323.1, on the reverse strand, counting down.
CCCAGAAAAGTGTCAACTGTAATCCGGGAGGAGAGAGGAGCAGGAGAGGAGAGGAGAGAGGAGAGCAGAGGAGGAGAGGAGAGGAGAGAGGAGAGGAGAGGAGAGCAGGAGAGGAGAGGAGAGGAGAGAGGAGAGGAGAGGAGAGCAGGAGAGAGGAGCAGAGGCTGGAGGCTGCTGGTTAGGAAGTTAATGGCCTACAAATAGAAAGGGGGGGGGTCGGGGGGGCTCCTGATGCTGGAGATAATTTCTGACTGATTATGTCAGACGATTAAAATCAAGATTTTATTTCTGTTTTGTTTATTTTTTCCTGCTGAGAATTTAAGACACGAGCGGATTATTCCTCTGCCAGTGTGAGGGATGAGTGTTGGAGATAACGCCAGCGCGCGCGCGTTTTGTCCCTCTCTCTCTTAGTCTGTTTTTTTTTTTTTTTTGCTCGTTCCGGCAGCTGACAAATCAGAGGTCAGCGAGATAAAATCACACCGAAGTAATAACAATATAACAATAATTCTATTTATTATTATCATGATTATTCTCATTGATTATGAACGACAATCTGCCACCGCAGGCTGCGTGTTTGCGTGAAGGCCCTGTTCTTCTTCTTCTTCTTCTTCTTCTTCTTCCAGCGTGCGACTTTGCAACTCACGAATTTTCAAATTTCACGCCTCCATTTTCCTATTTTTCACAAGAACAAATTAAAAATTAAATTAAAGAGAATTAATAAATAAATAAATATGATAAAAAAGTCACCAGCAGCATGAATGCGGTGAGGATGCTGCGGGGTCGCTGGAGCGTCGCTGGCTCTTTTCTACATTGAGTCCCGCTTTTACGAGCCCCCCCCCCCCCCCACACACACACACACACACACACATACACACTTTGAATTTTCCTGAAAAGAAGTGAGGGTTGAGTCAAACAGCTCCAGTTCGTGTGGGCCGGAAAACAAACCGGGTTTCTTAAAACAAAATCGCGCGAGGCGTCAAAAACAGCCTGACGCGAAATTTAAAAAAAAAGAAGAAGAAAAAAAGAGTTTTTTCCCGAGAAGCTTTGAATGAAAGCCCGCCATCAGCGGCCCTGCGGCTCACGAGCTGCACCTCGTGCTTGGTGTCATTTCTCGACAAGCCCAGAAGAAGAAGAAGAAGAAGAAGAAGAAGAAGAAGAAGAAGAAGAAGAAGAAGAAGGAGAAGGAGGAGGAGAAGAAGAAGAAGAAGCGGCTGCGCCTATTGACTGACGCTTATCTGCGTCTCTATCTCGGGTCGCCAGACGCGCTGATGTCATCGTTTAGCTCGCGAGGCCTGGACAAAAGCCACCGTGAGTCAGAACAGTTTTTGGCTAAAAAGCCCAAAACAAACGCTTCTTCTTCTTCTCCTCCTTCTTCTTCTTCCTCTTCTTCTTCTTCTGTCCCTTTTCTCCTGACTGACGGCAGCGTTCAGTGACGTGCTCAAGCTCGCGTGACTGAAGCAGAAATAAAAGCCAACACAAAATGAGAGGAAAATTCAGATTAAATCTGAAACTGCAGCTTCGGGTTTCATGTTCTTCTCTGGGTTGAATTCAATCCAATTGGTAACATTTAAATATCGTGATTCTTTTTTTTTAAGAATCGAGTTGTTTTTTAATTGAAGTGCTCAACCTTAATTTGCTTCTCTCTCTCTCTCTCTCTGTCCGCCATATCAACACATCCACCGGAGCCGTGATGGACTGAACCAATAACGGAGGGCGCCGCAGCCTCGGCGTGTCTGACCCACCGGTGATCGGATCACTTCCACGGCTCGTGGACGCGGATTCCGGCCGTCGCGGGAGGCGCGAGGGTCGCTGGAGCCGCCGCTCGGTTCTCAGGTAAGACGGTCGCGTCGCCCTCCACGTCACGCGGCGACGGCTGCTGATTATTGGTGGTGTTGTTGTTTGTCAGGTTAGCCGCCCGGCCGCGGCGGTGGTCGCGGTGGCGCGAGGCAACAATGGCGCCGGTTCTCCTCCTGATTCCCGGTTTCACGACATGATTTTTATCTCTTAAAAGTTTCCCACCCGGGGCACGTGCGACGCCGCTTGAACGGACGCAACATTTGCGGGAAGGAGAGGCACCCAAAAAAAAAAAAAAAAAGAGCAAAGCAAAAAAAAAAAAAAAAAAAGAAGAATGAGAAATGCAGAGGAGTCACTGACCTGTTAGATGGTCCGGTTCTTCCTCCCGAGGAGCCGAACGGAACCGGGACTGACATGGAGATGGAGGCGCCGATGGCATTTAGAGAGACAGACGGAGAGGAGGAAGGAGAGTGAGGAGAGGAGTGGACGAGGAGGAGGAGGAGGAGGAGGGAGACACACACTCCCTCACACACACTCTCACACACTCTGGTGGCGGCGGTGGTGATGGTGCGCGCCCTCGGTCACACTGCGAGGAGGGAAACGCGCTCTCTCTCATGCACGCGCGCATACAGACATTCTCTCTCTCTCTCTCTCTCTCTCTCTCTCTCTCTCTCTCTCTCACACACACACACACACACACACGCACTCTCACTACAGCACGCGGATGCGGGGCCAACCAAACGCGGCCTCTTTTTACAACTACATGTGCACGCGCGCTCTTCCGGGTTAGGGTGTGTGTGTGTGTGTGTGTGTGTGTGTGGGGGGGGGGGGTGTTAGCATCCACATGCTCCCGGTGTGATCGAATTTCTTTATTATTGTCCATATTTTATTCTCCTGCTGATATTTTGGGGCACTGATAAAGCAGGTGAGTTATTAAATAATAATAATAATAATAATAATAATAATAGTGATGATGATAATAATTATCATTAAACATGGCAGCTCAAAAATACAAGAAGCACAAACAAAGGAAATCAAATAGCAAATAAAAATAAAACATAAAAGACTGGTGAACTGGACACGTCATCGTGTGTTGGCTGACGTTTATTTTGTTTGTTTTTTTCATCTGTTGATGAAAATGATCCACAGGGTTTCCAGGCACTTTTTACAGGGTTGTTGGGAATAAAAAAATATATAACTTTTTTCAAATCCACCATGTTTACATGAACTTGTTGGGTTTTTTTTCGTGACCCTCAATCTCGGTAAATCTCGGTAAGCCTCGGTAAATATCGGCTATCTACTGAAATCGTTTCCTAAAATAATCAAAGACACAAAAACCCCACAACATCGAGCATGGACACTTTAAATAGATTAGATTTTTCATGTGTTGACCTTTGGTTGCAGAGACCTGAGCGCAGCTGGATCAGAGGACCCCCCCCCCCCCCCAACCCTCAGAAACGGGTCATCAGCCTCCTCGCATGCGGTAAACGTGCATATTTAGTGAGATTCCTGAAGCTAAAACAAAAATAAAATAAAATAAAATAAAATAAAATAAAATACAAAAAAAATCAAAGCAGATCTTCAGCCTCGTTTGGCTCCGGAACCTCCAACACGTCCTCGTGACGCTCCAGAACGCCTCCTTATTTTTTTATTTGTCTGTTTTTTTGGTGTGGGAGCCACAAAAAAAATAAAAAATAAAATAAGGAGGAGGTGGAGGAGGATGAAGCTCCGGTCTGAAACACGTCTGACGTCCGCGCCCGGTGGCTCGGTCGCTGCCTCGAGGCTTCACGGGGATCCCAGCCCGCTCACCCGGAGCACACAGACGCACGCGAGCCTGCTGATTGACGCAGCGCTTGATTGAAAGCAGCGCAAAGCAAATGAGAGCAGAGGAGGAGAGGAGGCCCCCCCCCCTCGCCCTCCCTCCATCT
>NC_141323.1:10077598-10150580 GCF_037954235.1 Aulostomus chinensis | reverse complement strand
TGTTGTTGTTGTTTTTGTCCTGATAGAGAATTTAAAAAAATTAAAGATTATTTCCTTTGATGTAAAAGAAAGAAATTGATTGAGTTCAAGTATTTTAATTCATGTAAAAGGAGTCAACCCAGTTTAACGGTTTTTCCTGGTTCCGGAACCGACCCGGTCCAAAGTCACGCTCCCTCTTCTCGTAAAATCTCGTGAGGACCGCAGGTAACTGGGCACAACAACAAGAGGAGCCTGCGCACGCCCTGGAGGGGCCAAGCCCCCCCCCCCCCCCCCAAAAAAAACCCAAACACATACAACATATTTTGCCGCCACAAAAGAGAACTTGTTCCCACGAGGTCCTTGTTCCCAAGGGCCAACTTGTTCCCCTGAATTAACCAAAGGCAGGTGAAAGATCCTCTCCTATCTTGTGGCCTCGAAATAAATTGAACAGTTACAGAAATCACGTGGCCACAAATAAATTAAATCTCATGATACAATTACACCGACAGAGGGAACGGTTTTCATCTGCGCCCTCAAAATAATTAAAGGGAATCCGTTTGCATCTTGAGGCCCCAAAAAATGGGGTTGAATTGAAGGGAACAAAATGGCGTTTTGCTCACAACTCAACCGAATTTAGAGGCAATGAATTCATCAATTTGTGGGAACGAGTTACTTCAACTGGTCTGGAAATCAACTAAACCGAGGGACCACGTCACCATTTGGAGGCAACCAATTAATCGAGTAGTGGGAACAAGTTTACTCCTTGTGGTCTTCGAATGAAGTAAATTGAGTGAACACGTCACATTCGTGACCTGTGAGTGAGAGCATCCCGCGCGCCTCGCTCTGGCCCCTCCGGGGCCCCGTAGATGTCGCTATTATAGTCTGATAATCGCGAGCGCGTCACCTTTTTTTCCTTCTTCTCAGCTTTTCACACTGCGCAGCTGCAGCAGAAGAGAGCAAAAAAAAAAAAATCATTTACCCGCAGCCTAAAATGTTTTATTAGACACTTCCACTCAGATGTGAAAAACGCTCCGGCGGCGTGTCTCTGGCCTGCCCCCCCCCCCCCAGCCCAGCCCACGCGCTGCCCCCCCCCCCCCCCCACACACACACACACACCGCCGTAAATGTCGTAGAAGATGACCTTAATTTGAGACAAAACACCTCCAAAAATGTACAGGCCACGCATTATCTATTTACCTCCTCAATGTGTTTTATTATTCTCGCCCTCTCTAAAGCTTCTGTGCGCGCTTGTGTGTGCGTGTGCGTGCGTGTGTGTGTGTGTGCGCGCGTGTGTGTGTGTGTGCGACGGCGGCTTCTCCCTGCGATTTTATTTTAAAATATTAGGCCGAGGTGGGGAGAATTATAAACGACTGCGCTCTTATCTGCTGCCTTCACGTATCCAGGATCAGAGAAGCTGATTAAGAAAGAAGTCACAGCCAACGCTGGATTCATAATGATTTGGAATAATGAATCCTTATCTCCCCTCTGCAGATTATCAGCCTTTCAGCTCGCCATGTTTTGTTACATGGGATAATTTATTGCATCTAATACATCACAATGAATCTGATGGGGAAAGTGATGGCCATGTTAGGAGAGAGGCTGCTTTTTTATCCCGGGGCAATGAAATGCCTTTACGATTTTTAATTGGTAAAATATAAGGGGGGGGGGGGGGGGCGAGAGGGTGTGTGTGTGTGTGTGTGTGTGTTGGGGGGGGGATATCTGATAAAGAGAGAGAGAAGGAGAAGAAAAAAATAGAGGAGGTATAATCTTGCCTGCTAGTGTTCCAGCAGCAGCAGCAGCCTGCACGCGCTATAATTAGTGTGTCAATTTCAACCTGAAATTACCAACATCGACCTGCCATGGGGGGGGGGGGGGGGGGGGGGGGGAGAGAGAGAGAGAGAGAGAGAGAGAGAGAGAGAGAGTGCCTCATTTCGCATGATTTATTTTGCACCGAGAAGAGATAATTAATCATAAACACGAGCAGAAAACAGCGCCTGATAAACCACACAAACCATGATATATAACAATATATTTATATATCTATAAGTATATATCTATATATATAAGTATATATTTATATATCTATAAGTATATATCTATATATATAAGTATATATTTATATATCTATAAGTATATATCTATATATATAAGTATATATTTATATATCTATAAATATATATCTAGATATATAAGTATATATTTATATATCTATAAGTATATATCTAGATATATAAGTATATATTTATATATCTATAAGTATATATCTAGATATATAAGTATATATTTATATATCTATAAGTATATATCTAGATATATAAGTATATATATAAATATATATTTCTATATCTATAGATATTTAAGCATATATTTCTATATCTATAGATATATACACATATATCTAAAGATATAATATATGGATATATTTCTATATAAATATGTCTATATATAATATATTTATATATAAATATGTCTATATATAATATATTTCTATATAAATATGTCTATATATAATATATATTTATATATAAATATATCTATATTTAAATATGTGTAACTCTATTTATAAATATATAATATATACACATGTATACATACATATAAATATATGTATGTATACATGTATTTTAGATACATACATACATATAAAAATTATATGTATAAATAAATAAGTACATAATAAAATATATATAAACAAATATATATGAAATATATATTATACATATATGATATACACACACACACACACACATATATATATATATATATATATATACTTATATATACACATACAAAGAGATTGGGTGGCACTGATCCTCTTCCTGTTCTATCCTTCCCAGTTTTTAAATTTTTTTGTGATTAATCTTCTGGGCGGTGACTTGTCATTAATCACCAGTGGGGCGGAGCTTCAGCGGGGGGCTGCTGTCGTAGCAGGGTGGGAGGTAACTGTGATATTAATAATAACAATAACAATAATAATAATAATAATGATGATGGTAGTGTGCCGGCCTGCTGGTGTATTTTTATTTTACTGAATGGATTTCCGGCCCCTGGCAGCGAGCCGCGGCGTCCCCGGGTTTTTGGAAGGCGCCATGTTTAAACTTGGCCCTGCTCACCGTGCCAGGATAAATTTGCATTTTATTTGCAGCTGTAATTAGCTGATCAGCATCTCTCTCCTCATTATGATTTGCTGCTCTCGCCTCCTCTCTCCCTGCTCCCCTCCAATCCCTCATTTCTCCATGTCCTGGCAGCGCCGCCAGATGTTTATCGGGTTTCTACCCAGGGACGCTGCCATGGCAAACAAGCCGGGGATGGACACTTGCAGGCGGCTGCAGGCAGGCAGGCCCTCCCTCCCTCCCCCTCCTTTTTCCAGGCTAATCCCAGACTGGACCGCCACCGAGGGGTCCGTGTGAAAGCAAAACAACCAGATCACGTTGGTTGTTGCGTCTCCTGATGAAGCCCCGGCTGTTGAGTACGGAGGCCCAGAGGGGCCATACGAGGAGAGAGGGAGAGAGAAAGAGAGAGAGAAAATCTTCTCACAGCCACAAATTCATCACATACAGGAACAAATTCAGTTTCCCGCCTCAACTTGTGAGCACCAGCTGTATTTGACCGCTGGATTTAATGGAGAACGTGGAACCAGGCTCCATCTTGTGTTCAGATATTCATCAAAGACCTGGGAAGAAATTTGATCTCATGGCCTCATCAATCAGTTTGTGGAATCAACTTGTGATATCTTGTGGCCACGAATTAATTTTAAAAAGAAATGAATGGTGTTGTCATTTTTAAGTGTGGGAACGAATTAATCCCAGAACGAATCACATCTGGTGGCCACAAACCAATAAATCCAGATGTTGAGTTGCATCGACTGGTCAAATATGAATAAAATACGCGCAGGAACTAAGAATGTCTGTGTGGCCTCTGCGGGCCCCCATAGGTCGGATCCAGCCCCCCCCCAAAGAGAGGGGCGACACAATGACACCTGCTCGTTATCAGCGGGGGAATGTTCTCTCTGTTTTCATCCAATATTGGAGGGAGGGAGGGGTTCCCCACCATCCAATGGACACGTCATGTGTGCACCCGCTTGGCGTCTCACTGGCGCTGCCGGGCTGAGCCGAGCCGAGCCGAGCCGAGCTCGAGTGTCCCGAAAGCCCAAGGAGGGGTGTAAGTCCCCGGCTATCGGTTTCTCCAGATCCCATTTAAATGACTGTCAAAGAGGCCAATATCAAATTGCACCAGCAGGGGAGGTGGGAGGGGGTGTCTCTCTCCCTCCCTCCCTCTCTCCCTCTTCCAGCCTGGCACCACTCCTGCGTTACAGTAATCTGATTACTTCTCTAGGAGCAGCAGGGATTTCGTTCTGTGTCTCAGTTTGTGATTTTCTGTGATTAAACCTGACAACAAATATCAAACAAATAAGCTGGTAAAGAGGGAGGGATTTGTCTGACTTAATCTAATTAAGCATCACAACAAACGCTGTTGGGGGGATGCAAATACTCAAATTAAAATGAAATATAATGTTGAATATAATATTTGTGTTGCATCACTGCAGTTGCATCACTGGGCTTTTGAATCTGTGTTTTCCATTTACAACCGTGTGAGACGGCGGCGGGAGGTGCTCCTCCTCACGCGCTCCTCTCCCGCCTGGGTGAAGCCGTTGACGCGCCTCCATCAGCCTCTCACGTCATTTGTGCTGAGTATTAAACACATAACAATAAAACAAGGTTCACATCGTTTTATTGTCTCTCCCATCATGAGACAATGCAGTGACAAATGGCAAACATGAACGCTAATTTCTCCTCAGAGTTGGGCAGCATCTTTTTTCATCTCAGATTTTATTGAGATATTTTAATCTTTTTTTAGGAGTAATATTAATAATAATAATAGAAATCAAGATAAAACAAAACAAAACAGACAGACACCCAAAGAAGGGAGTGTCTTCTTCTCATGTATGTCATCGATGATGTAGAGGAAGTGAACAACAGCACCGACTCCCTCATGGAACCTCCACGTGTTCGTGATCCAACACCAGCTGGGACACACAAGCTGCCCACAGTCACTCCTTTTCCTCCTTTTACGGAAGACAAAACTGGTACCAGACCAGATTACCACACGATTACCAAGGATGGCCGTGGTCCTAGACCGGGGGGGGGGGTCATGAGCTTAATCTGAAGGGTCACGAGACAATTAAGAGACTGAAAGCTGAAGACCTTCTTCTGTGACGTGAGATAATCTGGCTCCAGCAGGAGCCCGTAGCTCGCTGGGTCCACATCCGCTAACAAGCATTCAAACACCCACAACAGGGACAAAGAAAGTGGTGGAACTGGTGGCACTGGTGGGGGGGTGACGGGGTCTTTGTGTTCATGGTTCTATGACACCAACAAGATAAATATTTAAATGAAGTGGTGGAAAGTCTCCTGCAGCTTCTTTCTTGCATATTCTTCAGTTTATCTACAGACTTGAGATCGATAACAAGCGATTCCTGATAATTCATGAATCTTTTCAGAGTAAAAATGTGAAACATTCGCTGGTTCCCCACTCTTAAACATCAAGGTTCAGCTTTTTCCCCCTCATTCAAGACGGTCCATGACGACGACGCTGCTCGGACAAAAGCGGCCACTTGAAGACTTTCCTGACGTCGTATCGATGATCAACGGCGTGTTACTGATGGAGTGCTTGGTGTCCAGTCACTCAGAGATTAGCGCGTCCAACCACGAATCCAGCAGCAAAGGTGAGAGACTCACGGCTGCAGAATCCCCGGTATTTTCTACATTATTTATTATTTATTCTATTTTATTATTTATTCTATGTTAGTCTATATTCGTTACCTTCAACGCTCCCAAGTTTCCAACCAGCCGCGCGGCCTGTTGGTGAGAACTCATCCCTCCAACGGCGTGCCGCCTTATCTGCAGCAGGCCTATGCATTGTCATTAATCTTCACCGGGCTAATTAAATTAATCCATCGCCTCTTGGCACTGGAATATAACGACCACCACTAAATCCGCTGCAGGATAACAGATTGTTTTTAAAAGGGAGCTCGCTGCTTTCATAGCTTACAGAACCACCAGGACGTAGCTGGTTTGTTTGTTTGTTTGTTTGTTTTTTGATTCTAATAAAATGCACTTTTTTTTAGGGGTTTCAGAGGTTGTTTTTTTAACGCAGAAGAAGGTTGGAGAGTTGTGCTTTTGATTGACAGTCCGTCCGCGGGATCATGTTTAATCCCTGCCTCTCTCGAGCCTGTTCAGAACTCATTTCTCCACCGCGAGATGGGGGACTCAGATGGTTGCCGGGGCAACGGCGATAGTGCTAAGCCATTTCCATTTTCTGCGAAGAGGATGGGCGAGTAAGGGGGGGGGGATGTGTGAGTGGGGGGCATTCGCAACAGAGGTCGTCGCAAAGTCATTCACAAACACAGAGAAGGTGCTCATTACTCTGTGAGGAACAGATTACTCAAAAGTAATAGGATTTCTTCTTCAGAGAGCAGGAGGCCTCCGCAGAGGAAAGAGTACCATCATCAAAGTAGTAATACTAGGAAAGTACTTTCTCACATGTAAATGAAAAAAAATCAGAAAGTACTTGAGTGACACATGGCTTTAGCAGTAAACAATAGTGGAAAAGAACTTGAAAGTACTGAGTAAAGAAGGAAAAGTACTCCTGTGGTAGTTTTCTGTCAGTGCAGCGCAACCGAACCTCATGGAACCAAACGCTGATATCACTTCAGAATGGGAGTTCTCCCCTCCTACGTTCTCCACCTGGCGTGAGGAGAACCGGCCATGTTGGTGTGGTGCTCCAGCAGCTAGCCGAGTGTTAGCCCTCACACAAGATCAGGGAGTGGTGTGTGTGTGTGTGTGTGTGTGTGTGTGTGGGGGGGGGGGTATAGTACTGGTACTTCTCAGACAGAACCTGAGTGAGTGTGGATCTGTGTTGTTGACCTGCTTACTGTAAACACACCCTTTAAACTACACGTTTATCTGCTATTGTGCTTCAATCCATGACTTCATTGTCCTGTATTACTCATACCTGCCGAATCAGTGGTGTTGTGGCGGTTCGGTCCAGCGCCTCCTGCTGTTCCATCACGTCACTGCCGTTGAATTTGAACGGCTTTTAATGAAGACTTTAGGAACTTGAACACATTCTAATTCGTCACTTGGTAAATGTAACGGCACTGACCCGGCTGACGGTCCACGAGTCCCCGAAGACGACATCAACAGCCTGTCAGGTCGTTAAAGGGGGACAGCTGGCTAACCCCCCCCCCCCCCCCCCCACACACACACACACAAACACAACTCGCCACTCCATTTTACCTTCCGCCTTCATTCCTCTGCGTCCGTCTTCAGAGAATCAGGCAGCATCAGCATCCGGTGAACATCCAGGTGGAGATGAACCGGCCTTCCTGATCAAAGCACCCGGCTTTAAAGCTCAAGGCTGGCCTTCCTTTGCGGGTACCTTTTATTCAGAGGGGCACGCACGCACGCACACTCTCTCACACACACACACACACACAAACTCCTTCACCAGAAATGCTTTCACTTTCAATCATGGCGCCTGCCATCTTTCTTTCTTTTTTTTTTGGCATTTTAAATCAACTCACCTGTATCTTGAATGGTGCACCCGTCTCCCCGGGGTGCTGCTGCTTATATACAACCAGGTTGACGGTGTCAGCGAGCCGGCAGGATGCTAATGCACCGCTTGTTAGTTTTAATTAAGTAGCCTATAGCTAAGTGATCAGTGAGATCAAGGGCAGTTATTTAAATGAGCAGCACGCCAGGCGCCAGCGTTGGCTGCTTCCCTCCGTCACCTGGCCTCATTAATTCAACCCATCTTTGCCTCTCGGTTGACACGGCAGCACACCTGTCAGAACAGAGCCGGGCCTCAGCCAGGCCTGGCACGGCTGGTCTAATAATTTCACTCCCACCTCCGACCAACTTGCTTCTTCAGCAGCGAGCCACAGGCGCCCGCAGAGTTTATTTGGTCTGTGTGTACATGATAAAGGAAGTTAGGTGAAGGACAACAATCTGGTGGAGGAGCGCGATCAGGAGGAGCCATGATAAAAAGGCTAATAAGGTATCTCTCTGCAGCACATTGTTGAGGAGTGTGCATGTCGCCTATGAGGCTTCTTAAATTAAGCCACATCCAGCAGTTTTTTAAACATATTGAATATGCATTTGAAAAGTATAATTGCAGATGATGCTGTAGGCCTGTACTTTTTATATTATTATTATAAAGCTTTCAGAATATTCAAACTGCCCTCCTTTCACATCCCTAACAGCTTTTGAAAAAGCTAAAAAAAGAGTTGATAACAGGGAGGGAGGGAGATCCGCAAGCAGAGAAGATAGAAGAAGAGTTACTCTGCGGCTAAATACAGTGACACACTTCCATCTGATGAAAAGTCTGGATGTTGTTTCAAGAGTAAGCAAAAATAAGTTACAGCCTCTTCAAGGAAAATTGTTCTCTTCTGCAGTTTGAAACTTCCAGAGAAACGTTCACTTATTAGCGCCACTGTTGGTCCTCTGAAGACCCGTTTCCACTGAACCCTGCTGGCACCCGCTGACGTCAGACTTTTGTCTGCAGCGGGAACAAGTTTGATCAGCGCTCTCTCCCGGGTCAGCTGCTGCTCCTGAGGGTCGGCTCCTGCTCCCGGGTCGGCTCCTGCTCCCGGGTCGGCTTCTGCTCCCGGGTTGGCAGGGCATGGATCTGAACACAAAACCAAGGGTCATGAGGTCTGTAGGAATCGGGCCTCGGTTCTGGAGCCTGTTAAAACACTGGAACTCCTCTGGAGACCATGATCATCTGCAGATTTCAGATCAACCGTGAACCATGCGCTAGCAAAAACGGGCTAACAGGCTACAAGTGACCTAAATGACAGGTTTTGCTATCTCTGAAGCTAGCTAGCTAGCAACACAAGGGGATTCAGATAACATAGCTAGTCTCAGGCTAATTAGCCAAGTTTGTCACCTTGCAGGAGCAAGCAGTATGAGGAGTTTCATCCATCCCCCTTTTAGCCATCAAGGTTTTATTGTTGTTGCTGCTTTACACAAATCAATTGTCCTGATTGACAGGCAGACTCACTTCCTGCCCAGACACCATTTCTCCTCTCCGTTCCCTCTTCTACGAGTCCAAACTGTTGCAGTTACCACAGATCGTCTGGCGCTGCACTGTCCTGTCCGACTGTGAACCCGCTGGCTTGTTCGTCTGAGCAGCACCAAAACTCGAGTGTCGCCCTCAAACATCATCCACATATGAAATGCCTGTAAAGCTGCTAGCTTTGGTAGCTCTTTCTTCTGGGCGCCCAGCTCGGGCCTGCAAACCCCAGAAAGGGTTATTTATGATGAAATGGAGCGGCTAAACATGGCAGCCATGCTATACGAAACAAAGTAGACACACTGGTGGAGAAACTGAGCGAAGCCAAGTGAAACATGCCGAGATTCCAGATAAATCTGGAATATTTCAGACATACAGAGAAGGTCAAGAGGCTCCTCCCGCTCACCTCCTCTCACGTTCTTATTCTAATGTTTGACCTCTGTTATAACTGGTGCAGGGTCACGCTGACCAAAGCAGGCCGTCGCTCATTATCTTATCAGCTTCTGTTCCTTCAAAAACAGACTCGTCACATGCTGTTATCCGTGAAAACACATCGTGTTGATGTTGGATGTTCTTTGACCTCAAAGTGTTTCTTCCAACCAAAACAACAGGTGGAAGATGAAAAGTGTCAGGATGGATGGTGGAGAAAGTGCTTCTCCCCTCACCGACGTCTACCAGGACTTGATTGAAGTATTAACTTTTGACCTTGTCAGCGAGGCCGCTGTCATTCCTGTGGTGAGTTTCCTTCTTCACAGATCTTTCGTGGTGGAAAATGGAAGCAGGTTCTTTTATTCAAGCGCTCACCGAACACCAGGCTCAGGAGCGCCGCCGCCTGAATCTCTCAGCGTTTCATATCTCATCAAGTTTTTGGCGTTTCCTCGCGAGCTTTCCTGCAGTGAAGCGTTCTACAGCCCAAAGGCGCTCAGCAAGAGGGGAAAAAGTGTGTTACATGCTGTTCACATTTTTTATTGTGATTCTTTTGCCGCCAGTTTCTTTCTTTTGTTTTCTTATGTAATGGTAAATTTAATTAATCAATAGCTTCCATGTCATGTGACCTAGGGCCTGTAAACTAGTACAAGGTATTAATCAGAATCAGAATCAGAATACTTTATTCACCCCCAAGGGAAATTCTGTTATTTATTGCTAAAGTAGAACTACAGGATACGTCTTTTTTACTGCATCTTACATTCACTGTCTACACTTTTACCATGAACTATAGTTCATGTACAAATCACATGATCATGAGCCAGGAGCAAGATGGCAGATATTTTCAGGCGTTGTGTTTTTATTCTCATTTCCACGCAGACCTTGATCTTAGAGCCCCAACCAAGCAACTTTGGTCATAATGTGGTCCAACTAGCATCAAATACTTCAGACACATCTTGTATCATGTAGACCAGGGGTGTCAAACTGGTCCAGTAAGGGCCGGTGTGGCTGCAGGTTTTCATTCCAACTGAACAAAAGCAACACCTGAATCTACTTAAATCAACCAAGCTGTGTCCACACAGCTCATTTGTTGGATCAGGTGTTGCTTTTGCTTGGTTGGAATGAAAACCTGCAGCCACACGGCCCTTACTGGACCAGTTTGACACCCCTGATGTAGACGGTCTCAGTCTGGACTCAAACTCTTGACTGCAGCTAGGGAGGCTAACATGCTAGCTTGGGAGGCTGACACGCTAGCAAGAAGAAAACAAACTGTTATGATTCTCTGACAGCAGAAGTGTCACACGAGTCTCTCGCCAGTGGATCCACACAACCCAGACGTGGGAGACACTGCATTTACATGCAGTAGCTTTAAGCCGTGTGAACGAAAGTGTAAACTGCATGTGAACTTGAACAGGTATCACGCATATACATCAGCACATAAATGTACCAGCTTAACAGATTTGGCTCCGGGCCTCGTAACATCTGTGAGTTTAAGATGAGAGCTAAACTCTCAGAGCAGCAATCGGAGATCAGCGCCGAACTCATGTGGAAAACATTCCTTATCAATTCTCCAACGTGCAACACCAAACTGCTACCGTGTGTCTGCTGCAGCCAGTGTCATTTCTTACAGGAAAAATCCAGAAAATAAAAGGTCACAAATTTCTTAGACTGGTCTTATCATAGAGCAGCGATCAGAGTGTTCAGACCCGTTATTAAGTCTGATCAGAGCGCTGCGGCGTTATAGCCAAATTTATAAAAAGGCTATCAGAACAGTGACGTCACCAAGTGTATTTAGAATGATGATAACGAAGCAATTTAAATATTCCCAAATAGCCGCAGCAATAATAAGGGAACAACCTCTGCTGAGGAAACAAAAGTGGCTCTGCTGCTTCTTCTTTTTTTTGTACTCAGGGATGTCAACATATTTACTGAGAAAGAGACGGAGATGGATGAAAAAGAGATTGAAAAGAAGCCCCGCGGGCATCTGCCACTCAGCTGCCACTCAGTCGATGCAGATCCAGTTTGATTTTTAACTCCTTAATACTTGATTGTATTATCTGGAGCCTGATAAAAATAAGTCAGTGTTTCAGCCGAGAGCAACAAAGTGTCAGTCAGGAGCGGTGCTGGAGATATGCTAAAAGGCTTTCTGAGCTTCTGCAGACAAGCAGATACAGAGCAGATTATGCTTTATTAACTGTTCATGGAGACTTAATTGTGAGATCAAAGTTAACAGTGATCCATCGGTGCGAGGCAGAGCAGATTTCATTAGGGTGAGAAATATCAGTGCAATAATAGTGTCATCTGCAAGTTTAGACGGAGTATCTGAGCACTTTTGGACAAATTGGAGCTGGAGATGTGAACACCAGCGCCACGGGAAAACTGACTGAAAAGAGGAAAGATGAATTAATAAACAGCAGCAGGTGAAAGACGTTCGGGCCAGGTGATGTCATGAGACTGTAAATGAATGCGCCCGCTTCTCAGGACATTCTAAAGGGACAATTTGCAAAAAAACGACAAGTACCATGTAGTACCACTTTGTTCCTCAAGAGGCAGCAGTGAGCAGCTGCACTGAACTTCAACTTGCAGTGCAACAGTCCCTCACTGCTTTTATCCATCACCTTGTTCACTTCCTGCTGCTCGTGACTGAAGATGCGTTGGAGCACAAATCTGCTCATTAATCATCCAGCTGATGCTAACAGCACTAGAAGTGTATGAGACCAAATGCAGATGTTGCACTGAATCGCCACCGTTTCTGACATCAACCGTGGGTGAATGACGACACTGCAGCGCCCAGCCGGTGAAGGACTCTTCAGGAGACAGAACACTTTCATGTCTGGGTCTCTTACATTATTAAGAGCCGGTTAAGATGCTGAAACTGTGAAAAGCTGCTCCCCGTCGGAAACACTCGACATCATGTGAGGCCAGCCTGCCGCCGCCAGGACCCGAGTGACTGTGATTGAACTGCAATAAACAGATCAGGAAGAACAACATCATGATGCACATCTGTAGAAATCTGCCACATCTCGTCAGAAGACAACAAGCACACAACTTTTAAAATGCTTGTTTTCTCAACGGGGTTTGGATGTGATCACCTACAGCAGCGTTAGCATGAAGGACTCCGGCGTGTTTATCATTCTTCTGTCTGTGCTGATTCATTCTGTTATTAAACTGAAGTTAGACTTATGAGTTATTTCCTGTCTCACACAAATTAAAATAAATGTGTGGAGACGCCTTCTAATGACACACTAAGAGTCATGTGACAGCATTGCTCTCACTGGGTGTTAATAACCGGACTCATACTGATCTGAGGAGGTGAAGCAGCCCGCTGCTGTTGTCATGGCGCTGACCCCACGTGACCCCTGTTGTAACCGGCCGGTTTCAGATGGCTGATTTATTTTTTAATGTCTCAGCAACTCCCTGCCTCAAACATCACGAACTTAAAGTATCAGTTTACCAAAGCTGGAGCACTCAGGTGGGCGTGTCTGGGCCCTGTACCTCATACTGACCACGACAAGAACCTCCTGGAACATCATCACACCATGAAAGCAAATACAAGAAGCCAAACCGCAAACATCAAACATGGGGAGTTGATTAGAAACCAGAGGGGTGAAACTCTCACGGCAGGAAACAACATCTGATCTGAGTGTGTGAAAAATATTGAACCTTTAAACCCAAATGAAATCAGCTCCAACTCCAGCAGCCTGCAGCCTCCTTTGACTTCTATGTTGTCTGCCGATGCAAACAAACCTATCAGAAAATAAAACTCCCATGGATTTAGTTTCTCAGTTTATGGACAATGATGGTTTCAGTTTATGTCATTAAATTTCTTATTTGTTTTGTAGTTAAATCAGAACATTTAAAGGCAAAAATCTACATTGCATCATTTACAGAGTCAGAGATCGTAAACTAACAACAGTTTTCAACTAAAAAATATCAAACTATTTGCTTCCATCTTTAATTTGTTATTTTCACTGAAACGGACTTTCTATGAAGAAAGCAACTATTTTATTTGCCGACTACAAAGCAACGTAACTCTTTTGGTTGAGCATTAGCATGAACTAGCATGGAAATGATGGTTGTTAGCCACTCAAACTCAGACACCTGCTTTGAGTAATTTAAAGGTAAAAGTACTCTCTGGGTGAAGTATTTAAGAATGTAAAAGTAATTTCAGAATGGATCAGAGTCGTAGCGTTAGCCTCACCATGACAGGCTAACTGTTAGCCGGCCAGCAGCTTCTGTTTCCTGTCACAGCACTGGAGGAATCAGACGAGCTAACAAGGGCAGTAACCAGAGAAAAAGCAAGATTTCCGCGGACAAACGCTGCTCACGCTTGACTTGACTGTTGCACCAGACGCTGCAGCAGGTGACTCACTTGTGTTTGTGCAACAAAAGTGAAACAGTGACGCTAAACGATGCAGTGCTACCATGAATGAAAGGCGGTGGGGGGGTACACCAGTGGGATAAAGTCTCTCATCACTCATCGGTTTTGGTGGGAAAAGATGAAATGTGCTTTTAGTCTTGAGGAAAACTGAAGGAATCAAACACTTCCTTGCTTTAAAGTGGAAACAGAGGAGACTTCCTCCCTCATGCAGGTAACGGAGGCACCATCAGGGAGGAACAAAGACGCCGAGTCTAAACATCAGGCTTGAAACCATCACCATGGCTGTCCTGGAGGACACAGAGGCAGCTTGTGTGTGTGTGTGTGTGTATGTGTGTGTGAGAACGTGTTTGTGCGCGCGGGATTGTCAGCCTCTCTTGGGGTGGTAACGCACACCGCAGTGGTGCGGTAGGGGGGCGAGAGGCTCAGCGGCAATTCTGTGGAGCTCATTCCTCCACCGGTCACAAGGTTAAGTGCCACAGTCACACACACACATACATATGAACACTGGAGCCATTGAGATGAATGTACAGGGTAGACGCCACCGTGGGGGGGTGGGGGTTTACATACACACACACACACTCACATATAGGAGCTGAAGGGAGAGTGACCACACACACGGCTGGAGCTCTTATATTTAATGTAATCCTCAGCTTCTGTAATTAGCCTCAGCACAGCCACACTGGAAGCTCCAGTCAGACGCAGCGCCGCTTAAACGTTAGCAACAACCCAGTAACAACCGTATTTTATCACTTTAACCGTTGAACCAAATCTTTCTTTTTGACTAATCCTTACTGACATTAAAATACTGAAGTGTGAGATACCTGCTGCTGTACATCCAGGCAGCATTTACACAGATTTACCCCCCCCCCCGAATCTTTTTAAACCGATTGTTTTTTGTGGGATAACCAGAAGAGTTCTCTCTCTCCATCGTGTTTCACCATCTTCTACTTTCACCTGAATGAGTGCAACCAGCTGCAAACTCCTCTCATCACCTGGATAATATGATAGGACCACATTTCCCACAAACCCTTTCCAGTTTCAATGAGTTCATCGCATGCTAACTGAGAACTTGCTATCAGCTGCTGGTGACTTCTGGAGTGAAGCGGGTCATATGCGGTGGAGGAACTGAGCCCGATTCTTGTCATGTTCTGTCGTCAGGAACAAGGAGGCTTCACACTCTGCCTGTAAGACTAAACGCGGGGCTGAAACAGTCCTTTTGCTGAGTCGGAACATTCCACGAGTGAGGCCAGTTGCTTCATCAGAGACAAACTGGATCACTCAGTGCCGTTACCGAGCTGCCCTTTAACGTGGCTAAATTCATCAAAAACAAAATCTCATCTGTGACAATGACTTAACATATATAACATATTTAACTGGAAGAATTCCACAAATTTAGCGGGATTGGTTTTTTGGAGATCAACTTTTTATTGCCTCTCATTTTGATCCAGCAAGTAAAAACAACGCTGATGTCACATGACAAACATCAGAAATACCACCTAGATGCACATTGGTACGTCACTGGTGTGAATTAATGCTTCGTGTTTTAGGTTCTTGGAGTATGAAGAGTTGAATAACTCAAACTTTAAATGACATAAACTAATCAAAGATGTTTGTTTTCTCTCTTGTACTCTCTCACTGGCTCAAAAAAATTAAAATTTAAAAATATTACTGAAACAGTTTTTTAAGCCCAGTCATAAAAAAAGAAAGAGAGAGAGAGAGAGAGAGATAACAGATGTGTACATCAGTGTTAAAGGAGCAAGAATGTGAAGTTAGCGGCTAGGCTACATGCAGGGTGTTGTGCACCAGCCCAGAGGAAGCAAGCTCCAGCACTAGGGTTAGAGCTAGGGCTGGAGCTGGGGCTGGAGCTAGTGCTGGAGCTAGTGCTGGAGCTAGGGCTGGAGCTGGTGCTGGAGCTAGTACTGGAGCTGGGGCTGAAGCTAGTGCTGGAGCTAGTGCTGGAGCTAGTGCTGGAGCTAGGGCTGGAGCTAGGGCTGGAGCTGGGGCTGAAGCTAGGGCCGGAGCTGGGGCCGGAGCTAGGGCCGGAGCTAGGGCCGGAGCTAGGGCTGGAGCTGGGGCTGAAGCTGGGGCTGAAGCTAGTGCTGGAGCTAGGGCTGGAGCTAGGGCTGGAGCTAGGGCTGGAGCTAGTGCTGGAGCTAGGGCTGGAGCTAGGGCTGGAGCTGGGGCTGAAGCTAGGGCTGGAGCTGGGGCTGAAGTTGGGGCTGAAGCTAGTGCTGGAGCTAGGGCTGGAGCTAGGGCTGGAGCTAGTGCTGGAGCTAGGGCTGTAGCTGGGGCTGAAGCTAGGGCTGGAGCTGGGGCTGAAGCTAGTGCTGGAGCTAGTGCTGGAGCTAGTGCTGGAGCTGGGGCTGGAGCTGGGGCTGAAGCTAGTGCTGGAGCTATGGCTGGAGCTAGTGCTGGAGCTGGGGCTGAAGCTAGTGCTGGAGCTGGGGCTGAAGTTGGGGCTGAAGCTAGTGCTGGAGCTAGGGCTGGAGCTGGGGCTGAAGCTAGTGCTGGAGCTAGGGCTGGAGCTGGGGCTGAAGCTAGTGCTGGAGCTAGGGCTGGAGCTAGTGCTGGAGCTGGGGCTGGAGCTGGGGCTGAAGCTAGTGCTGGAGCTGGGGCTGGAGCTAGGGCTGGAGCTAGTGCTGGAGCTAGTGTAGCTTGGCTGGGCTGCCGAGCATCTGTCTTTGTGTCTTTGTGTCTGGGGTAAACCCCCGCTGCTGCCGAGCTTTTGTCTCCTCCTGATCGGCTCTAATGCTGCAGCACTAATTGTTTAACACAGAAACACGTCCTTTCTCCCTTTAATGTTTTTGTTTTTATTGTCATCGATGCATTTATTACAAAACCTTTGTGGATTTTGAACACACGCCTCCTTCCCTCCCTCCCTCCCTCTCTCTCTTCATCTTCCTCTCTTTACTCTCACTCTCTCTCCAAAATGCCCGCCCTGAGAAAGAGAGGAGGGAGGGAAAAAAAAGAAAATGTGAACATCAGCAGAAAAACGGATGTCTGGCAAGTTGCATCATTTTCAGAAACAAACAGTGTGAAACCGTGTTAGCCAGCCTATTAGCATATATACATAAAGAGCGTGTGTGCGTGCCCGTCTCCAAAATAAAAGGAAAACACAAAAAGAGGCAAACGTTACTCTCCGCTACCCGTGACGGAGGTTTCTCAAAGAGATAAAGCTCTGGGTAAACATGTGATCGCCGCAGATCCAATCAGCTCAAACAAAGGGGATATGCAATGGAGCTGGGCAAAATGTGTGTGTGTGTGTACACATTAATGTAGGTGTGTATCTACTATAATGTAGCGTGTTGTTGACGGTAGAAGTACAGAAGGAACGGCGGCGCTGGAGCCAGGCACCAATGTTATCATTTGCATCATAATGGTAAACTGATAAGAATAGTGCTGCGTCGATGCTAAGCTCTTAATGTGCATTGAAATTGCTTACCTTCAAGAAATGTGTCACCATATTCCTGTTGATGTGCGCGTATTGTTTCATGGTTTCATCATACACCCCCCCCCCCCAAAAAAAAACAACAACAAAAGTCTCACGAAGGTATCGTGGGAGTGATTTAAGAGACCGTGAGTGAAGATGAGGACGCCTCCTGAAATAGGTAACACAAATCTAACCAGCCGGAATCAACTTTTTATTTGTTTGTGAGATTCAAGATGGAAATAAGACGTTAAGCTGAGGACAGAGAGAGAGAGAGAGACGGAGAGAGACAGGAGCCACACACACTGACAGCTTCCCTTCTTTGTCTCAAAGTTGAGAATCAGGAACGACAAAATCTTTCAAACTTTTACTCACAAATTTGATTTTGATTGTTTTATCAAGCGGACTTGAACTTTTTGTAAGTTTGTGCCTCAAATCCATCAACGAACCAAAGGAGTTTGTGTTCAATTTGGCCGAACTGGCGGTTTGTTTACTGAGGGGTAGATGGAGTTTGTTTCAACCAGATATAAATATTGAGATCCTCCCTTCAAAAATAACCTTTCATGACACTTCAGCTAAACTTCGGTCTCCATTGGCCTTCCGTAACAAGTGTGATATTAATGTTCCATGAGTTCTAGTTTCACCATGAAACAAAGAAACAAAACTCCTCGTGAATTCGAGACTTCTGACGGTGAGTAACTGATGGACGAGCAAGCACTTTCTGGTGAGGTGTCACTCAGTCGACGTCACCCTCGGCTCAGACGCTTCCACAGAAGCAGCAAATTGTCCGACCGGACACGCAAGTATCCATTTCTTTAATTCTTAACGTTTACTCTCGTGAGAGGACGACGCTGCTGCATGCAGCTGCTCATCAACACTTTCCCTTTCATTTTGATTACAACCAACTACAAAAAGAAATCAAATTTGAGCTCTGACCTAAAGTGACCTCCTCAAAATTCTCCTCAAGTAAAAGCAGAAATTGAAACCACTGTTTAAAACTGTGGAGAAGGGAAATGCACATCGGGTTTGTCTGATTTCTGCTGCAGCACAACAAAGGATAAATTCATGAAACACAGTAGAGAAACAGACTTCAACTGCTCGGATGTTCCAGCCTGCTTTTATCTTAGCAAGTGAAATATTTGCATAAATGGTCGCAAAACTACAGAGATTACGGTAATACTGAGGTTTTTTTTCTGTATGGCAGAAATAAAGTTTATTATGTACAGTTATTATTCAAAAGGCATGAGAACATTAGAGGACACATCCAAAGACAGCGCGTCCCCCCTCCCCCGGCCCCCCCTCAGTAACCACCTCAGCCTCCTCCCTCCATCATCTCCCCAGGAGGCTACAGAGGCCCTGTACATCCCAGATAAGACCTTCTCAGAGGGAGGGAGGAGGAGGTGGTGGATGGGGAGAGTGGGGTGGGATGGGTGGTGGTGGAGGGAAGGAAGGGGGTGATGGGGGGGGGCTTCAGGGTCACCACAATGGCACGCTCCTGATAGCGCTATCAGCTTATGCTAATCACCAGCTAAGTGTTTCAGGACGAGAGGGAGCAGCGGGGCGCTATCCTAAAACATGCGCTTCCTACTTAACCTGCGCCGTATCGCGATGAGCCCCGGCTCATTCAAACAGCCGCTCTTTATTTAAAGAGTGACGACAGTGACGAGACGGCGAGACAGAGAGAGAAAAGAGGTCCAAATTGATTAATCATGTCACAAATTGATGTTAAGTGCCATCGCTGATACGGCTCCTCGTCTTTTTATTTGACCAACTTGGCTTTTGGAGGGTATTGTTCTGCCAATAATGGCGAGGATGGGAGGGGTATCGAGAGCACAGAGTGGCTGTGTAATGTAATGTAAGGCGCCATTGTTACCTGGGCTTACTGTACATGACAGGTGAGAGATAAAGAAGTGTGCAGGCCAAGCTCCCCTCAACCTACAGATATTTCAAGATGAAAAACTTGGCTGATAAACGCACCTCAGGAACAGAAGATTTAGATAAAAGTCCCAGTGAAAGTAGGAGGGGAGACTTCAGTGTCTGAGAGGAGCATTTACTCGCCACTAGAGGAGGTGGCGGGGAGAGGGGGGGCCTTTGGCTCCATCATTCCAAGCCTGGCATCTTTACGTCAAACCTGCCGGACCTTCATTAATGTTCATCCCACCATCCTTCCTGCTTGGCTTTCACTCAAACTGGCTTTTGCTATCTTCATCAGTGGCTCCAAAGGCCGGGTTGGACCTCGATGAACATCTTATCAGAGGCCCAACGAGCTAAAACAAATCATTTCTTGCAGAAAATGTGAATGGAAAATAAGTCACTGAAGCAAGGCTGAAAAATGGCTGAAACGCTCTTAAAAGCCGAAGCTCCAACACAGCGAGAGATGAAGAAAAGCTTTTGAACGAGGCAGGAAAAAGCTGGAGGTGCCATGAATTCTAAAAGTGGAATTTTGCAATTTCTTTATTCCCTTCCCTTTCAAATAAAATTGCATATCATAACAAGTATAAAAAAATAGAAATGTAAAACCTAGTAATGCCCTTCGAGAGCTGGACATTTTTGAAACTGAAGTGGCTTCTGTAGCTGAACATCTGCAGGAGTTCGTGCTTCACAATCTAAAAATAACAGGTTCCTTCGCAGGAAGGGGACACCAGTCTGGTTTGAGGGGGTGAACTCGGGTCCTCCGCCGGGCTGAACTCTGTCAAACCCCAAATTAAACGATGCCCATTTTTTGAGCCAAAGCGTAATGGGCTCTTCTTTGGTCCAAACTACATGTGTCCAGCAAGTTTGATTAAATTCGGCCAAGTAGTTTTTTGCGTAATCCTGCTAAAAGACAAACAATCACACAAACAGCACCTCGGCTCCCAGGCGGAGGGAGCAAGACGCATGTTGTGGAAGTGTTGAGGGGAAGAAGAGAATTGGATTGTGAGAAGTCAGGGGGACATGAACCTCCTGTCCCCAGTGGAAATTAGGCTCTTGCCATCTTCAGACAGCTGGCTTTTGTGCAAACTGTGGAAATGAAGTTTGGTTCAGTGCCATATCTGCTCTCCTCTCCTCTGTCCATCTCCACCTCCCTCAGTCTCTCCTTCTGTTTAGATAGAGGAGCTCTGGGGGACCCGAGGGACAGGAGGTGAGGTCCACAGATAGAGGACCCCATTGTGGTCCAACGGGAAATGCATTGTGGCTGGATTTGTCCAGTTTTATGTAAAAGCAATACTCTTTTCACCTGAACTAATACAAGCTGTAGCGTAAGCCCCTTACTGCCATGTGCTGCATTTTCCCCTAATCTCTCTGGATTCAGCAGCGTCCCCACATACCTCAGGGCACTCGCTGATAAAGCCTTAACTCTATACTCCTCTCTCCCTCTCCTCCTCTAGTCTCTCTCCTCACACTCGCTCCGAGTCTCTCACCCATCTGCCTTTTTCCCTTCCTCCTGCCCTGTTCTCCCTCTTTTCTCTTTTTCCCAGGACACCGATGAAGCAGCCTAGCAAAAAATTAAAGTGATCAAGAGATTTAGAGGGACGAGGAGAAAATCACTTTGTGAATTCCATCTAGGGGAGGAGATGAGAAATGTTGAGGAGGAAAAGAAGAAAAATGAGTGGAGGGAGGCGGAGGGATTTGAGCTAAATCAACTTCGCCATCGTCGACTGTTGTGGGGCTTCACGAGAGGCTTTATGTGACAGTTCTTCTGTCCTACCGTCTTCACTGTAGAAACAATTAAAAAGAACAATTATTAGCTGGCCAGGGAACCTCTAGCGGGATGAAACCAGAGACCTTTACGCTCCCTGGTTTCTGACCTCCAAAACAACCGGATCAGTGGGAGCTCCATCACACCAGCATCTCCTCTGAGGTTCAATCGTACTTAAGCGGCAGCGTGATTTAGACTGAGCGACCATGACCACTCAGCACCACGGTTCATGGCGGTGGCGGCGGGATGTGCAAGGGCCCGAGTCCACAAGACTCTTTTGTTTTTTAGCATCTTTTTTCCATCTGTGTCTCACGGTGAGCACTTGAACGCTGCCACTTCACGAGAGAGCGCTGCAGTCAGTACTTTCACACGACGGTCTGACCGATTCGAGTAAAAAAAAAAACCCAAAACTCCAAACTTTTCACGTGTCATTTGGCTCTTCCGGGTCAGGACTCGTCACCATGGTAACGTTCACGCTGGAGGAGAGAGGCTTGTTCTTGCTGCATCTGTTATATCTAGGAAAGTCTAAATCAGGTTAGCATGGTGGTTCACGCTAGCACCAAACTGGAAGTGTTTACTGTTTGTTTTCATCGCCAGTCAAAGGGTTGGTGGACGACTGATCACACGTCTGGATTAATTAGACCTGGATGTTTTTGGACAGTTTAGCTGTTGTTAGCCATCAGCCTCTGTTAGCTTTACGCTAAATAAGCATTGCTGGCTCTGACTGCATTCTGTAGTCCCAAAGACGTTACGTAGGAGGGAAAAAAACTTCTCAGAGCTCAAAATACTTGAAAGACCAAATACATGTTTCGGGTCAGGTGTCCTTTTAAAGCTGCAGATCAAAGCTACATGCTAACTACAATAACAGAAGCTCAGAATGATTTCAGGGATTCAAAAGCTGAATTGTGGCTTCGTATCTCTTTCTGTCCGACTCCTGCAGAGGTGCTACGCATCTACAGAGCAACTGTGCTTGTGCGCGTCTCCACCTGCATCCACCAGCAGTCCAAACTCTGCATGACAAAGACAAAACAGCTTCAAAGGACACAGGAGTCTTAACGGAAGGAGGAAGATGAGGAGAGGGGACGAGCACAAGGACGAGATAAAACAAGAGCGGGAGTGAGGAGGACGAGCCGAAGCAAGGACGAGGTGAAGGAGAAGGAAGATATCACGTTTTTGGGTTTTTTTTTATGTTTGACTTCAGAGAAGAGAAACTCACAGCAGTCCAATCCCAGAGAAGACAGCTCCAGATTACACAAAAACATGCCAGCCGAGGTAGATTAGGAGGAGATAGAAAACACAAATAACAGGCAGGAAGACCTCTGAGGACATGGAGTGATGTTCAAGCACTAGTCGCTGCTATAGTATCTGTAGTTTTTGGCAAGAATATCCCTGTGTGGGCTCGCGAACAGTTAATCTCCCCTGACAGAATCTTCATTTGAATAAAGATTCTGTCAGCGCCATGTGCTGTTTGGTTGCTTAAGACGAGAACCTACAGGAGCTCCGGCGAGAGAAATTGCTTTGACAAATCACAGTTGACGGGAGGAAGACGCCGTCCTACCTGTGCACAGCCAAACACCTCAGCAGAACTTTCAAATCTGAAGCAATCTGAGAGGAAGATGGCAAAATACACCTCAGAGATAGAATAGCGGCTTAAAGATTAGGACGTTTTTATTTTTACATCTTGAGCTTTTGAGCCTTTCTGAAATCATCTGATGTCGGTCAGATGTAGAAATCAGGACCTGCAGGAGATGAAATACGTAGTCGAGGATGAATATTTAAATCCTTGTTCTCAAAATTAAGATAAAATAAGACACTGCAAGTAAATTTAAGTACTTGTTCTGACTAATTAAGGATAAATAGTGGCTAATCACAAGAGATTCCCAGGAACTGTTAATACTCTCAGAGTTTGTCAATCAGAGATTTCTGGACATTTCAGTCATATTGTGACCGGCCAGCCAGGAACTTTTAGCATTCTTGGTACAACAGATCCAGCCTGACACTGAATGTCTTGTATGCATTGCTCTAAAATTATTTTTGCGATGTTAAAGAGACAAGAGACGGATCAGAGCTGTTACAGGAAGCAGGCGTGGGTGTCAGGAGTCTTGGGTGATGGCGTTCGGTTACTAATTTCATATGTTTTCAAAAGCAGAAATACTTCAATGTTACCACAACATGTACACATGCAAACACAAGCTGTGTTCATGTTTGCCCACACACAGGAAACAAAGTTCAAGAACATAAATGTTTCAAGTTGAACCACTATTTCCCTCTTCCATTTTTTAATGTCTAGTCATGCAAAAGTAGTGTAATCAGTTACTTACATTATTGTAATGTAACTAATTACTTTCAAGTGAAAGCAGCTAGTAATGTCAAATATAATACGCTTTGTAAGTAACTTTCAATTTGCAGTACTTGAAAGGCTGAATGCAGTTTTTTGGGTGATTCGGACCTGTGTGCATGGCGCCGGGGTCAAAAGGTCACTCTTGCAAAGGTATGTATTCTCCTCTCGAGGCTGGAGGCGGCGTCCCAGAGTGAAACACGCGCTAATGGGGAAACTCCACATGCACAGTCAGCAATTTACAAATTTACAAACTCCTCAGGTGATTTTCTAACATGACACGCAGTAACTTGTTGTTGATGTGTGAACAGAGCAAGAAAACACTGTGTCACTGGTGGGGAGCCATGATGGTGGGTGGGCAGTCGCGAGCGTGTGTTTGTGTGTGTGTGTGTGTGTGTCTGTGTGTGGTAGGAAGCCGTGCAGCCACGTATCACCGTTCTCCATCAGAAAATTTCTATCAGTAGATAAAACAAGGAGGAACAACACCTCAGACAAGATATGCCTCCACTAATCTCCAGCACTTATCAAGGTTTCCCTGCTAATATCTCCTCCTCTAGTACCCCCACCACACACACACACACACACACACCTTACCTGATCCCTCCCAGCACACACACACACACACACACACACACACTGTCCGACTCCCACCGTGCAATTGTGCGCCCGCCGCCCTGGCAATGTGCGAGCGTGTGATACTGAGAGAGGGTAATTCAGCTCCTCATAAAGACCCGGTTATAATCTGGTCCAACGACAGGTCCACCTACCCCACCCACACCTTTACACACACACACACACACACACACACACAACCTCACCGTGTCCTCGCCATGCTGCACCTACACACATACACAGTGACGAGTGAAAGCCGCACCCGGAATGACACGCACCATTATAAATAGTCTAATCTATATGGTAATAGTGTTGTATTCTACAAGCAGAGAATAGGGATAAGATAACATTGTGACTTCAGGGTTTGTACTGCCTTCTATGGTAATTGTTATCAAAGGTTATTTGGGATGACATCGCCGGCTCCTTGTGATTGGCTGGGCCCTGTTATTTACGATATGAATTATGATAACCATGATGTCTCTCTGCTCCTCTCCCTCGCCGTTCTCTTGCCGGCCACCAGATACAATAAATTGCTATCGTTAATCACGGCGCTTTGTTCTGCCATGATTACCCCTCCACCGCAATAAGAGTTTTATTTAAGGGAGAATATGGATTTGTCATCCTTCTGGCGGCAAAATGAAACTGACAATATTTTATGTCCTGACATTTAATTTGTAAAAGCGAACGCCAGCTGCATTTGCATTTTATGACACTCTCTCTCTCTCTCTGGCTTCCTCTCCTGCACTGATCCATCTCTCTGCCCTCCTCCTCCTCCATGTCTTCCTCTCTTTTTTTTTGTATCCAGAGTGGAGGTGACATTTGTGGATCAGGTTGGGGCTGGAATGAGAGCAGAGGAAAGCAGGAGGCGAGTCGATGAATGCTTTTGAATGTCGGCCAGAGTTTACGTGTTCTATTTGCATGCTGTTATTTAGCTGGAGCACATCTCCTGGCCGACGGACCGAATTAAAAATAGTTTCATTGGCAAATCTCTGCTGGATTTACATAACGGTGATCTGCAACAGGATTCTCTTCTATCAGCAGCATCAGTACACCGCACCATGATACACGCACTGATAGGAGGATCTTTTTAATCGTGGTTTTGAATGTCATGGAAATATTGGGATTTTGGTGTAAAGAGAAATATAAGTCATAAAAGAGGAAACAGCTGGTAAAGGACTCGTTCGTGGCAGGTGACGGAATCAAATCAAGACTTTACACAAGAACACATTTCTTTCCCAACATAATGCCACCCAATGTGTGCTCATGAAGGAAAGAGTCCTTCGGTGTTTGGCTGCTCGCTCACTTTGCTAATGAGCGTGTTTCAGGAAGTTTGACGCGATATGCGTTTCCTGTACAAACAGCAAAGAGAACATGACTTCTTTGGTTGACCGTCACTACCACTAAACTGTCAGCGCAGAACAATCGCTGGATCATGGCTCAGGCAGCATTGAGCAAGATAGACTGGGCAGAGCTCAAGACATAGTATGGTAACCATGTTGGTAACCTGTCATTAGTTTTTGAGATATCCAAGGCAGCCGAGGCACCAGAGGCAACTTTGACTGCACGTGCGTCTGCGCGGGGCAGCGTCAGCTAAACCCTGAATGGAAAAACAGAGCTATGATTTGCAGTGTTGAGCAGATCTGCCTCAAACTGTCAAGAGTTCTTCCTTCAACCAGACAGAAGCAACAGATCAATCATCCTTTACTCAAGCTGAATGATTTATGAACAGTCTGGAGGGTCTCCTTAAAGAGCAGCTTGCAAGTGGACCGAGATGGGAGATCCCCAGGAGAAACTAGATGGATGCTCCCCCTTCCTCTTCACATCATTGTTGGTGCTTCACAACTTACTAGGTTACATTTTCAGAAATGGCGGACTTGATTTCCATTTAGTCAGTTTTCTTAAATAAGGGTTGATAAGTTTGACTAAAATGTACCAATGACCTGATCTTTTCAATTGTGCTCGTTAACCTCAGCGGCTGATAGTTACGTAATAAATAACGTTAGCTAGAATAACTTGAGCCAAATTAGGTAGAATAATGATAGCCAAGTGTACGAATAGAATTTAGCCAATATTCTTTTAGCTGACATTTTAGATAAAACCACTGCAGAGTGGAAACGTCGTACAGGTAAGACATTACCTTTACAGTAAGTAGCAACTGGAGATATTATATAAAAATAAAAATACACACACACACACAACCTGAAAACCAGTATAATAAGAGATCTTTTATATCTTTAGCGTCCATGTTGAGTACTTAAATGCTTTCTTGCAGTTACAACTTGAGACTTCACGGCTCCATGAGCTCCATTTGAGGGCTTCATTTGTTCAACATCAAAGAAGGAGCTGGACGGGATCCACTCTGACAGTCAGGAAGGCATCACGAGATCAATCCTGTGATGAAGACTCCTTCAAATGGCCTTCCATACACCAAATTAGCCTCTAAATATTAACAGTCTAAGTACGAACACGTTCTTAGCAACGCACCACCACTGGCGGCCATATTTAAACACACGCTTGCACATTCGTGCCGGCACACACGCGCACTGGCACACACGCTGTGAGGGTTCTCCGAGAGAGAACTCAAGTCAAGTTGAGCCTTTTCCTTTCCATGTTTGTGTGGTGCCAGGCGAGCCACCCCGCTGCCACCGAGGAATGCTGATAATGCCGGCCTCGGGCTCCAACGTGCACACCAACACATGCTAACGGACGACGCCCACCCTGTTCCACCAACGGTGAAAAATGTTATGTAAACATGACAGGGAATAAACTCCTTGGAAAACAAAAAGAAAAGCCTCTAGAGAAGACTTTGAATGACTTTGACCCGCCGTTGTTGCCTTAGATGACTCAAACACACACACACACGCACACACATGCTCTATTTCTCTCAGCTCCACCTTCCTCTCACTTTCCTGACCTTCCAGTCCAGGGGGGATGGAAAGAGACAGTGAGCCCACTGGAACCTTGGGCTGAGTTATGCAGGAGCTTTGAATAATTGTCCCACAATATGAGTGTCTCTGATTAATTGCCTGAGATAAGGTCTGCTTTCCTCCCTATACTCCTCCCATTTGCCCCCCCCAGCTCCAGCTCCCAGGCCCGCCTGCCTGAGCTCCCATAATCAGCCCAGACTACTGAGAGAGAAACTATTTAACTGACCCTGTCATCTCGGAGCACGATGATGGCTGTCGTAATTACTCAACAATAACAAAGGCCCTCATTTAGCTCTGACGGCTGCCTGCAATCAGCAGTTCTATGAATAACTTAACAAATAGGAATGGTGGTGGGGTGGGGGGGCGGGGGGGGACGTATTTACAGTCGCATTAATTCAAGGCCCAAAGACAATACATGTCACCTCCAGCTAACTCTGGACTCAGGTGACAATCAGTAGGTGTGTAAGCATGTGTGTGTGTGTGTGTGTGTAAAGTTAGTTGGGATTAGTCTAATTACAGGGACGAGGTCGACTTTCTTTCTTCCACTAAAGTTAAAGACGGTTGATTTTAAACCAGCACATCACCTGCAGACACGGAACATTTAACATCCCACAGACGTGTTTCCTGGGAGCTGCCGCATCACTGCAGAGGCAATCATCACACCGACACGTTTACAGGAGAGGCCGCGACGCAAACGGGACACGAGACACAAGACAAGTTGTTTCTAACAATTTGATTTGTTTTAATTTGTGGGAACAAGTTAAATCCTGCGGCTATAAATGACTCAAACTTTGGGAATAAGTTCCTCTTAGTGGCAACAAAACATTTTTTTCAGTTTCTCTATTCTTAATTAATTTTAATAGATGAGGTGTGCAGTAGTTTTACATGATTTTAGGATCTTTGTAATCGTAGTATGAGAATTTCAACTTTATTTCAATAGTTTTAAATTGTGTTACCCTCCATTGGAGGATCTACAGAGCAGAACAAATATATTATTAACTGTTGTGAAAATGAAAGTATCGATGCCTGATGTATTGATCAGCTTGTCCCTCTGCATAGATTGATCGGATCACGTGATGCAATCACAAGACGACGACCAGGTGAGGTTTTGAGTGAACGGCGGCGTCGTGACGTGCTGCTCCACCGCCTGCACCTTCAGTTGTGCATCTGCTCGTTTCTGAAGCCGAAGTCATCTGCTGCCCAAAGTATCGGCTTCTGTAAGCACAGATAGCACCTGCACTTTGTTCAACACGCTATTTACATATCAAACAGCCGCCCGCCTGTTGTTGCTCCCCGCATGGAAGGCAGACACAGAAGAAGAGCATTTCCTCTGCAGAAATGTATAAACTAAACAAGGGAGAGAAAAGAGTAGTTATAATGGCGGAGGCGGAGGCGAACTGTGTGGAGCTCCGTTTACTGATAAACACACCGGGCCTTTATAGTGTTACAATAAATTGTCAGACCTGCGCGCGCGCGCGCACACACACACACACACACACACACACACACACACACACACACACACACACACACACACACACACACACACACACACACACACACACACACACACACAAGCAGGGCAGCCAAGACAAAGTTATATAAAGTTTGACTCGAATTTCAGAGGGTTTGAGGGGAAGCGATAGAGAGAGAGGGCGTCGGAGGGGGTGGGCTGGTGTTGGGCGGCAGCGGGGGGGGGAGGGGGGGGGCGTGAACGCTGAGCGTGCACTTGACACTCAGCTAATGGTAAATCCTCAGCTTTATACTGTAATTTACTGCCGAGCCTTCAGGCCAAACTGCCTTTGAAGTGCTCCGAAATGTCAAATCAATTATTACTTAAATGAAAAAAAAAAAGAATTCAATTTATGCGTTTCATGATAATCGGTAACATTTCATGATAGAAAAAAAAAGTGAAGCAATTTGAGACGATTTGAGCCCCGGCTTCATTTTTCTCTGCAGTTCTTTTTTATTCCGTCTACTCAGATATGCTGATTGGGAATATAAAGTTGTTGATGATTGCGTCTTTTCTTCATCTTCTCCTTTCTTGTGTCATCGTGATCGCAGAGTAAGGAAAATCAATTTGGCGGTATAATACTCTTCATCAATTGGAACTGGGTGATAATGATGTTCTACACCTGTGTGTGTGTGTGTGTGTGTGTGTGTGTGTGTGTGCGCGCACGTGCGCGCGCAGTGTTAGCATGGAACAATACACCTTCTTCATGATTCATTACTTCCTAATGTCGCTGCCTGAATAAAGACGGTACAGGCCCTCTGAATTACACACTCCTCACGCTAATGGCTTAAAAATAGGCCCAACCCGCCTGCACGCCGCCGCCGCCGCCCTCCTCCCCGCGCTGGTCTTTGTTCACGGACAGGTAAAGCAAGCCAGGCGTGAAGTGACATACCTATGATGACAATATTACCAGCAACGTCTTCTACAGTGACTCTAAATGAGACTTTTGATGCTTTCATGATCGGATCGAGTCGTTTAAGTTGTTCGATACAAAGTAACAAAATCAGACTCGCTGATACTTCCGAACTCGTCGTATTCACATCAGCGAAGGAGGTCGCTTGTGTACCAGCTGGATTACGTAACTGCTAAGAAACTGAGGTGACAATTTTTCTCCACTCTCTGTTGTCCTCCTCCCAGAAGGTGGACCAGATCCATCACATTTGGTCAGGAACACTTTTCGTTCGGGTTTTCATGAAACAGCATAACTGTGGCAGGAGTACAAAAACATCAGCAGTACCAAAACAGCAGTTTTCCTCTTTACAGGACTGAAGTTGTTGTTGTGGAAAAACTATCAAGCATCCAAACTTGAATTACGTGATTTAAAAAAAATACAATAAATAACCCAGTGAAGAAATTATTGATAACAAAATGACTTAAAAATGGGTTTAATGTTTGTGTGAACACAATTAATATCATGAAAATCTGCATGTCTGTCTGTAAATGTTTCCCCAACTCCTCAAGAGCTGGCCTGGACCGTTTCCAGCCTTATTTATATTATATTATACTGTATAAATATATTTTGCTCCACTGAACCAAATATTTATCAGGATCCACATTAAAACCATGAATATACATTATCAGTGTAAATGTGCATCTGTGTTTTTCACACACATCCAGGTATACCAGAGGATATTAATGAAATCGTCTACAAGTGTCGCACTGTTGAAGAAAGAGGGGAAAAAATCTGGATCTGCTGCCTGAAAAAAATGTAATGGGAAAGTTCAGGAACGTCAGCCAGGTACTTTCTCTGCCATTCAGGAAGAAACGGCAGAGAAAATAGAACCTTTCTGGCGGAACTTTACACATCTCAGCCACAAATCTGTCTGCACTGAGTTTGAAAAATAGACCAGAGCTGAAGATAGAATAGAAACTCTACCACTGCCCTCCATACTGCTTTCTACTACCCTGGTGGTTTTTAATGCTGCTTTTATGACATTGAGTGCACCAGGAGAGAGAGAAAAGAACAGAATGGGAATGAGAACCTGGAGCTACAGTTCTACAAGAGCTTGTTGAAGGAAAGTGCTGAGCAGGTACGTAGGAAGACAACCACCAAGGTGCTCTAGACTGCATCAGTGAAACCAGACACATTGAACGTTTATATTTAATTACTGATTATTTTCATGGATTGATGACAGAGCATGAATTGATGTTTTGTAGCAAAGGGTTAAAGGATAAAGCCCAGGAAGTCGAGCGAACGATGAGTGGGAATAAGAAGCGGAAAAAATCTGTGAAATCAGAAGTTCAGTGTTGGTGTCTGGCCCCAGCGATTAGTCTGAGCCCGGCGGGACGCCGACCACCCTCAGACGTTCTCAGTGACTCCTGGCCTGAGTCAGCTGTAGGCTGGATGGATTGGGGGGGGGGGGGGGGGGGGGGGAGAGGAAAGGAGGCAGACAGACTCGCTGCCAAGCACCCACATCTCTCTCTCTGCTCCCTCCCTTTGTGTACCGTGTGGAATAACATACCTTTTATTCCCCCTCCTCCTTTCTGTAAAGCGATCAGGGCCCCTGATAGTGAAGCCGATTACCAAACCACAGGAGCAGCCTCCCCACCAAAACAAAGTGTTTTTCTGCTCCTGTTTTTTCAAGGCCTGGCGCCACCCGGAGTACCGTAAACAATAAACACAGGCCAACACCGGGCCATCAGGCGTTTTTTTTTTACTCGAGGGCAGCACATCATCATGGCAGGTACAGTGTGTCATTGTGAGTAATTGCTGGTGCGTTCAGAGGCAGGGCGTGCATTGCTGAGTGACACATAACAATCCACACACTTCCTGTGAACTTCCCATCAAAGTTCTTATCACCTGTCCTTTGTCCACCTCGTATAATAAAGACTTTCCCCCCAAATAACCTGTTTCCAAGCATCTGTGCCGCCTTTTGTAAGTGTTGAGTCGTTTCCAGCCGCGAGGCCTCGCTATCTTTACATCAGCCCTGGCCCGGCTCGCGTCGAAGCAGTTCTGTTAAATGCTGGACTCCTAGCAAATTGTCTATTACTTCAAAGTGGCCAGCGATTATGTCCCTGAGTGATTAGGGGCTGTTAAGAGGGAGCCACTTGAGCATTGCCAGTGAACCCATGAAGGAATGCCGGCTCGGTGCCGAGCAGCGAGGGAAAACGCTGCCGGAGACGAACAAATCACATAAAGGCAACAGCCGTGCAGTGCTGGAGAAGGAGAGCAACGTCGGCCTTTCCTGCATCTATAGAACAAAGATGTGCACAGCAACGGTGCATAGAAAGGGAGAAAATTTAAGATTTCTTAGAAAAGCCTGAAATGAAATGGAGACAAACGCTATGATGTAGATGGCGAACACACTCAGGGAGGTAAAATCATTAGCAAAGCACATCAGGGGACAAACGCTTCCATTACATTCCAACTGTTACCAGATTTTCCAACTTTTCAGCACCAAACTGTTCTTGTTTGCCCTTTTTTCCCCCTTCATCTCCACATCAAACAGACAATAGAGACAAGCTGAGGAGGAGGAGGAGGAAGGATGAAAGTGAGGGAGGGCGAGCGAGGCTCTGGCAGTGGAGAGACCTGGGGAGCGAGGCCCCGAACGTCCGTTTTAATGGAAATAATAAGCTTCTATCTCAGGCAATTAAGTCTGCATTTGATACTTATCTCAGAGTAGAGGTCCGCTGTGCCATCTAAAGAAAATGTTTGCGTTTGAAAAACTCCATCATATAAACAAGATAAGGGGGAGAACACGTTTGCGTGCCGCCTATCGCATCCCAGCCTGCCTTTGTTCTTGGAGGGATAAGTGAGTCTGGAGCAGGTTTCCCGGACCGGCTAACGTCCTGGATCGCTCCGTTCGCAACACAGGACGCACCGCCGAGTTCCCTCTGAAAACATACGACCAGGTAATGTTGGTTTGTAGACGCTGACATGGCCGCGGCTGTGGGTCTGACAGTTTGTGCCTTGAGCTTCGAGGTT
Organism: Aulostomus chinensis; assembly: GCF_037954235.1. Taxonomy (NCBI): domain Eukaryota; kingdom Metazoa; phylum Chordata; class Actinopteri; order Syngnathiformes; family Aulostomidae; genus Aulostomus; species Aulostomus chinensis. The sequence continues at coordinate 10,118,298 of NC_141323.1, read as the reverse complement.
TGTGTCTTACTAGAAAAACCTTAAACTGAGAAAATGTTTCACCTCACACGTCTGTTAAAATATCACGCAGCTTTACTGTGTTCACCTGGATAGAAGTGCTGCAGTATAATCAACCGCCCTGCAATAAATCCTGCTGTCACCAGAATGCTAATGTTTTTAATTTCTTGAATTTGTATGAGATTTGTTTATTTAATTCACATCAATGGGATGGAGGAAATATTAGGAACTCCTGCAGATTATAACCCTGATTAGATGATTTATGGCTGTGCTGCTTCAGTTTTATCTTGGTGTAACAGTCTACAGCTGTGATGATATATAATACAGCTCATACATTTTATTATATATATATATATATTTATTATATACGCATGAAGTAGTCATTTAACACAATTGTTCTATATATTTTAAACATCTAAGCAGGTTCCATCATCATCTTTTGACCTGAAAATGACAAACTGCTGCTTATTGAGGAGCAACATAATTATAAAGAGTGAAGGACTTTTTAGTTTGAGTCAAATGCTTTCCAGCTAAAGAAACAGCCCTTACATTTTTGCTTAAAAGCTTTTGTGGAACTTGACTAAATAAATTGAGTTTCATTCAGAATTTAAATACTTGTGCATAACACATCATTTTCTTAATTTATGCCATGTCATCAAAAAAATTGGGGGCATTTTTTTTAATATTTAGCTCAACCTGCTATCGTCTGGCTTCTGCCTGCAATGACTTTTACATGTTTCATGGGGTCACATGACCCTGCAGTAGTATCTATCGAGGCTCTTCCCTCAACCATAGACACGTGAAGGTACCTCAGCTAATGTTGTCATCTCAGACACATCTTCAAGTCTAATACGCTTCAGTACAGATATGAAGTAGCCGCCACTGGTTTGTGGTGCGTTCAGGACCTCAAACCTGATGCACTAGACAGACCGGAAGGCTCCTCCTGGTCTACTGACGGCAGGAAAGGGTCAACTGCCTTTTTTAAATTAAAAATAAACTGCATATGTGCAGTAGAAAAATTATATTGTGTTTTTACACACTCGTCTGGTCGTTTCTCAGATCAACACTGATGAAATGGATGAAGGGTGGCGGGAGAGTTGGTTCATGTCAGGGAGACGTGTAACATGACATGCTAAACGTGCTACTGAACACAAACCCATGACTCTACGCTGACAAATCTCCTGTAATTACTCGGCCAGACAAATGGTCGGATTCTCAATGATAATGGTTTTCTTTGTCAGCGCAGATACCGAGAACGGCGCCCTGTTTTCATTCCTGTCAATTCGGCGTCACGCATCACCTCAGCTCCATCAGCAGGGCTCATCTCGTCCTTTGTCTTCACCTGGGTCACGAACTGTCCCTGTTACGAGTTCCACTATCAGTCCTGAAAGTCTGCATTTCACACATACAGTACTGACTGCATACCATACGCACAGTTACACACACACACACACACACACACACACACACACACACAGGCTGAACTTCTCACACCATCAGATAAAACTGAGTTTTTTTCTTTTAGACTTTGTCAACTAGACTAAATCCAGAAGTATCATCATCATTATCATCATCATTATTATCAAAATGATACTAAAATTAAAAATTAAATAAAAATCCCTGGAGAGACATTCAGGCCCGCCACAGACACGTCAAGGTCTTCTAAACAAACATGAATTTCTTTGACTAAAACTAAAATATTCACTTTAAAGTCAACTCAAGCTTGACTAAATAAACTAACTAAAACTAACAAGGACACGTGACATGAAGACTAAGCAGGAAAAAGTGGCAGAGGCACAAAGATGAACACGAACCCACTCCTGACCTGAGAAGATCCTTCTGATATTTTGAGCGTTTCTTACTTTGTTTGCTACATAAATAAAGTGTAATTGGCGACTGTTCTCTGGGTTTAGCTATAAACTTGTCAACAGACGTGTGGGACATTTCATATTCATGATAATGATTGTTAGCATTAGCAGTAGATGCTATTGCTGCGGTTGAGTTCATTTAATTCAGAATTTAATGTGTTTTCCCTTTTTTTTTTATTTTACTGTTTGACACCATGCAGACCCTCATTTTTTAATTATTACCTCAAACTCTATTCAGAGTTAAAAGTTAGAAACACAGCCGGACGTGGACCGGACGAGGCTTTTTGTGTGCTTTTTTCTTCAGGTCAGGACGTCGAGGCCAAACCAACACACGAGGCCCCTCTGACGCTAAGAGCCAACGCCAGCGCGGGGTCACGACCCCGGCCAGAATGCCTCGGAGGTCACGGGGTCGGGTCAATCGGAGGGGAATGTTATCCATAGCATCAGAGTTTATTTGTTTAATTTTCCATCAAATCCCAGTGTCTGCCTCTGATCAAGATGACGGCGGAGAGCGAGAGGAGGAGGGAGAGAGCCGGAGCGAGAGCCTACTGCTTCAAATTAGGCTGGAAAAATAATCCAGCGTTACCTCAACTAAACACGGTACTTTAAACTTATTGTCAGAAGTCAAATAAGCTTTACAAGCCACAAAAACAGTGTGAGGCCGCGCAGCCGGAGGAGGCTGCGAATTCACATGAAGGTCACTGCAAGTGTCATGAATATTTCTCCCCTTTCACGCCACTTTTCTATTTTCTCCCTCGTTCAGTGTGTTACAGCTCCTCCACAGACGAGTGCCCGATTCTCACACACCGATCTGATCTTACGCTCCACCTGAAAAGCTCGTACAACGGAAGCTCGCACAGGACTTCCCTGAATATTCCGCTTCTTTTGAGGGTCTTTTCATGCCTCATGGCGGGGTCTGGTGGTTTTGACTGGCCCACAGTTTCCACTTTACTGGATCAAGTTCTGCATTTTTGTCTTATTTCGTTTCACAGATCAAACGCTGCAAACATTACAGAAGACGTGGTTTTTGTCTCTTTATTTGAGGCGAATTTTAGTTTCCTCAACACTTAAATTATCTCTGCAAACAGCTTCAATATTTTTGTAGATTAAAATATTTCATCAAGTAATCTTAACTTCATCTGTCTGAAGGACATTTCTCTGCCCAAATGCAAACTCCAAGTGTTCTGCATCTTCGGTGTGATATTATATCCACAAATGTGTCCACACACAACCGACACACGGACACGCGAGGGCAGGTATCGATATTACAAATATATAACTGCACATTATGGTTAATGCATCCTAATGCTTATATATAAAAGTTTTGATTGGTTCTGCAACTAGCAATTATTTTCACAATTAATCAATAAATTCTTTCCCTTAATAAATGTCAGAAAATCGGAACCAGTTCAATTGTTTAACCTAATTTTCAGTGGTTATTGATTAAAGAAAAGCTGATATTTAAGAGTCTCAATACAGCAAACGTTTGATTTTTTCCTTTAAAAAACATTTCAGTGAATTAATTGCCTTTTATCATCTAATTGATAAATTGATACAGCTGCGTGGATGGGATTTTGGAACAGAAAGATTTGGAAATGTCCTAAAAGAATGGTTTCTCTTTCCTAAATTATAAATATTAGAAACATAATTCAACTTCATTTGTACGTGCACCATGTAAGAGAGCCGGATAGCAGTAGAAGCAAAGAAGACACGAATGGGTAACAGAAGGAGTGCACGTAGTTTATCATCTTCAAATAAGAAAGAATGATGAACTCCAACTTATGTTGCAAGAATTAATGGATTATTACGCAGATGAACACACTATGAGTCGAACATAAAACGTGAATAAATATTATAAAAACAATTGTAATACGAATCATGATCAACAAATCAGATCATGATTCATATTACAATTACAATTGTAATATGAATCATGATCGACAAATCAGATCATGTGACCAACATGACGTCTCATTTATACATCATGTAAACGTTAGCTGTATTAGCACGCCGGCGAGCTTAGCTACAGTTAACTGCTTTCTCTCAGAGGGACACTTGAACCAAACCAGTTGACCCTCCAGCCCCCCTCAGCCCCCCCAGCACAAAGAGAAACCTCATGGTGGCCTGAACCCTCATGTGGGAAGAGAACAAAACCTCCAAATGACTTTTTCACCCGTTCAACGCTGGAGGCAACAATACACTTAATTTGCTCTGTGTGTGTGTGTGTGTGTGTGTGTACCTGCAGAGGTGCGTGTGTACGTGTGTGTGAGATACAGCGAGAGCCCAAACAGTGCGGCGCCAGCAGTCTGCCCTTCCCTTGAGAACGTAACGGCTGAGTGGCATCGGAAAGAGAAGCCGTCAGGAGGGGTGAGGCGGAGGGGTGAGGCGGAGAGGTGAGGCGGGGGGGGGGGGGCAGCAGGTGAAGCCTTTCAGGTGAGGCTGGTGATCGACGCAGCGGCCAAGCATCTTAAATTCTGACTCATGTTAACCAACACCTCCAATATTACTCAGTGGGTACACGCAAAGTTCATTCTTGCACAAATAAAATGGCCTGAAAACAGGCACTTCCTGTAATTTCCCTCCTCAAAAAGAAACAGGATCTTTGATCTCCCACAAGAGAACGTCCAGCACTTCAAAATGAATCCACTCTATCGCCACATTTCTGCTTCCTGAAACCCCTCAGTGCCATATGATAATCCTACTGTGCAATGCCATGGTAGAAATTCTCATTTTAATCTGTGGAGGAGAGAAATGGATGTATGAGAGAATATGAAAATAGAGTGAACTCCAAAGCCCTTGTGCTTACTCTGTCAGAAATACATTTCTGCTGCTCTCGCCACAATCTTCACGCCGATCCCCGCAGCCTCTCCCGACCAGGTTCCTCCGCTGCTCGTTCATTTTAAAATCAAACCTTTTATGTCATTTCTAAAAAAATAAAAACAAAATAACAGTAGCTGCTGGAGTTCAATCTGGAGGAAGAAGGAGCCAAAAATCCCTCAAACTCAATCTGCTTCTGTTTTTCACTGACTCATGACTGATTCCAACTACTTACACAAATGTCAAAATCTATGAGTCTAAATATTTTTGACTGATTGTATTTATGTTACATGAAAGACTATAGAGCACCAGAATGGCCGCAGAGACAGAAAGAAAAGAATAGTTGTGGCCAGAAGATTTGAACACGGTCCCACAACCTGATTAATTTGTGGCAAGTGTGGGAGCTTTAATCACACGGTGGGAACAAGTTACAGGTCACGGTCCTGCAATACGATAACAAACTGTATCTCATCACCAGAAATTAATCAAATTATGATAACAATTTATATCTCGTTGCCACCAAAATATTTGCTCTCTGCCTGTGGTGGCTCCATCAGGTTTCAGGGTCCTCGTCCCTCGAAGCTGAAGCCTGCGTCTCTAGGTGTGTCTTTCCAATATTCATGTTTGATGTGCGAATCCACGTCAAACTCCAATAACAACAAAAGCAGCAGTGTTCAGACGGCTCTAATTCCCCTGACAGCGTTCCAGCCAGTCCCACTTAAGGTTATTATGGGCTATAAATACACTGGTTACCAGGGCTAGAATGTCAACACTGTTTGCCCTCGTTAGGACACATAATTACCTAATTTACATTTCGTTTCCTCCCCAAAATCGGAAGCCATTATGCGCCCCCGCACTCAGCCCCCCCCCCCCCCCCCCCCCCGACGATTAGGGTCATCACCCAATCAGCTTCTGACGTGCGTGTTGGGAAGGGAAACGCTCCCATGAGTCAGACGGGGACAGGAGACTGGACAGAACTCCCCGGAGCGAAGATGCTCAGACGGGAAGTGCAAGCGAAGGCTTTTCTAGGCCAGAGAGTCTGACTGGAGCCTTCTAGAACCACAGCGAAAAAAGATGGAGGTTCAGGTTCCACATGTTATGGTTCTTCCAAAAAAACTAAAGCAGCTCCTCAAGTAACAAAAGAACATTAAGAACAGATAGAGCACCAACATGTCAGGGCTCAAACTCTCCTTCATCAGTGCAAACGCAGTAAAAACATTCACAGGTGGTAAAAATTAAATAGGTGGTGATGGAGACAAGTGACATCACCTGCCACCAGACGAACCAATGGCAGAATTCAGGTGTAATAGCTGGATTGTAAACAGTAGAGGGCATTAACAGGATGCAACAGTCAGTTCCAAATCCCTTAAACTCTTGATGCTGATTTTTCTACATCATGCAATATATGGGCTGAGTCTGGAATATTGTGTGTATGTGTGTGTTATAACTACATTACACCAGGAACCATAGCTGAAAATAAGCACAGACATAGCCACTGTTAAAGTAATTAATTAAAAATAACTAAGCTAAACCAGCAAAATTAAAGATTGCATTTTGAAAGAAATCAAAAATGAATCTTCCAACCACGTATCTGAGGACGAGTCAAACCGTTGTGACCCAGCAGTGACCCTCGGGGCCAGGTACGTACACGCACAACTCTGTGCCAAGAAGACACGACAGACAAAACAACACTATGTGAAGCATGTAGTGAGAGATACGTGTGTGACCCAGGACAAAATAATCACTGGAGCAGATAGGAGAGACTCCATTCCTCACATGGTGGACAGGTTCCAGCCTCCGTCTGGCCACGTCAGGCGCCAACATCATCAACAACAAACAACAACAACAACGACAACACCAACAACAACACCAGATAGAGGCTGTGTCTCTTCCTTCTTATCCCTCCGTCAATGATTTCCTCCCTTTCCCTCATTCTTCCCCTACAAACTATCTTTACCGGCTTACCGTTATATGGTGGGAGTCTGGAATATTGTGTGTATGTGTGTGTTATAACAGTATTACAGCAGTTGTGTATGAAAACAGCAGATAAGAGAGCAGGATGATGAAATGTGAAGCAACAACACATGACCCAGCTTAAAGATCTCTGATAAAAACAAACACGCTATATACTGTATCTATACACACACGCGCGCACACACACACAGGTAACACAATGTACACACTCACAAACACAGCAGACTTTTCAGCAAACACAACAAACCAAGAGCTAAATGTTACACACATTCACAAAAAAGCAAACGTAGCACTGCATTTGTGATGCGGTGTGTGTGTTTCTGCATGTGGATGAGTGTGAATGCAAGTCTGTGTGTGTGTGTGTGTGTGTTGTAATGGCACACGGAGACCAGTTCAGCATAGTAAATGAAAAAGACTCGATAAGATCGGTGAGCAACGGATCATGGGAAGAAGCGAGGAGGTGTACACTTATTTTCACTCCTGCAGACTGGAGAAAAGTCCGCCATGAAATCCAGTGTAGAAGAAGCAAGTAGAAAATCATGAAAAGAATTTTACTTATTTACATAAGTACATAAATTATTTGACTGAAGTGCAAAATATTTTTGAGGGAAATATTGCCAGTTTCTACATTATCTGACCTGATGAAAGCAGCTATTCTCAAAAACATAAATCTCCATCACACAAAACAAACATAACAGGCAACCAGAAGCGAATCAAACTTTTTCAAAATTTGAGGGATGCTTTTTTTTTCAACATTTTTCTTTTATTCAGCCTTTTCTAACATGATAAAAATATGTTGATGAAACCAAACTATGGTTGCTTCAAGGATTTGGGATGCTGACTGACTGTCCGTTCGCGCTGTTTAATCGACGTTACTGTGTAATGTACTCTGAATCTGTTAGAAAGTTACATCTACCTGATAGATGTTATGTCTACCAGATGGGTGTTACTTCTACCTGATGGACGTCACTTCTACCAGATGGACGTTACTTCTACCTGATGGATGTTACTTCTACCTAATGGATGTTGCATCTACCAGATGGGTGTTACTTCTACCTGATAGGTGTTACTTCTACCTGATGGGTGTTACATCTACCAGATGGATGTTACTTCTACCAGATGGATGTTACTTCTACCAGATGGATGTTACTTCTACCAGATGGATGTTACTTCTACCAGATGGATGTTACTTCTACCTGATGGATGTCACTTCTACCTGATGGATGTCACTTCTACCTGATGGATGTCACTTCTACCAGATGGACGTTACTTCTACCTGATGGACGTTACTTCTACCAGATGGACGTTACTTCTACAAGATGGATGTTACTTCTACCTGATGGATGTCACTTCTACCTGATGGATGTCACTTCTACCTGATGGACGTCACTTCTACCAGATGGACGTTACTTCTACCTGATGGACGTTACTTCTACCAGATGGACGTTACTTCTACCTGATGGATGTTACTTCTACAAGATGGATGTTACTTCTACCTGATGGATGTCACTTCTACCTGATGGATGTCACTTCTACCTGATGGATGTCACTTCTACCTGATGGACGTCACTTCTACCTGATGGATGTCACTTCTACCAGATGGATGTTACTTCTTAAATAAATGGGTCACAGTGGTTTTTGCCCTACGACTGACCTCAAACTGGACCAGTATGATTGAGCGAAAAAGTGCAGGTGTGTTATCCGTGAATTTATCAAAACTATTTCTGTTTCATTTTTGTCTCCTCTCTGTTTTTTTGAGAATTCTGAATTATAGATCTGAGAGAGAAAATCACACACACACACAAACAAATCAGTGGCGAGTTCTCAATCTGATATAGAGTTGATCCTAGTGGCACATAGAGGTTTGCTGCTCCCCACACACACAAACACACACACACACACACATTCAGCCCTTTGGTCTGATAACAGCAGTTTGGGGGAATAGGAAAAAGTGAGGGACAAATATGTTTTTTTTCCGGATGGACAGGTATGGTTTCGGCCACGCTCCACTACTCCAGGACACCTTTGTGATTGGCATGGAGGCTGGGTCGCCTCCTCCACTGACAGATTATTCATATCGCCTAGTTAGGTTTCATGAAGCAATTATATGTCTTCACACTCCGTCAACTTTGGGAATGGCAGACTATAGAAAGACACACTATACGGTCTCTGATGGCAGGAAACTGCTGTCACTAAGGAAGAGGAAGGTGGTTTGTGGGCGTTCAGGCTCATGTGACTTCGATCAAGGTGCTAAAGTAGCATTCACACTTTGTCTTAATGAATAAATCTTTCTTTCAATATGCTTTAACATAGATTTCTGTCACGCGTTCCCTATTGAAACTCTTGCCAGAAAACATTACGTTTGCTTTCAGACTCAAGTTGACATCAGCAGTGATAACTTTTGAATTTTGTTTCCAAGGAAGATGTTGCCACATTAGAACAGATGTGCACACACAACAGCAGCAATGATATTGCAGAAAATACATATTTGATTGTATGTAAAGATGCATCCCAGCAGCGAAAGCGAAGCCAGAATATGAGGCTTGATTTCTCCTGTTGGTTTCATTGTGGGATTAAAGACTAACTTCATAAAAGTATTTGAAGTTATTGTGGCTTTGAGAAAAGATCATAGTTCTGGTGAATAAGAAGGTGCAGGTCCAGCACCAGGTTCACATCAAGCCAGGTGAGGCTGTCCCAGAGTTCATCCCCGCAGTCACAACTGGATGCTAGAATTTAGGAAGATATTGAACCAATCAGAACTGCTCCTCCTGACTGGTTCTTGTAGTTGAAGATGCAGCTGGTAAACCAGAGTAGCAGAAAATGGCATCTCTGGAAGCAACAAGTGGAAACGAAGAAGAAGTGCATTTTTGGTTGCAGGTATTACAAAAAGAGACTTCAGAATGCACTTGCAACGTTTCTCATTTGAAAAGACTTCTTTGCAGTTCTTCCAACTGGATTTTCATGTGATGACATCACATTTTGTGCCAGTTGGCTAAAGGAGCTTGTCCGTCAGAGTGAGTAACGCCGTCTCGTAGTGGCTCTAGATAGGAGGAGATCAAGATGTAGCTGCAGAACTCAACTTACACCAGGCTCAGAATGCTTCATGAGAATACGTTCACTGGATGGATCTACTTTCAAGATGAACAAGTAGGTCAACTAATCCGGTATTTTTACACCTTACACTCCAATGTTTCATGTTTTTACATTTCAAACTGTCAATCACACAATGACCTCATACATGCCAGCATATTTTACTTGTGTATTTGTCTCTGAGTAGTGCTGCACAAGTAAGACAAACAAAAATCAAAGCTACAGTAAAATAAACACACTCGGACCTCCTGTCAGTGCCTGATGAATCCTGTTGTGTTGCTCATAATTTCCCCTCAGTGTAAAAGCACAACAGTTAAATCAACAGAACCTACCTCAGATTACTCAACAACTTCAGCAGAAATTCAACGTAGCCTGACAGTCTCTGAAAACACATGCTGTTGAAAGGCCCGGCCATGTCAGCAGGTCCGGCACGTACACACGCTGCTTCCACAACAACCAGATAAAAATAAACTCACAGAAACTCAAGCTGACACCTCTACAACCTGCTGGTGACATCATGGAAAAGTGTTGTTTTTGGCAAACAAACCTACATACACAGACATATAAAAGGGTGTGATTGAAGCTATTTCTCTCTTACACACACACACACACACACACACACACACAGAGTCCTGATTCTCACACCATCAGCTGTGACCTGGTTAGCTTTAAGCCGGTGTTTGAGCCCAGCCCTTAGTCAAGGTTGGCTGGCCAGACAGGGCAATAGTTTGCACTCACACAGGGAGACACACACACACACACACACACACACTCTCTCTCACTCACTCTGTGGCTAATTGAATGGCCAGGGCAAGGGGTCCAGGTCTTTATATGTTGGGTAAGAGGAGCCATGAATATCTCTGTTTCATTTAGACGTCACACACTCAGACGGTGGGAAAAGGAGCTACAGGCTTTGAATATTTACCACCATAAACAAGTGTGTGTGTTTTCAAGAAAACTACATGATCCAGTTTGATGGATTTGAACGTTGGCGTGGCATTGATATGGAGCCTCACTTTTCAACAAAATTTCACACTTCCTTTATATCTCTAATATCATTTTTATGGACTTACTGAGATACTTTACATGCCTTGGCTGTCTCAAAACAGTTTAAAAATCTAGCAAAAGATCAAGCGTGCTATAAAAATTCAATATAGTGACACAAAACCACACATTCCAGGGTCTACAAAGTGTTACAGATGTTGGTGCCTTTTGAATGTGCTGGAACCATCCAGCTGCATGTTTGGATAAACCTGCAAACAGAACATCCCACCAACCTGCTGGATAGAACCCATGAACCAGGCTGTCCAGTCTGTCTGCAGCGCTGAGGAGGTTTTTAAGTGTTAACACCGCCTTCTGTTGAAACTTGTAACTCGGTCTTCAAATAAAGCTCAGTGTGTTTTTGCAAACCTGTTCATTAATGAAGGCCAGATTTGCCTTTCGAATGTTCAAGTGGACCAATGGAATAGTTCAGATTCTGCAAAAAATGTTCTGCTCTTTAGAGAACCATTTGGAGAACACAGACTGATGATTTTGATCTCGAGAGGGGCAACAAATTGAAATTTGACTTCATTTCCCAACACACAATAAAATGCAATTCCTTCAAATACCCACTAAGTGGTGCCAGAGGCAGCATGGAACTGAAGTGTGAATATGTAAGAGTCCTTAGATTTTAATAACAGAGATAACAAAATGCAGGGGGCAGCATGGCTTAGAGGTAGAGTGGCCGTCTAGCAACCGAAGGGTCGCTGGTTCGATCCCCACTTCCCCCGGTGTCCATGTCCAAGTGTCCTTGAGCAAGATGCTGAACCCCTAATTGCTCCTGATGGCCCTGTGATGGACTGGTGACCCGTCCAGGGTGAACCCCGCCTCTCGCCCAGTGTCAGCTGGGATAGGCTCCACCACCCCATCCCAGCCCCTGCGACCCTTAACTCATAAGCAGTATAAAAAAATGGATGGATGGATGGATGGATGGATGATGCATGGATAGATAACAAAATGGAACGGACGGGGGGGGGGGGGGGCGGTCCACCTGGTTATATTTCTGCAAACACTTCCTCGGACTGATTGATAATCAGTGCTTTTAACTGAGAGGACTGCGAGTCCCCCAAATATTTACTCTTCAGAGCTGCAACCAAGTTTTATAGAGTTCGCAAATGTCTGATAGACTGATGCAGGTGCAGATTTAGCCCACTTGATGTTGTATGAGGAGATCTGATGAAGATTGTGTTGCATGTGGGCAAGAGACGGAGGGTTGTTCAGTATAAAGAGCAGAATATCATCTGCATAAGGTGATATGTGAAGTTTGGTCATGATTGGTCGATTTCCCAACCCAAGAATGTGGTCAAAGCTTTCTTCTCATCTAAAACAGTGAATATAATTTGTTCTTACAGGGGTCATAAGTCATCACATGGTGAACTGCTCTCTGTTAACGAACTGACATACACATTTATTACATTCCTGTTCAGAACAAAAACAAGGAACGTTCACCCGTTTCCTTTGCCACTTTTGATGTTTAAATATTGAACAATTCCAAAAATGTGTGTTTCTAGTCATTAAGAAACTAAAATGTGGGAAAATAGAACAAATCTGAAATTAATGGATTTTTCCTCTTGTAGCAGGTAACTTTTTAAATCTATTGCTACATTTTCCACAGTTACTTAAGAAAATGTTGATAACTCTGCACAATTGCATTTCTGCACGTTCCATATTTATCCCTTGGCTAATTCTTTTTCCTCCAAATTTTAAACTATATAAACCTCCACAATACATTTTGAGAAAACTGAAAGCACAGTTTTATATCTTATACCTCACAAAAAAATACTATTCTTTTAAATTCACAGTTGTTGCCGAGCCGTGACAGTATGCAAGAGAAAGTGAAGAATGTCTGATTTAATGGGTTTTCCTTCCAGGCCCGGAGGCGATCCGTCGCTTCGGTCGAAAAATACAGGAAGTGTGTATGTGCAGGTTCAACGTGAGTATCAGTTCATGTATAGTACAGATTCATCATTTTCATGCATGTATGTGTTTTGTATGTTTCTTTGATCATATCAGTGAGTTTATACCTTTATTAGACATGTTGTCTGGGGTGGGAGGATGTCAGCAGATTGATAGATAGAGAGACGTGAGAGGAAAACTGTCATGACGGCGTGAGAGTGAGAAGAGGTGGAGGGTCGAGTTCACCTTTTACGATGCAGTGATGTGTTTGCTGATGCTCACACAAATCTGACTACGTATCATGAGATCAATGCATGACTCAAAGATATTTATATATATAACATTAGGAAATGAGCTCTGTTGTTATGATTGAGAATTGTTCATTTTTCTCTGAAACAAAATCGATGGAAAAGCATCATCTAAATATTCAGGACAATCCCCGTGGATATACAGGATGTGATCTACTTACGAGGAGAATAACCTTATGTAGGGTTTTAATCAATCATGGCGGTTTTGTCTCCGTTTTCAGCAACATTACTTGTGTCATCTCCGTAAAATTTGCAGCTTCTTGTGTTTCCTCTAATGCCTTCAAATTTGGAAGTAAAAATATTAAAACTCATCGTGCTACCTTAATATGTAGTATTTTGGGGTTCTACCGGTATTTTTTAAAAAGTATAAGCGGAACTGCTTACAGTAGTTCATCGTATATCCTGTGATAACTTCCATCACATTTATTTTCACCAGATCTGACACGTTTAAACGACTGACGCAGGTTCATAAACCTTCTTAGTATTTATTTTATAGACAAATTTAATGCCTTATTTGTTTCAACTGATCTGTCAATAATAACAACGATCTCCTGCCTGTTAGAACACATTCATCCTCAGAAAGTACATGCAACTCTCAGGAGAACATAATGAACTTTCACTCAAGTGCTTTCCTAAATCATTAGTTTTATGAGTAGCTGAGTAATATGTAACAGTACTAGAATACTAATATTTAGTGTACTTTTTCTAAATAATAACCTTTGTTCTTGTCCAAAATGTTTATATGTTGTTTTTGCTCTTTTCATTTCTTTTTCTTTTTTTAATTTTGGCAGCTTTAACAATCTGCAGCTTCACCACAACAACGAACATGTCGAACTTTAACACGACACCACACACACACACACACACACACACACACACACACACACACACACACACACACCGTCTCAGAAAAAACACACTCCTAGTGTGTCACACTTCAAGATAAACTTGCACAAGTCATGATGATGAGACATTCCTTCTCATAAGCAAAGCCAGTTGACTAATGAGCCGTTGACTAATTGCTGTGCATGTGCTCATGAATGCTCTGTGTCTCCTGTGAACACATGAATTCCCTTTAATACCTTTGCACATATAATCGCTCCCACAAGGGCAAGGACGGGCCAATTCTTCTTTTATGGTATAAACACTGTTGGGAAAATACACTTCACGCACACACACGTATAAACAAACACACAAATAAAGCGGGAAGTGAGCATCATTAGCAGGACTCTGGAGCCAGAAGTTTGACATCAACAGTCTAGTTTCCACCGACGGTCTAAAAACAAATCTGGTTCAGATGGTCGACCCTCGGTCAGACTGCAGAGAAATTCAGCAGAATATTTCTGCTGACGCAATTGTGGTACATGAATTAAGTACACCACAGTGGCTCCGTGTTTGATGTGATCAAACACGCCTCCATTAACACTGGGATATTTAATGATAGCGGTTAGCATGCTAAGCTGAGCGTCTCAAACTGTTGTTGTTTGATGATGGATTCTCGCCATCGAACTTTAAGATTAACAGTCGACTAAAGAAGTCATTTCCCTTCCGAACAAAAAGACAACCAGCGTTCCAGAGTCCATATAAGGGTGCTCACGGCCGACCTGTGGGCCCCAGGCCCAGGGGTTGAGAAACTCTGAAACACACTACGCTGCTAGCAATCCATAACACCTAAAACAGATACGAAGGGGTGAGACAGCAGTTAGGGGGGTGAGACAGGACAGGAAAGGGAGGGAGTGAGACAACAGTTTGAAGGGTATACAGAGGGTGAGACAGCAGTTAGGGGGTGAGACAGGACACAAGAGGGAGGGAGTGAGACAGCAGTTTGAAGGATTAAGAGGAATAAGACTCCAGTTGCAGGGTGAGACAGGACATGGGCGGATATAAGGAGGTGAGACAGGGGTTAGATGGGTGAGACGGGCTGGGAGGGTTCAAATTGTTAGTTTAGCTGAAACTTCTATATTTTTCTTCCCATGGGTCTATTTTACATGTTTTTCTCCAAGACCACATAAACAAACAAGTATCACAATTAGCGCTGTGTGTGTGTGTGTTTTCTTATGAAATTTAACGCACATATGGGCAAATGAAAATGATTTTCTGTTTGGCATATTGAGTTATGTGGACATACTCACACGAGGCATCGCATGTCCTCGTACAAACACACACACACACACACTAAACATAATTTCTCATAACACTCTAATATGGTTCATTTTCAGCTATCAAAACACACATGAAAAGAGTGTTAACGCTGTCAACAAGCGAGCATGGGATGTGGAACCGTCGTTTTCATTCTCAATATGTCAAGGTTGGGGTGTATTCCAGCAGCGAGCGAGGGCGAGCGAGAGATGAAGAGAGAGAGAGACAGAAAGAGAGGGTTAGAGGGGGAAGGAGTGTCGTTCTCCATCCTCTGCTCTCCAGAGAATCCCATCATGAAACGCCAAAGCACAAAGAGCTCAGAGCCTTCGACTGAAACCGAGGGACCTTTTATCCAAAGCGGCAGCATCACTGGGGCAACAGCGCCACCCAGCACGCCACTCCGGTCACTGCAAGCTCTCCGCTGCCTGTCATGTCCGTCAGAAATCAAAAACAAAGGGACATTTCTGCAATTTAATTCAATGATCAAAATGAGCGACGGTGAAATAATTCAAGTCAAATCTTCTCTGGGTTTAGAGCTCTTCCCTCCGACACATGAGAGAGGTAATCAAAGGCTTCCCTCTGTGTGTGGGAATCTAACCCTTAATGGGCTGCACACACACACACACACACACACACACAAAAAATCAAACTAATTACAATTTGTCCTTTCTCTTTTGTCCTTTTCACAGGGCCCCTTTTTAATTCCCACCAAGAACACATTAAAAAAGGGGGTGTATGTGAGTGAGGTGGCGGTGGTGGCGGCGGCGGCGGTGGGGATGTACTGAGGGATTTTCCAAAGTGGCACAGTAAAATAGCACACTGGAGTGTATATCGGCTTCCTCATTTAAATAAGCGCCAACACTGATTTTCTAACAAAAATATGGTACTAGTATAATAACAATGAAATAAGACCCTGTGAAAACTCGCAGCCTGCAGCAAGTATTTAAAATATCATTTAAAAAGGGCTGATCTGTAATTCAGAGCGGATATGGTATCAGACGGCGTGCTTGTCATTCCCGGCTATAATCTCCGCTACGCTGAGAAACACACTGTCTGCTGGCAGCAGTGGAGAGAGGGAGGAAGAATGGGGAAGAAGAGGAGGGGAGGGAGGGAAGGAAGGATTTGACTACTTATTTTTCCTTCTCCTCTAGGTGCTGTTGGTTTGTCGGCTATCGGCCGGCGCAATCTCCCAACCTATTTAAGGCAAAACCGCAGGTGTGAGAGAGAGAGCTCGAGAGGCCGCGGAGGGAAAGTTCAAAAACTGAAACAGAAGAAGAGTTGACGGGGAGGGATCAGTGGTGACGATCTCGTCACTGAAGCGATTGAACAGAAATTCCAGGAGCAACTTCAACGTTAGCAAGTGTGTGTAAACCGGGGGCCAAACTGAGCAGTGGGATAAAAACAAACACGTGTGACTTTCTTCCCGCCAACCTGTCACACTGATTATGACAAGATAATTAGATTTTAGAGGACTTTTGCCTCGCAACAGCACAAAATTGATTACCTTTTATTTCAGTACTTTTACTTGCTCTATATTTATCATTTGTATTTGTTTTATTTCTGTACACTATGTTGATGGGCAGCCTGGTGTGGCTCCAGACCTCCTCTATTTGTGCCCTTTGAACAGCAGTGAACTGACAGTTGCTCCTGGGACTGAAAGTTAATTCTGAATGAAAGTAGTTGACATCAAAACCTCCCCACAGACAGCAGCTGACCAGGAGCCTCTGGCATCACCTTCCTCAGCAGATGGAGGTCGTCAGTTTAAGAGGGATTATTAATATTTGAGCTATTAATTAATGTTATTATTTCGGACTTTTATACTCCCTTAAAACAGGGTTTCTCAACCAGTGGGAGCCCCCTGCAGGGGTCTCAGAAACTGAAGCTCACTTTGAGGAGGAATATTGGCCTAAAAGTACGATGGAAGTTGTTTCAACTGTACAACCTTCATAAAAACTGAAGGAAACGACAGATGCCTTTAAGTGTTGAGGTTAGTTTTTGTATCAGATCAAAGTGTTTGTACCGGATGATGAAGCACTTTGAAGAATTCCGGCAGTTTAGACAAACTTCCCAGGATCAAGCTGGTTGTAGTTAAAATATTATCGGATAAAAGGAAAACTCTTAAAATTAATTAAAAATGCTCGAAAAACGGAGAAATGACCATTGAAATTCAAAGCTCATCCAGATGACAAAAAACATGAAAGGTGTAAAAGTAGCCTGATCTTCCTCCGCAGATGGAGACGTCCTGCTGCGACCAATTCCTGAGATTTCTAGTCCATGTTGGCGTCTCTATTGAGAATGATCTTGTCAAGACTGATTGATTATTTAGTTCCAGAAAAAAAGACACGCAGATAATAACCATAAGTTCCAGCTATTGCTCTTCTAAGCGGATCATTTCCTCAATGTTTGGACATTTAATAATTACCTAAATAATAATATAACAACATCAATTCAGTATATGAACAGGAAAATAATTGTAAATGGAATAACTGAGATTCTATTACTCATGAACACACACACATTGGGTTTTGGTTAGACGTGTGGTCTGGACAGGAAAGGGTTGGGGCCGCCACACTCAGCAGGACACAGAACTCTGGTAGTTCCCCAACACACACACACACACACACACACACACTCTCTCTGCCATGCCATTCTTACCCACCTATCCTGTTGCAGTGGGGGGTCAAAACTGGCCAGGCATACACACACACACACACACACACACACACACACAATTAGAGACATATTCACACACTAAGTTGGCGGAAACTGGCAGTGACATGCTGTCCGGCCGCTCAGGTTGGGGGCTCTGAGGTTGGGCTGAGCCATCTATCATACAGCCAGGAACATAGTAACCCAAGACATGAGTGGCAGTGGATCACTCACTCACACACACACACAGTGAAGAAGACAAGTGTGTGTGTGCGCACGCATCTCACATACAAAACAGTCAGTCAGACGAAGCTGACAGCAAGCGAAGTCACGCTACACTGACAGTCTACGAGAAACGTAGTTTTGGAGACCCGGCACTACTTTACTGACTGGGCGTAGTGATCTGACGCAGCACCTCAAAGAGGGCTGACAACGCTTGAAAGAGAGATGTGGAGGGAGATGGCAAAGATGAAGCCAATCAAGCACGCCAACGTCATTCAATTGGTGTCAAGTTTGCAAAACAGACTTGAGAAAAAAATGGAAAGTCGATATCACCAAATCAACAAATGACCACATGACATTTGTGGTCACAAAATTAGCACTTCATCAGATAGAGAGAGTGCATGGAGATGAGATGTGAACTCAGATGGAAGCCCCGATCCCAAACCTTCAATATCCGTCTTCGCCATACGAGTTAGTGCAGCGCCACCAGCGCTTCACAATCAAGCCTTCAGCTGGAGTAAGTGCTCCACTTCATTTGTAAAACACCGCCGTGAATGATACAGGCCGGCTTTTCTTCCGTCTAAATCTCCTCCTCCTCTCTCTCAGCAGGCCTCGCCATTCACCGAGCCCAGATTGATGAGGCGACGCCTCTCATCGGGACCGGAGTAAAGTGGCCAGTTTAAGGGCCGCTACTGTATTTTAAATGCCTTGGGTGTGAAGGAGACTGATGAGCCTGGCGGCACCAGCAGCACTGGTGACCCTACCTTCTTTCCGTGGTGCAAACCGCTCTTCGGGAGAGAGGAACGAAAGAGCATTGGTGTTGGGGTGGGGATGGAGTGGCGGTGAGGGTTGAGGTTTGGGGGATAAATCTGCGTGGCGGTGGGAATCGATCGTTTCTCCCTCCTACCTGTGCTATCTCATCTGCAGGGGCTGAGAGCGGTTTAAACGATCCTGACCTTGTCCGACATAAATAGTCAGAAAAGTCCACGGAGCTGATAGCTTTGTGGAACACTGGGGGGAGGAGGGGGAGGAAAGAGGGGAAGGGAATGCATTGAGATAAGGAGGGGGGAGATAATGCTCAGGCATTACTACATCAGAGTCGCTAACGTGTGCATGTCGCCGTGGGAAACAGCCTCACTTCCTGTCTTCCTTTTCTCTCCAACCGGGAAAAGTAGCAGTAGAAGAAGAAGGGATGAGGAAGGATGAGTCTTTCCTTTTAAAGCTGCGCTTCTTCTGATTAGTGAAGGATGGACGGAGGGAAGTCATTTGCCTCCCATGAACACACACTCTGCCCTCCCGAAGAGGAAGACGAGAGGTAAAGAAAGGAAGCTCTTTTGTGCGTCGCCCCTCTTCTTTTTGGCCTCTTTTCTTTTGAGTGTAATGCCTCTGTACCTGACAGTGGCGCTGCCCGGGGTAAAGGCAGAAATCTCTGCCTCCATTGTCACCTGTTCCTCTAATCATTTTCCGCCCGTCATGCCACAATGGAGGAGGGCGATAACGATAACGAGGTGAAGCTAATACAGAGCGGCGACGAGGGCCCCTGAACACAATGTTCAGATGTCTTCACTCGCTCACACACCTTTTTTTAATGCACACACACTCAACTTGGAGACACATTTTGTCTTTTTTATTCGTGGTCGTTCACGCGCAGATGTTCGTTTCATTATGGAGCCGCATTAACACGCTTCCACACCGCTACGGTTTCATGATGATAACAGACGAGTTTCTGGTGTGAAAGCAGCAGGAGGAAACAACCGGTTCAACACTTCAATTTGCCACAATTTAGGTCCAAGTGTCAGTTTGGAATCATCTTTCCTGCCAAGTATCACGGCACAAGGGAAGTTCTTCTTCGACATCCGGGAACACTGCACCTTTACCTCGGTACAGTGCTGAGTGTTGTGTTCTAAGCGCCGCTGCAGCTGTAAAACGCTGGGTAAATTTACTTTGAGCATCTCTCTCTCTATCTCTCTCTCACACACACACACACACACACACACACTCTGAAGTGACTATTCACTATAAAGAGTTCGATTCATTTGGTCTGATATCATTTGGAAAGTTGTGAATAGCTGCACAATTAACTTATGTATTCATATTCAAGTTAGCAGAGGGCTAACAGGAAGTAGCGAGCTCAGCTGGCGTGAACTGCTGCGTGTTCTCAGTTCGCATCACCATCGATGTCACTGTTAAAGAGACACGGTCCACATAAACGCCCCCCTTGTGGTCCTCACCTCATGAGAGGAAATCTTTGGAAAGCTCCGAGTCCTTTAGACGAGTGCGCGTGTCCCTCGTGGGCAGCAACCAGCTCCATAAACTGGGACAACACAGATATCAGGAAGCGATTCAGGATGAGGGCTTGAAAGCAGCAAACCATTCACTGACATCAAAACATGATGCACTGGAGCTTGAAACACACCAGCATGTTAGCCTAACACCTCCTTTCCACATGGCACTGTGCGCGCCGTAACCAACCACAAAACTATTCACGCCTATGAGACTGATTGACAAAACTCCTCCTTCCATTTTTTTCAGTCTGAAATATGCCTCATATTTGGTTAAAATAACTGAACATTTACAGTGGATTTCAGAGAGCAGCGCGCTAGCTAACAGGCTAGCACGTGTTGTGGCTCCTGTTCCTCCCTTTGTGACTCTTCATGCGCATATCCCACACAACCAGATAGCGAAAAACACCCAGAATTAGTCTCTAGCTCATGGCTAACAGGCTAACACCTTAGCCAGCTGGCAAACAGGTGGAATTACCATCCACCCGGTAGGAAATGCGTTTCCTTGCTTAAAACATCAGGAGGGTTCATCTGTTTGTGAGGCAGGTTGCGTTCGGATGGACAACAAAGAAAAGTAGTAAAATGAATCCCACCTCTGCTTTTCCTTGCTGCTGCTCAGTTTTCATTTTATTTCTAAAACTTCTGGTACGCTTACTTCCTGTTACACCAGCACATAAAACAAATTAGATCATTTTTCTCTCGGCTTCTGCACAAGTTTCTCGCCCTCTTGACTTCCAAGCAGCGATCTCCTGGTGAAATCTTGGCAATTAGTTTAGACGAGGGTTTTACACCGCAGACTGTTTTTTTATATTAATGACATTGTTGTGGACCTGCCAAGAGCACAGAGGGGATCGAGAACAAAATGATAAAAGTCAGAAAGTACATGAACACATACACACAAATGATTGCATTCAGTTCAAAATCAATACTCTGTTGTTCCAGGCTTGACAGGGAAGGATGCAGTGAGATGGAAGTCAGAAAGATCAGTGTGAGTTCGAGGTAACTTGAGGTAACAATTTCAGTTTCCTCAAGGCCAGTAGCAAATATTCAGAGATCTGATACCACCGCTTAGAAAATACAGTGTTATCTTAACAAAGATGATGGCCACACAAAAGCTCCTGGAACAGACCTCTGCCAAGGCCAAATGGGGTTTCTTTTTCGCAGCGTTAAACAGCTTTGGCTCATAATTTGACGGGTTCCTCCTTGACCCACGCTGCACCCCGAGTTTCATGAAATGCTGCCCAGTAGTTTTCGTGTCCTGCGACTAACACAGACACACCATTTCCAGATGTAACGGCGGATCAGAGAACAGGGAAACACAGCGGCCCGTTTCCTCAGAGGAAAGAGAGTCCACTTCTTTGACCGGAACCACGGGACTGAAGGGTCTCCGTCCCTCTGGTGCGTCCCGGGAAGCTGGCTTTCCTCCTCTAATGGGCCACTTTATGTGATGACGTCAAGCTGAAAAACGGGACCTGGAGAGGAGCTTTACTGGGAATTCAGTGCTGTTGAAATCAGAATGAACTTGAACTTCCTGGTTATTAAACCCTTTGGAAATACGACAAGGACTTTTATCCAAAACTTCTCCTTCATGCGTCCAGAGACATACGATGGTTTTAGTTGTGGATTGGTGGATCATAGGAGGACGGGCTTTAGGGTTGTCTGAACTCTCCAAGAGCATTTAGAAATCTTTGATAACTTTCCCACAATCTCTTCAGTGGGAAAAAAAACACTAGCTCTCCATTTCCCAGCCCATCCAGGAAAATTCCCAAATTTACCACAGAGGTTCTGCAAAACTCTCCTTATGACTGAGAACCTGCGGTCCATGAGATGGGGGATGGCTGGGCCATCGCTGGCGAGCAGAAGAGCGGGCTGCTGCTCTCTGACGGGGTTTATCAGAGTCTGGCATCGCTGTAATTTCTGTGTTCAGATACAATCTCTGCACACTCCCCCTCAGGAGTAAACAATAACAAGCACAAACACAATAGACAAACAAGGCCTGCAGGACATGCGCGCACACACACAGACACACACTCAAGTATAAGCCGACTAACAAATGCAGCGATGTAATTTTTAAGAGATGTATCAGAAGTGTATTGAATCTGTCTTTATCACCCAGTGAAGCAACAATACACTCTTCAGTGTGTGGTTCTGCACTTGAGCTTCTCCACTGGGGTGGAACGCCGAGGCAGGAGATTTCTAATCAGACAGCGCGCCCTGGTGGCCGCACCTTCAACTACAACACTCCAGAGTCTCGGTCTACGTCAAATCAGTCACTTTTCCAACATTCTTCAAGATTTACCTGCACTTTCGACGTATGTTTGACGCCAAATCACAGTCTCTCACTCCTCAGTTTCTGCCCCGATGTTCCTCAGAACCCTAATCTGGTACTTTGGAGGGAGTTTGTCAGTTCCTATCAATTATCCAGGGGTCACAAATAGTTGGACTCTGCACCAAATCTAGGAGTTGACATGACGTCGACTCAACAGAACACACAACCCAAGACAGCACAGAATAAAACCAGCAATGGCCTACTGGTCTCACCTCTGGACCCCTGTCTGCAGGGACTGGTCGTCCTGGAACAGGCAGAAGGGGGCCTGGTTTTTGTTGTCCAGGTCCCTCAAAGCCTCTTCTTGATGGTTCCTCGATCCGGGCGGGCTCTCCTCAATCCCGGTCTGCCTGGTTCTCCGGGTCCATCTCAGGTATCACCTGTTGTCTTCACCTCAAACCTCCCTCACTCCTCTTCCTCTCTGTCCTCCCGCCATCTTGAAATCAGATCAACGGTTGAGTCTCGTGGACCTGTTTTGACATTTAGCGACCAGGCAATCACACTGACACACCGAGTGTGACGGGGAAACGATGTTAGTCAGAAATAACTGACTAAACCGGTACTTTCACATTTGTCTGTCGCATCATGTTGAACATCTTAAGTGAGTTTAAACCAATTGTTGTTTAGCGCCAAAAGCGGCCCATTTACCGCTCCGTTCATGTTGACGACGCCATGTTGATTCACGTGACTATGATGCGTGAAGTTCAGACACGAATACTTTCACCAGCAGAAATACTTTAAGACGTTAAGATGTGTACTTATATATATATATATTATATATATATATATACACACACACACATATACTGTATGTATATAAAGTCTTGTGTGTTGTGTATTCATTATTTTTACGTTTTCTTGACTCAACTGTCGATTGTTGTGTTGGATTGTGTTACCAGGCGTACACTGTACACACACTGATGCTGTACACAAATGAAGTTCCTTATAATCACTGATCTTTAAATTGAATACAATTGAAACATTTTGTGGACTTATTAGTCAATTGTGTTCGTTAATTTCATGTCGGTCTTTATCATATGAGGCTGAATTACATGTAATCAGTAACTCATTCCTCTCACTAATAGGATAATGCAACCTGTTACTTTAAAATAAAAGTAATTTCACTTTTATACAGTCCAGTCTAGAAAATTTGGAAATAAACTTTAATGAATGCACAATCCCAGTAATCTGAAAGAGGCGTTTGATATTTGCAGCTCAGAAACAAACTCGTAGATGCTGAGTTGTCATTGTTTGTTTTATTTTAATCAAACTCCATTTTGTCCATTTCCACAGACGCAGTACTTACAGTCTTGAGTTTACTTCATTCACCTCCAACTAAAGACATAAAAACTCAGCCAACTAATTCACCGTCTTTCTCAGGGGTGTTTATGCTGAGCCAGGACGACAGATGAGAGCGCGGCCACGTTCTCGGTAAGAGCTTTATTTTCTTTATACATTTTACAAACAGAAGCACAAATGTTGGTCGACTCTGGACACCAACTGTCTGACGTACTTTGAGGAGCGGGAGGCTGAGGGACCACGATGTCACCCGTTTATCTGCAAAGAGAGGAATTTAAAAAAGGTAAACACACAGAACAGATGTGGCCTTTCAAACTGGTCTGGGACACTAAAGGAGGTCTAGAATAGAGCGGAGCGTTAACAGGGCACTCGACTACAGATGATGGAGGACGATCCTAAACCTCTACGACGTTACCTCCTGTTAAGACAAGCCTCAATTCCTGAGAGCAGCAGACGGTGCAGAGGGGCAGATAACGTCAGGAGAATTAGTCATGGAAGAATGTGAGGGTTTTCAGGGGGGATTTTAAAGAGGGCGTTCGGAGTTCTCTCGGGGTCAAGAAAAACAAAAGTCCTCCGAGGTCAGCAGAGTGACGGGGGAATTCAACGCTGAGGAAAATCCTCAAATTAACCAGCAGAATTAAAGTTGGAGACACTTACAGAGCAGCAGCTCCAGAGATGATCTCAATGAGCTCCTTGGTGATGACGGCCTGTCTGGTACGGTTGAAGGTGAGGGTCAGCTTGTCAATCATCTCAGCTGAGGGGAAGTGGAGCACATCAATCCGCCGTCAGTCAATGACAAAGCTATTTATAGCGAGGGAGCTAATAGCCTGACACCCAACATGTGTTCTAAACTAAACCAGAGAAGTTGTGACATTTGAAGTGAACAAAGTGACACGGCACCAAAGTTTCTGTCGACAAACTCCACTCTGATGCCGACTTAACTGCTCAGCTCCACCCTGCAGGTCCATGAACTCCACCCATTCACAGTTTCTACCATCCAATAAATAATAAACTACATCATTTCTGTCCCCAAAATTGAAAAACCTCAGAAGCAACTGCCATTGATTAAATACCTGAAAATAGATCGGGATCCTTTATCAATCACATGCAAATAACCAGTAAATCCAGTGTCCAATGTTCTGTTTCACACAGGGACTTTTAGGGGAATTCTCTGATGATGCATCATCCTCAGAGGCAGAGAAAGCTGACACCCCGGCTGGTTAGCATAGCACAGTTAGTGGTAGTGGATGGTAAGTGTTAGCATACCTCAGCCGAAATCAAAAACACTTTTTTCCAAACACGCCCCTATGGCAGGGGTGGACAACCATGTGCCATGGAGGGCCGTGTGTATGCAGGTGTTCCTTCCAACCAAACCCATTAACAGGTGATTCCACTGATTAACACAGCTTCAGCCACAGAGGCGTGTTAATCAGTGGAATCACCTGTTAATGGGTTTGGTTGGAAGGAACACCTGCATACACACGGCCCTCCATGGCACATGGTTGTCCACCCCTGCCCTATGGAATCATTCAAAATGACAAGACAGTGTATTTACTGAATCAGACACGTAGCCGGAACTACTTTCCTGACTGGGCGCAGTGATTTGACGCAGCACCTCCAAAGCTCCATTGGAACTTGCGTCAACAGATCCAAACGTTTGTTGAGAACTAGAAGAGCGACTGCTGCTACTGATGATGAGGAGGGGGAGGATTCCTGCTGGACACACCAGCATCCTGGACCTGAGCTAGCTGCAACTAGCTAGCTAACACTTCCCACCCACCACCAGCCATTTGGCTAAGCTAACTAGCCTGGACCTGAGCTAGCTGATGCTAACACTTCCCACCCACCACTAACCATTGGGCTAAGCTACCTAGCCTGGGTCTCGCTTCTCTCAAGAAGGGTCTCTAGTTTCTTGTCTGACTCCTGGGACGATGGGCAACAAACCCATTATTGAAAAAGTTGGCGTGTTCCTTTCATGTGTGCCGTCCTTACATGCATTCTTGCTGGCGCTGTCCATGGCGGTCATCCTGGCGCTCTGCTCACTTGTGGAGGACTCCCTCAGGGCCAGGTAGATGGTGTTGACCAGAGCAAACTCCTGGTAGTTCCTCAAAACATCAGCGTCGATGTCATCATAGATGAAAAAGTTATCTGTCGGGGGAGGAAGACCGTCAAGTCACCTGACGCTCTCAGAGACATCACCATCGACACCGACATCAGTCGTACCTGAGCTAGTGACCATTTCGTTAGAATACAAGGGCTTCTGGTCAGTCTTGTATGAGATGACGGACCTGCATGAGGAGGAGAGCCACAGTTAGCCAGCGGTTGCTCAGCCCACCAGTCGGTCTCACACACACCCAGAAGTCTCACCTAAACCTGTTGTAGAGGACGGTGCCCTTGTCGAAGTCATAGCCAGAGTTGAGCAGCTCTGTGGCGATGATGGAGGCGTCACCGAAGCTGGGGGGCTTGCGGCCAATTTCCTTACAGTTCAGCATGATGTGGCTTCCATGAGTTCTGATGAGGAACAGCGATTCTTTTTGTTAGAACGCTGGATGTCTGGGTTTAAACTTAAAAACCTGACACAGCAGCTCGAACTGTAGCATGCAAACCTTCTGATACCCTCTACACAGCTCCTGAACTCATGAGCTGCAGTTGCTCAAACAACCAGAAATCGCCTGAGTCAAACGCCTGGTACCAAAAACAGCGCTTCATTTTGTCAGTAACACTAACAGGGTCACACAGCAGGAACATGCTGACTTTCATTCCATCAAAACTTTTTTCTCGATCACAAATGTGTGTTCTTCCATGCACAAGGATCTTATTAGCGCAGAGAGCAAGCGAGCTGCAACACGGACATCATCACATCTGACATCGTCACTTGACAAGCAGCGGCGT
Source organism: Aulostomus chinensis (assembly GCF_037954235.1). Lineage (NCBI taxonomy): Eukaryota > Metazoa > Chordata > Actinopteri > Syngnathiformes > Aulostomidae > Aulostomus > Aulostomus chinensis. Next base: position 10,091,498 of record NC_141323.1, on the reverse strand, counting down.
ACCTGTGCAGCAGGCCTCTCAGCTTGTCTCCCACATTGACCACCATCACCTCCTTGCCGGCTCCCGTCAGGTTGGCGATCTCGCTCTTTATGGCCTTGGCCACACCAGAGTGGATGGCGCCACAGAGCCCACGGTCAGAGGTCACGCCGATAATCAAGTGCTTGGAAGCTTTGTCCCCCTGGTCCTTAAACTCAAACTTCTCGTACAAGGCTGGACAACAACAATAAAAGTCAAGTCTCTATTTTGTTGCTCAAGGGTGAACGTATGAGCGAGCGGTGACATACAGAGGGCGCTGGTGCCATAGACGCGAGCCGGCTTCAGCTGCCTCTCAGCGCGGGCATACTTGGCAGCGGCCACCATTTTCATGGACTTTGTGATTTTCTGGATGTTCTTGATGGACTTCAACCTGATGGTGACTGAAGGAAGAGAGGATTCAGGCTATGATTACAATTTCTAAGATGGACACTTAGTCAGTACATAGTTTACTGTCAGACCACACATTACAAATATCACTCAGAGGACTTGACTTTAACTTGACACTGCTATAACAGCATAAATATTTCAGTCTATTCTGTAATCACAGATGTATTTCAATGAGAAAAGGCACACAAATATCAACATGTCTATGCAGTGAATTCTGCTCACATCCCTAAAGGCATAATACTCCAGATCATCATAATAAAAATTGCCAACTGCAGTACCACACATGTCTACGTAGTACAATAACACTGGTGGACATCTCAGACATTCACTCCAGGACAGATTTGAGAGTAATTCTGCTCATGTCTGGAGGCGCTGCTGGAGTACGTGAATATGATGCACGGCGGTTCTCTTCCGATATGAAGTATGTATACACAGAATAGTACTTACTGTCCTTCAGGGTAGCCATGTTCCTGACCTGCCCACTGAGGACGGAAAGAGCACAGTTGAGCCACAGACACGAACAAGAGGCCGCATAATGCATCCATGCAACACTTACATTAAGTTATGAACGTAAAATTAACATCGCGTAACTAGATTTGAAGAATATCACCGCTGCGAACGATGCCACTGGGCTAACATCAGCTAGCTTACATGCTAGGAGAAGCTCGAACACCGAGCCGAAAAGTGAACCCGCAAACATCAGGTCTATCGTACCTGAAGTGTTTAATATCGTGAGCAGAAACCTGCACAATGTCAAAGCATTTTAGCATTGGCTTCCCACCGGTGGAGCTGTGCTGTCATTCATTAGCCGCGGCCTCCACGTTAGCACGTCCTTGCGTTCACTAGCAGCACTTTACTCGCGAAACTTAAGAACTCCAGCTACTCGCACCGCTGCGTGGGGTAGCTGAATAAATTATAGCATAAACACGCGTGGGGACGGTGTGGAAGTCCAGTAAAGTTTACCATTGTGGGGAGAAAACCAACGCGCTGGTTCTGGAGAACATGGTTAGTCCTATGAAGGTCAGACACGCAGAACTGCGCAGGCGCCGGTTTGAGGCAAAATGGCTGAATGCTACCTTCACGGACGCAGAAATTGAGGGGGAGGCAAGCGGTCCCCTTTGCGAGTTACCACATTGATCTTAAATCTCTGACAATATTTTCTCCATACAGCTAAATTTGATGGTAACTACATACCCTTTTCTTAATTTTGAATAATGTTACCGTAATTTCACTTATACATATTTTATACCTGGATTAGTTAGTTACTATTTATCAAACAGTGGAGTCAAACGCTTTTGTCACAAAAAAACAACATATAAAACTGACTTTCTAGATGAGGGCCACACGCGAAATATTTGTTATTTGACTTGTTTTTGTTTGTTTGTATTTATATTTAAAAAAAACACTTTGAGTTTTGATTTTAAAAAATAATAAAATCTGAACTCCGTGGAGCTCCGTGTTTAAATAATCTCTTCTTCTACATCAACCTTTGGTAATCTCAGCAGGATTCAGGAAACAGAAAAAACACAAATTACACATTCAGTGTTATTCACGTGTTTCATGATATATTTCTACATCTATTTGATATTGCTAAAAATAGATTCTAGGCAGTTGGTTAAATCCTTCATCTAGATTTCTAGGAGGAAATTAAAGGAACAGATGGGAGCTTTGGTTCCGACGTCATTTTATTGAGGTTTTGGAGGGGCCGAGGGGCTGGAACGCAGCAGTTGTTCTCGCGTAGTTGCACGCGTCCTCGCGATATCGTGACGCCTGAAGTGAAGCTACTATGGTGGCGGATGTTCACGGTCTATCGGCGAGTTGAAGCGTATTTCTCTGCTGTCAATCGGGGTTTTGTTGCTCTCTTATATACGGTAGCGATGGGGAAGGCGGATTTTCTCTCACCGAAGGCGATAAGCAACCGGATCAAATCGAAAGGACTCCAGAAGCTGAGGTGGTACTGCCAGATGTGTCAGAAACAATGCAGAGACGAGGTGAGTCCAAACCGCCCGTTGACCTGTTTGTTTGTTTGTTTGTTTGTCCGTCGTCTCGTTATCGTTTCACGTCGTGTCTTATTCGCTAACAGAACGGCTTCAAATGTCACTGCATGTCCGAGTCCCACCAGAGGCAGCTCCTGCTGGCCTCGGAGAACCCCACCAAGTTCATGGACTTCTTCTCCAGGTGGGTTCCTTCCCTGATTCCGTGTGACGTTCTTGAGAACAATCCTTCGGTCCACGTCACTGACCTGCTGTCTCTTTTGGCCCAGTGAGTTCAAGAGCGAGTTCCTGGAGCTGCTCCGGAGACGCTTCGGTGAGTCCGGGTCAGCAGCCGCTCTCCCGCCGTGGCTCTGCTCCTCTGCCCCTCTGCCAGGGACGCACCACATGCTGTCGTCGTATTATCTTTATAAAATCCAGTTGATGTGATGGAAACAAGCAGCGCATTCATGTCATGATAGAACAGGTTCAATTATTTTGTCTCAGTCGAGATACTCGTACTCTAAAAGTACATGTACACACTTCAGTCTCTTCAGTTCTCCTCCTCCACTGCTGCTGATTTGAACGCCACAGCTCTTTTCGGTCTTAAAATTGTCATCATTGTTTTTGACTTTATGTTTAAAGGCTACAACATGAGAAGAAATACACGCCGTGTGTGTGTGTGTGTGTGTGCGTGTGCAGCTCTTTCCCCGCAGAGGAAGGAGAACATGACATAATGCCTCAGGCAGAGATGCTAGTATTAGTATCCGTGGGTGTACGCGATGTAGCAGCACTTGCAGGTCTTTGGGGGTTTGTAGTAACTTGTATCCGTTGATGCTACACGTTTGTTTCTCCTCGCCACGCAGGAACCAAACGAGTTCACAACAACATCGTCTACAATGAATACATCAGTGACCGCGAGCACATCCACATGAACTCCACGAAGTGGGAGACGCTCACGGACTTCACCAAGTGGCTCGGGAGAGAAGGTAGCACCCACTTCAGTAATCCGATGCAGTATTCAGGATCCAGGCGGAGCTCTGGACCCTGCTCATGTGTCTCTGCCAGGTTACTGCAAGGTGGACGAGACCCCTAAAGGCTGGTACATCCAGTACATCGACAGAGACCCTGAGACCATCCGCCGCCAAGAGGAGCTGGCAAGGAAGAAGAAACACGAGCTGGACGATGAAGAGCGGAGCGCCAGGTTCATCGAGGAGCAGGTTCGACGAGGCCGCGACACCAAGGAGCAGGATGTGAGTACTGCAGCCACGTCTTTACAATCAAAAACCAGTCGGTCAAAGACTCAGCAGGTCTTCTTCTGTATTTGATCTCGTAGGAAACGCCAGTTTACACGGAGCTGAAACGAGAGAGTGAGGAAGAGAAAGGTTTGTTTCTACCACACCTGTTTTCCTCTGGAGGGATGAAAGGCTGTTGAATGCTCATGTTCGTTTATACCCTGATGTGCTTTGATACTCATCGTGCTAAGCTAACTAGCATGGGTCTCCGCATCATTTTGCTCTGTGTTTTAAGTTTCTCACTTATTAGCAAGCGAGCCTCTCTCACTGCTACATGTGTTTCCCTCACAGTGGCCTTCAACCTGGGCTCCTCCTCCTCGGCGGCGGGTCCCTCCACTTCCAGGTGCAGCAGGTCCCGGTAAAACTGATTCACGTTGCATTTGACAGGTTTGTGTGTAACTCTGGCTTCTTCTTCTAGTTCGGTTCTGGGTGCGAGTGCTCTGAAAACAGCAGCCTCCTCCTCAGCCAAGAGGAAAGAAACGTCCTCCAGCTCCGAGTCCAGGGAGAAGAAGAAGAAGTCGGCGCTGGAGGAGATCATGGAGGTGACGGAGGCCCGTTTCATACGACTGTGTGGGCAAAACGAGCGTTCTAACCGAGGGTTTCTGTTCAGATGGAGGAGAAGAAGAGGCAGAAGCAGCAGTCGGTCAGGACGGACCACTGGCTGCAGCCCAACATCGTGGTCAAAGTTGTCACTAAGCGATTGGGAGACAAGTACCACAAGAAGAAGGCTGTCGTCATGGTAACGCAGCTTGATGTTACACAATGAGGTGCTGATGTGCACGCACTGATGTTCGTGTGCGGTTTTGCTGCAGGAGGTGAAAGACAAATACTCAGGCGTGGTGAAGATCATCGGCTCTGGAGACAAGCTGAGACTGGACCAGAACCACATGGAGACGGTGATACCGGCACCAGGTGACAGAAACACATCCACCGTTCATTCCCTCGGAGCCGATCAGCCGCTTCACTCAACGTCTTCCTGTTCAAACGGTTGCAGGTAAACGGGTTCTGATCCTGAACGGCCCCTACAGAGACGCCGAGGCCGTGCTGGAGGGGATCGATGAGAAGAACTTCTGTGCGACGCTCACACTTGATGCCGTACGTAGCTCTGCTCAAAAATCCCACCGCCAAGAGAACCCGAAGCCCCAAAACGCCTCATCTAACGTGCCTCATCTTTGTCGTCAGGGTCCTCAGAGAGGGAGGAGGGTGGAGGTCGCCTATGAAGACTTCTCCAAACTGGCCTGAGGCCTCCACCGTGAGGCTGGACTCCTTCACATCAGAGGAACGCCGCCAGCTTCACCTGTACAGAACGTCGCTGCTGGCGCGGCAACACAGAGAAACTGAGAACTACCAGTTCAGTTTGTTTTTTATTTTTTAATTCACGTTCAAGTTGATCTTCAACATTGCAGATTAAATATTTGTTCAAATAAATTCAACAAATGAGCCATGAGGTGTTTGAGATGATCAAGAGAGGGACGGCCACAATTTTCTTCTTCTCCTTTTTTAAAAAAAATCACAAATCAAGTAGTTTTCAAATCTGACATCCGTGGAAAAACCTGTGGACGGGGGGGGGGGGGGGGACAGCAGCACAGGGGGCTCAAAGAGTCTCTGCTACTCAGTGCGTCTGCAGGAAGCTGCTGAGGTGAGGGACGATGTAGTCGCTGTAGTGGCCGTCGATGAAGCCCTTCCCGCTGTTGTGGATAAACCAACAGTAGATGTTGGAGCCACGCCTCTTATCACGTCTGTAGTCCTTCTGCCAGCCCCTACACACACACACACACACACACACACATTTATGTTTTAGTAAAGATGTGATGTCATTCATCGGTCTGGTGTGGGTGGTTCACATGTACCTGGTGACCAGCAGCTGGTTGCCCTTCACCTCCATGGTGGCCTCCTTCTTCTCGGGGTCGACTCCTTCGTGGACGTCATACACACTCACGTCAGGCTCTCTGGAGAACTGTCCTAAGATATCACACACACACACACGTTCAACTTCACATCCACCAGGTACAGAGGGGTTGTAGGTTGGGTGTGTGCAACCCTGACGTGACCTCATCCTGCTTCAGTCTCTCTCTCAAATACACACAAACAGAATTCATGGAAACAATTCAGAGCCTCTCTTCATCTTCAGCAGGCGTCTGAATCACGACTGCCGCATCTACAGAAACCAGAATCAAACCTCCAAACAGGAGAACCTTGGACTCAGGAATTCCTGCAAAAAGAATCTGAAGTATTTATGTTTATTTATGAGTTTCTCCAGCAAGAAACCTCCACGAGTTCGTTTCCAGCTAATAAAACAGGAGTACCAGTACTACTGTAGTACTAGTACTACTTTTAGTAACACTAAGTAATTATGGGTCATAGCTAAATTTAATTTCACTGATGAGTTATGAGTTTGCTAGAAATGAACTGTGTGGCGTTGTGATATTAAAATGTCAAGAACATTTCTTGCCACTTGGGGGCAGCAAAGCGACAACTGCGCCCATCCGACTCTCCTGTGGGCTCCGGTTCCACCATTCCTGGAATATATTGACCAGTAAATGCTGGACACTTAAAACCAGCTGGAAATACAGGAAATTTATGTCACATGATGCGCGCGCACGTGTGTGTGTGTGTGTGAGACTGTTGCTGTGAGTGGTCACATGATTCATTTCTGCAGCCCATCGGTAACTCCCTTCGTGGATAAAGATTTTCTGGTTCTGACATGACTCTTTTTCATGTGAAATCGGAGCCAGGAATCCCGCCAGCGGACGTACCGATGAGGCCGTGGACCAGCGGCGAGTACTGGTTGTCGTTAGGGATGTAGATCCCCAGGAAGTCCACGTTGACCGGGTGCTTCTTCCACACGCGGTGAAGCAACACCGTCAACTGGATGTTATAATTTATCGTGACTGTAACGTGAGCGTCCTTCATGATGGAGATCTTCACCCTGAAAAGCAGAGAAATCCTCAGGAAAAACAAAAAAACACACTCATCAAACGCTGGTCAAGGCCGCGGCGGTTACCCATCAAGTACGATGTTCGCGGTGGCGCCCCAGGTGAAGGAGTGGTTGCTGTGGCCGTCAGTCACGGCGATGGCGTCGGTGCTGATGGTGACGCCGACGCCGTCGGGCTGGTAGTAGATGGAGATGACGCCAAAGTAGGTGCTCTGTTTGGCTTTTGGCTTCGGTTTCGAGCGGATTAACTCACCGTTCACCACCAGGCCTGCGGGACGGAGACACGAGGTCACGACCCGACCTTCAAGTGACATTGACAATAACAGAGAGCCTACAAGTGTGTAAAGGGAGAGTCGCCCTGTTCCCACAGCCGCAGTGGTGGAACACCTGGACCTGACGTGGTACCTGTTCCGCTGTCTGACACCAGGTTGAGGATGTGACCCGGTTTGGAGTCGATGTTGAAGCAGACGTCCATGTTGCTCCTGGGCAGGTGGACGATGAAGTGAGGGTCGTTGTCCACTGGGGCAGAGAAACCCAGCCGGTTACACACAGAGTGCTGTGTGTGTGTGTGTGTGTGTGTGTGTGTGTGTGTGTGTGTGTGTGTGTGTTACCTAAATTGACCTGCTGTGGCAGCGCCCACTCCTCTGGGCCTTTCTCAGCGTGGCTGGGGGGGGCCGGGGTGGTCATCTGGACCCAGGGTGGAGGCTGGTAGACCACCCGGACCGGAGCCCCACCGGAGGGCCCCGGGCCTCCTCCCAACCCCCCTCCTGTGCACAAGAGTTGTCAGAAAAATATGAACTCATCATCTCTTCTATGACATCAACATCATGTGACCCAGGGACAACAAACCAGACCGCAGTACCCGACAGAGAACTGGACACGCCTCTTTCTTGGAGGGAAGTTATTGGGCGTAATATTTCATCTGATTATTTTAGTGCAAGATGAATATTTCATAAACAAAAACATGCCTTTTTGAAACTTCTTTCAACAGCACGTGACCTCAGGACTTCTTTCAAAACAGTTTTTGCTCGTCGTAGTTCACACAAATATTTTAGTGCCAAATGAGTTTTCTTTTTTTTCCTGGTCATGTGACCTTTGTGCGATTGTAATGTTTCATATGATAAATGGTCATCATGAGGATTCACAGTCATGCCGATCACTGCGGTAGGAAGGTGTTTCCTGCCAGGCACCTGAGCAGCAGCCCTGCTTGGGGTCCTTCGGGGAGTCAGCCAGGAGCCTCTCCTTGCCGTCGTCGCTCTCCACCAGCAGCGCGGTGAGCGGCGTGACGAACTGATGCTCCAAGGCCAACGACAGGATGCGCTGGGTGATCTTCCTCTTCTTGGCGGCTGTTGGAGCCAGAGACCTGCGGGAGGGTGGCGGTTTAAACCCCAGTGTCACGTCCAGGTGGCGGTCATGTGAATGGCCTCACCTCTCACTGATCAGCTGTTTGATGGTTATGTACGCCCACAGCTGGCGGGCGAAGCCGGTGAAGGAATGCTGCAACTTGGCCAGCTCCGTGTCCAGCTGCGTGGTGTCAGTCTCCGTCTCCATGGTGATGTCCAAAATAGCCTGCAGGACCACATGGGACACGAGGGGAACATGGCGGTTCAGGCTGGAGGCCTTGAAAAATCTGGAATATCACTGGCAGCACCAGTGGCGTCCATTCCAGTTTGTTCTATGTCCATTTATGATCATCAATAATGATGGCGACTGATTTATGAGTGCTGATAAAAGACGACTTGAGCACAATTGAGCTTCTACTGATGCTCCTTGTTCCCTTTCGTGCTGTCACCCCTGAAGATCACGGACGCCAGATCACCAAACTGCTAACTAACAGCTAACTAAGTAAGATGGAACTCAGCCTGAACCAACAACGGACCTCTACTGCCAGTCGTTTCCATCCGTTTGAACAAAATAAATGACACAGGATGACTCATTTTCACAAAATCAAATTCGAAACGAGTGTGTGTGCGCGTGTGTGTGTGCGTGTGTGTGTGTGTGTGTGTGTGTGTGACTCACAGCTGAGGCGGTGGTGAAGCTGGTGAGTGTGTCGCTGTCAGATGGCAGCACCTTCCCGGCCACCACCAGCTCCGAGCCGCTGAAGTATTTATCGAAGCGGTTCTGAGTGACGTCAGAAACCGAGTCCTCCGGGAACTGGATGGTGATCCTCCTCAGCAGGGGGGACGAGACCTGGCTGTAGAACGTCTGCCACGGGAGGGGAAGGACACGAGGGACGATCACAAACACGCCGCAGTACAATAATAACCATCACTTCTGGGCTGGGAATCAATCGATCACAGTCAGCCCTACGACTTCTGGGTTTTTCCAAATGTTTTGTGAAAAAATAAAGATCATCTTTATCACATTGACAAGGTTGGCACGTGTTTCCACTATCCACAAAATCTACAGATGACATCAGCTTCTTTTTATGAAGATAATTTTGGTAAATAGCCAAACTTGTTATAAAAGTATCAGAATATCTGGAAAAAAAGGAAAAGAAAAGCCAATATTGTACATCTTTAAAATTCTCCCCTGCAGCTTCAAGTCAGGAAAGCGATTCATCCACCAGAAGCAGAGAGGAGGGAAACTCTCATGTTACAAGATGGTTCTTATGCAGCTTGGATTCCAAACCGTCAAACCAAAGATACGCAGCCCGCTGTGAGGTAACGGCCGCATTTATTAGCTTTTGGGCGAATGAAGCTGATTCGCCGTCGCAGCCTAAAACCCCAGACACATAAACTCCCCCACTGAGGCTGAATGATGGACCCTTGTCTCAGGCATTAGTTTGAAGAGAGCGGGACCAGAGGAGGGACTGGAGGGCTCTGCGGTACCCGTAGCTGCTCCGCGGCGTCGTGATTAGCGTAGATCCGCTGGGCCATGCCTCTGTTCTCCATGGCGATTCGTTCCAGGAAGTCGTAATCCACATCAAAGCCGATACCCAACGAGAAGAGAGAGAAGTCCTCCCTCATCACCCTCTTGACGTTCTTCTGGATGGTGCTGAGCTTGATCTCACCTGCGGATCACACACAACATCGTCTCACGGGCCGGACGCTCACGGGTGAACCACGTGGGAGGAGTTTCAGGGCAGGTCGGCCATACCTACGGTGGGGTCTCCATCAGACACCAGAATGATCATGGAGACCGAGCGAGGGTTGATGAGCCCCTGGTTGGACGCCCTCACCAGGATCTGCACTGCTTTCATCAGAGCCTCGTTGATGTTGGTGCCTGAGGTCAAAGGTTGAAAATGAGCAGCCAAATGTCTTTGTTCCCTCCCACTTTTGTTTCTGACTCCAGAATGCAGAAAGAGCCAGCCACATATATTCAGCTTGAAGCTAACAAGCTAACAGACGGCTAAGAACAGCAAAACTGTCCAGTGACATCTGTTTACAAACTCTCCAGGTCGCCGGTCCGGTGTAATCCAGGTCCGTCTTAATCCAACCGAACGCTCGGGAATCCACAAATACTTTGAGTTGAGATAAAAACTGTCAAGAACTCTTGGCTGGCTCTTCCTGCATCCTGGGGTCACAGAGAGGTCACGCAGCTCTAGATCAGCTCCAGACATCCAGCGTGAGTACCTAAAAGGTTTTAATATCTGGTGGTACCTCCGACAGGTTTGATGCTCTGGATGTACTTCTTGGCATCCGCGATCTGGATGGTGGACCCGGGGACCAGGTCCTCGCTCCAGCAACGAACATTGTGGTTGAAGTCTATGATGCTGAACTGATCGTCGATGTTCAGGTCATCCAGGATGGCCTGCATGGCCTCCACCGTCTGGGGGGGGAAGGCAGGAGGTGAGTTGCATTCTACAGAGCGACCACACGGTGTCACTGTGCCACCAACAGCCAATGACTGACTTGCTTCATCTTGACTCCCCACATGGAGCCGCTCACATCGATGACAAACACGATGTTCTTGGGGAGAGGCGAAAGGTTGGATGGAGCGAAGAAATGGACAAAGTGGCCGTCGGAGACCTGGAGGACAAGTTTTGATCAGACGCATCCTTGAAGGTTCATCTGGTGTCAGTGAACAGCCGGGTGTACGGTACCTGCAGCTCCCCAGGGTTGTTGTCCCTGGTTACGTCATACTTAACGGTGAAGACACCATCGATGGCGCTCTCGGTGCAGTTCTCACACTTCCTCTGCTGCTGGAAGTTGGGCTTGAACACAACGTGAGCCTGAGGACGTAAAAACAGATCTGCAGAAACTGGAATCGATCAGGGTGGCTCTTCATTCTCAGACATTTCACTGGTGGAAAGTGACATTGGTAAACTGAAGCGCACCTGGGGGGAGGGGCATGTTGCAGGTGTGTTGTGTGGCTGGCAGGTGTTTGTGTCTCTTCAGCCATACCTTTTCCTTGGAGGTGGTGACTTTGATCAGCTGGGTGAATTTCTCCCCGAGGCTGTTTGGCGTTTCCACCGTGGAGATTCCCTTCGGCTCGTAGATGTGAACGTCCACCTACAGGCAGAGATCAGGGATGTCTGCTGCTGAACATTGATCAACCTCCAGAGCCCACAGGTGTGCTCGATGGTCCTACCTGGAACTGTGGCACCAGCCTCCCGGGCTGCAGGTAGAGCGAGTGCTCGTAGAAGCCCAGCCTCCGGTGCATCATCTCCTGGTAGTGGAGCTCGAACTCAATGTTACTGCCGGGAGGAACGTGGACCTCCGTCTTGAAGGTCTCCATGTCCTGAGAATTCGCCCTGCGGAGCAGAAACAGTCCTCACAAAGTGGGCCGACTCCTTAAAGGGTTCTAATCCCAGAGGGGAGTTGAGTACCTGATGATGCCGGCGGCCTTGCCCCTGGACCTGGCCTGGGCGTACAGGTTCCTGGCCACTGTCTTCTCCTTCACCGAGCCCACAAATGTGATCCCGTTCACGTTCCTGCAGCACAGAGCAGGAAAGGTGACGACCCCGGCGGTGGATCGGATCTCTCACCTGCGGCGGGACTCACATGGTGAAGTTGGTGATGAACGCTTGCTTGGGGATCTGGACGTTGAAGCCGATGCTCTGAGCTTTGGAGCCCGAGTTGACCACCGAGCTCCTGACGGTGGTGTGGGCGAAGCGGGATGTGATGCGGCTCTCCACCTTGTAGCTCCTGACGGTGATGTCATCGCCACGGATGGCCTGAACGGGACAGGAAGGCGTGAAAGACGTCTCTCCATCCGGAGCTTCAGATCAGGTCTTAATCTGGCTCCTTGTCTCGTCTCGTTTCGTCTCGACTCGTCCCGTCTCGTCCCGTCACGTCTCGTCCCGTCTCGTCCCGTCTCGTCTCGTCCCGTCTCGTCCCGTCTCGTCTCGTCCCGTCTCGTCCCGTCCCGTTGCATCTCAAAGGACCCGTACACGCGTCAGTCAACCATATAAAGACTTAAAGCCTATTTAATGAAGGGAACTGTTAGTTTTCGTGCGGGTCTTCATTCTAACAACAGTGTGTGTCTCTCTGGACCGAGCCTCACTGGGACGGTTCAGTTTTGGCTCAATGAGAGCAACTTAGTAACGGCGTGGCGATGTAACTGACACACTCTCGTCTGTAGCTCCTCCCCTGGGCCGCGCGTGCGTGGTCGGTTAGAGGACTCAGAGCAAAGTCAATAACCTGTCAGTCAGGAGGATCTCTTCAAACATCAGATTATTGATTCTTAGATACGGTTCAACTCTGCCACAGTGGCGAGGCCTCCAACAACAAGAGGGGGGTCCTACCTCAAAGTTTTCCTGCTCCTCGCTGGTCAATATCGCTCTCTGAAACACACACACACACACACACACACACACACACACACACACACACACACACAGAGGCTCGTCAGCCTCACACTGGTTTGTTGTTGGATCAGGATGCAGCTTCTGATTAGCCTGCTTCAGATTCCTTGTGTTGTTTTTTTGTTTTTATCGCTCAGCTGCATCCCGCCGATCGATCAGTGTTTGCGACATCAGCGAGGAAAAGTTTGGCCAGAAAAAAATCCTGTTTTGTTATTAGACGTGAATACAAACCGTGAAAGTTTGACCCAAGAGAAGAAGATCTGACCTTGTGTCTCCCGTGGTGACCCCGGTGACCTGACTGGTAAAAGAAAAACACTGATTACTGGAGAGATTCACCGCTGATACACAGACTTCCTTCAGTAGGGTTTTTAAAACAGGCCGAAAAGGTCAAAGGTCATGACGAACCTTTCAAACAGAAACCCAAAGAAACACAAGGGGATGTTGAAATGATATGGAATGAATTACAGGCCTGACGACTCCAGCGCCACAGCAGAGAACGAATCCTTGAAACAATTTACAGCCAAACTATTTTTCGAAACGACATGAAAGTTCCACTGAACCCATGAATGATTAAAGCAGAGGTCAGAGGTCAACATCCGGCCAACATCGTGTCGTTTTCAGCACAACATCAGCATATACTGGCTCTTTTTCTTCAAACCCAGAAAACAGCTGGTTTGATCCCTCGACTGACGATCAACGTGGGGCCAGAACCCGTGACCCGTTCGGACTGGAACTCACCGTCTCGTCCTCCCAGTCTCCGTCGATGACGAACTCAAAGCAGCGGCTCTGCTGGAGAACCAGAAGCTCCAGCAGCAGCAGCAGCAGCAGCGGCGGCGGCGGCAGCAATCGCTTCATGTTTGCAGACCAAAACACAGCCGGGGGACTCTTCCGTGCTCCTGCGGGACACTCGGCAGGTTAAAATCCACTGGACTGATCGGCTCGCCTGTCAATATTTGTTGTGTTCCATTGAACGCAGAGAGGAGAAGAAAACTTTGAAACTTGACCTGCGGAGGGGGAGGGTAAACAGACCGCACTCCCACAGACCAGGTCCTGACTATATAAGGAGGCGCGTTTGGCCCAGCGTCCCTCTGAGGAGGTGCACATGCACCACTGACACCTTTACAAAAAGCAAAGTACAACATGATGGTGCAGGGCTGAGCAGAGGTGACACAGATCCTGTTGTAGTACCGCATCGCGTCCAGGAGAGGGCGCCGCCCACTAGAGGCTGGGTATTCTGACGACGGTGGTGACTGCGAGCTCCTAGTCCGCGTCCTCTCCCGCGCAGCTGGAAATTTGAGACGCCCTGAAATACGACATGATTGAAAACTCCAACTTGGTAGATTTTGTTTTAATCTTTGATGGATCATTTTATTTGTTTTTACAGGCCAAATCACGTTGAACACGTTTCCTCTCACCATCTGTGGAATCATCCGTTAAATTTATTCATCACGTTTCTTGAAAAAAAAAATGTAACGTTCACGTGATTATCCTCCTGTTGCCTGAGACGCACGAGTCCCAACAGAGACTT
>NC_141323.1:10017598-10072598 GCF_037954235.1 Aulostomus chinensis | reverse complement strand
ACCGCTTGGACCGCCGCTCTCATGGCTCCACCTCGTGGCTTCGTCTCAGGTCCAGCCCTCCCACAGCTGCAGCTCCTCCAGCGCCGGTTTATTTATCCTCCTGGGAACGCCGTCTGGAACTCACACATTCAAGCTGCAGCTGGTTTGATTTGGGAGAGGCAGCAAAGACACGCGAATGTATGATTGAAGTCACGTGTGTAGAACCGGACCACGGTTCGCCGCTTCATTACACTGACCGCCGCGAGTGCACCAGTGCTTCCATGATGTTCGTATGTCTGTGGTGACGTTCTGCCAGTAAAGGAACCTGTTTCTCCCCCTGTCCTTTAGTCCTGACCCGGAGATGGAGGTTTTCCGGATGAAGGCCAGCATCCCAGGTCGGAATCGAGCTGTCTTCCTGCTCACCTATGAGGAGCTCCTGCAGCGCCGCCTGGGGCGCTACGAACACGTGACCCGCCTACGACCGCTACAGTTGGTGAGCCGCCTCAGCCTGGACGTGACCATCGTAGACCACTCCCCCATCCAGGACCTGCAGGTTCTGCTGCTCCGCAACGGCAGGAGCAACGCTGCTGCCAATGCTGGATCGGGGTCGAACACACCCACCACAGCAGGTTCAAACACAACCCGCCGCAACTAAAGTAGAACTTTCCAGCATCCTGACCTTGATCCGGGTCTGCTGTCGGGTCGCGCACCCTCCGCCCGCTTTGGTCCTCGTCCAGTTCCACCACCAACGCACTTCCTGTCTTTGTTCTCCAGCCAAGTCGGAACTTCCCGTCGCCACCGTGATCAAAAATGAAAAGAACTTGTGTAAAGTCACCTTCAGCCCGAACATCATGCAGCAGGCCAAGATCACCACCAACGGCATCCTGGGAGACTTCCTGATCCGCTATGACGTCCAGAGGGACATGGGCATCGGAGACGTCCAGGTGAGCCTCCCCAGCAGCCGGACCAGACACACCAGCAGGGAAACCAGGTCACACAACCCCCACCTGTTGGTCGTTCACTCCTCTGGCCTCCCACCCTCATCTCACCCCTCGGTCTCCAGCTCAGCTTCAGGTTCTGCCAGTAACACACAGCTGTTCTCTCTGTCTCTCTGTCTCTCTGTCTCTCTCTCTGTCTCTCTCTCTCTCTCTCCTTCCCAGGTTTTAAACGGTCATTTTGTCCACTACTTCGCACCGAAAGACCTCCCTGCCGTCCCCAAGAACGTGGTGTTTGTGATCGACACCAGCGCCTCCATGGTGGGGAAGAAGATCCGGCAGGTGAAGTGGAACGTTTTCATTTCGCTCCAGCAGCTGCTGGATTTGGGTCAAACCAACTGAATACACACAAACCCCCTAAACTCAAGCCAAACGCTCGTCAGGTAAATCTCTCCATACGCCTGCCGGGCTACTTCCTGCTAGCCTTCTGCTACCTTGAGCAGCGAGGCTTCCTCACAGGAGCTTCTGCGATAACAATGACAGTGAGATTCTGATGCTGGGTGCAGCTCAGGTGCCGTTCCTGGTTCCTGAGTGCAGCTGCTGGTTTTTCAAAGTTATTTAAATCACAAATGGACCGAATCCCGGCGGCACTCAGGGGTGTTTTATGTTTTTTGGCACATTGAAGTGGAAAACTGGAGAACAACTTGTCTTGACCCCCAGTTAATCTTTTCCCAATGAGCACTCTTCCCTTCTCATGCTGAACCCCAGAACTCCATTTAGAAGAAGACGGAAACAACACATCTACTGTGGGGGGGGGGGGTCTGAGGATTGAATCTTGGACCCTGGAGCAGAGGAACTCTCATGAAATCACTGCTACTTTTCCAGAGAGTTCCGGGGGAAATGCAGACACAGTTTTCGCCCTGTTTTCAAGTAGAATTTCAATGATTGTAGTGGATCAGAAACCTGGAACGCCGCCTCCTCACTCCCACTCTGGAACATCAGGATCAGACCTTTCCTCCATCTGTAACAGTAGGCTGATAATCCCCCCCCCCCCCCTCCACCCGGTGACGGAGCCGATCTCTGCAGCTGCTGCGAGAGAGGAAACTGACAAAGAGTGAAAAACAGACCAGCAGCGACGAGTTAGAAACACCCAGCACAAGGCCAGGCTGTGAGGGAGGAAGGTCAGCGGCTATGGGGTAATGGAACTTTCTGGACAACAGTACCCGCGACCCCTTGATCCGTCCCCCCACCCATCGCCAGCCCCCAGTGGTCCGCAGGAACAGAACAACAAGTGTGTTTTGATGTGGCTCCACAACAGAGGGTTTCATTGTGGGTCAGTTTTCAGTCCTCTTGTATACAGCCCATAAGGACGTCTACACCCCCCTCCCCCCCAGCTACAAATTCTATATTACGACCCTCAGAACCTGAGACGCTGAGCGCTGCTAGCAGCTAGCGGAAACAAACTCACAGTTCTGTTCATCCGTCTGTAAACCTGCTGCAGAAGCAAACACGATGACATACTTCAGTGGACCATTTGGTTGCAAAATGAGATGATAAGTTGGCCGCCACCTTGGAAAAAACACGGGCGCCACCCAAATATGCGGAGTATCGTAATGATGTCGCCTGGTGGAAATTAGTTTACACAAATAACCGTGAATGACAAAATCGCACCAGCATTTCATAGAAAAATGCTCTGCAGAATCCTGCCCGACATCTCAGACCCAAGACTGCAGACAATGAACACATCAGGTTTTGCTTCCTGCCTGTCAGACTAAACTGGGGGCTGAGGACAGGTTTGTCAGTAAGAACGTGTCGTTTCTCGTTCCCCCAGACTAAAGAAGCCTTGTTCACCATCCTGAGGGATCTGCGTCCTGGCGATCACTTCAACTTCATCAGCTTCTCCAGTAAGATCAAAGTCTGGCAGCCCAACCGCCTGGTACCAGTAACGCCCCTCAACATCAGAGACGCCAAGAAGTTCATTTACATGCTGATGCCGACTGGAGGTGAGACGCTACGTGAATGGAGTTCAGTTGATCCCCACCAACATGACTCTGTGTTTTGTTGCATCTCGTTCTCGTCGCATTTTCATTCCCTGCAGGCACCAACATCGATGGCGCCATCCAGACGGGCTCCTCTCTGCTCCGGCGTTACCTCTCCGGCCCCGACGCCACCCCCAACAGCGTCTCCCTCATTATTTTTCTCACGGACGGACGGCCCACGGTTGGGGAGACCCAGTCGATGGCGATCCTTGGGAACACGCGCTCAGCCGTGGAGGAGACCTTCTGCATCTTCACCATCGGGATTGGGAATGACGTGGATTACAGGCTGCTGGAGCGCATGTCCCTGGAGAACTGTGGGATGATGAGACGCATCCACGAGGAGGCGGACGCCAGCGCCATGCTGAAAGGGTGGGGGAGAGTTTCCTGTTCCTTAAGAACATGTCACAGTTTATTCATCTGGTCTAGTTTTGTTTTGCGAACCTGCGTATCAGCAGTTGGGGGTCGTAGGAATCTTGCAATCATGTGATCTGGTGCAGTGTCTGTAGTTTGAGGGGCAACCATGAAGAATCTTTGGCTTTAATCTTGGACTTAGATCTCAGTCCTGTCGCTGTCTCAGACCCTGGACCCTCTGACCCCCTTTGACCCCAGTCTTCAAAGTTGTCACTGCACTTCCTCGAGGCACCGGCACAGGACACGCCACGGTTGACCGTGATCAGATGAACAGCTGTTGAATTAATCAGGTCACAGGCCGAAGAAAGAGAGACTCCTGGTGACTTCCAGGGTTGGATGACTGGGAGATTTGGGATTCATGCTCACCTTGGAGGCCACGAACAAAGTCTAACAAATCTGCCCAAAAGGATCACGTCATCTTAGTTTCTGAGTGATCCTCGAGCCTCTCAGCCAAGGCAGAACCCCGCCAACTACTAAGTTTGTAAAATGGTGGTTTCTGTAATCGTGAACAGACCTGACATCAAATTTAATGGGTTCTTCTTTGGCTCGTGGAAGTTTGTGTGTGTCAGTTACATCGAGGGAACAAAGAAAAAGGTATGAGACACAAAATAAAGAGTGGAAGTGTGTGCCAGTCCAGGACACGGAACCTTCTTCCTGTTTTTGTCCTGTTAAAAGTCCCCGTGTGGTTTTCTAGTGACGCATTTTCCCTGCGTGAAAACAAACGAGGGGAAAACGCCTTTACGGACTCATCAGCTGATTCAAATCAGAGCAAACAAAGCACAGGTGTGAAAAGACCCTAAAACTGTTGTGGAGCGAGTCCCGACCCGTGAAACTGGTCTCAGTCACGCCAAGCGGCCGCATCTAATAGTCTATCTCCCGTTGGATGTACTTGTGGGGGATGAAACGTGCCTCGACTCAGAAGCCAGACTTCTGCGCCATCTTGATTCTGCCCTGTCACCACTGTTTGTTTCAGTGTTCATTTTATTTTCTGTTGAGTTCAAAGCGGCTCGAGCCTCCAGTGTCGTGCTTCCTCGACTCCACACCAAGCGTTAAGAGCATAAAGCTACTTTGCATTTTCACTTGATTATTACTTTCCGTCCACCCTTTCCTCTCATAAAAGGACACTCAGCTTCTTGTTAATAAATTAGCTCGACTTAATCCCTTCGTGTCTCGCCCTCCGACACGTCGCTCCATCTCTCGTCACGCAATGAGCGCACGAAGACGGTGAATGTGGCGGCGTTGACAACAGACGTCTTTAATCAACTTGAGCATGTGACAGCCGCGGACAACACGCCTCCTTCTCCTTGTCCTCCTTGCCGAACCCTCCTCACACACACACAATGTGTTTGTTCAGTTGAGCAGGAATGTGTGTGTGTGTGTGTGTGTGTGTGTGTGTGTGTGTCCTCCATCCTGTCCTTGTCACGGTGCGGCGAACCTCATCACCTCTTAACCAGCATGTTTGTTCAAGCAGAACAAGGAGTATTATCTGTGGAGGCGTCTATCTGTTAACTCCCCGCACATACTCAGACGCAGGTTTCACAACACACACACACACACACACACACACACACAGTCTTTTATGAAGGTGTGCATGAACTCTAAAGTGGGGTGACAGTGGTGTCGAAAGGTTGGACGAGCAGATTTATGGCCTGAAGGGCCAAACCTACGGCTGAGGTGTCGTCAGGCAGAGTTACAAGACACTGGATACCAACACTAATGCTAACCCTGGTCCCAGTGGGGCCATTTAAGACCACGTCCTCAAACCTGGGCTAAAACCAGCACTGGTCCGACAACGTGGTCCAGTGCAGTGTTCCGTCTGCTGGTTGAACACTGGTTCTGTTCATTTGGCCGCTTGTGAAAACAGGAACTGTCCTCTGATGTGGACCAACTCAACTGATCCAAAACCACCTCTCTTAAAAATTCTTGTTCCACATTCAAGTGAACGCTTGAGTGGTTCGATTGTAGTGCGAGCAAAGATCCGACCCCCTGACCCGACCCCAGGATTATGTGCCGTCTGTGCGTGACATTTGTTCAGAAGAGGACTGACGTGGACTTCTCAGTTCGAAAGACTTCTGTGAGCACATTTGCGTTCGTGTTCACAATGAAATCAGGCCGAAGGTGCAGGAGGGACTGATCGACCAGTCGCTCTCATGGGCAAATGCAAACTGAATGTTCTTCGCTCCACAACACGCGAGACACCTCCACCTTTTTCAACCCGAAGCTCAGTGTAAAATTATTCTGCCACAATCCCAAACGTCTCCTCGTCCCTCTCCAGGTTCTACGATGAGATCGGAACGCCTCTGCTGTCCGACATACGGATCAACTACACCGAGGACTCGGTCCAGTACGTAACTCAGCATCTCTTCACCAACTACTTCAATGGCTCAGAGATCGTCATCGCCGGAAAACTGACCAACCAAAGCGCAGAATCCCTCCACGTCCATGTTACCGCCAGCAACAACGACAAGAGCATCATCCTGGAGACGGACGTGCCGCTGCAGCACCGACAGTTAGAGACTGAGAAACACGTGAAGGCTGCTACGGCGGCGCTAACGGCTGGAGCTGGGGTTGCACAGGAACTAGGAGTGGCTTTGGGTTCCATTGCTGGTGACTTTGTGGAGCGTGTCTGGGGGTTCCTGAGCATCAAGGAGGGCCTCCGGTCACGGTTGCGCAGTCAGACCAGCAAGGAGAGGGAACACCACATCCAGCGTGCCACCAACCTGTCCCTGACTTACCACTTCCTGACTCCCCTCACCAACCTGGTGGTGGAGAAACCTGAGGTCCGAGCTGATGGCAGCATGGCCCCAGCGCCCACCATCGCCCCGGCCACTGGTGAGGCTGGTCCGTACGTCAATGAGCTGCCGTCCGACACGGATGAAGTGGAGCCACAGACACAGGATGGAAAGAAGTCAGGAAGACAACGCCCAGCTCCCAACAACAACATGGGTAAGGTGGTGAGTCCTGGATACGCTAGAAAGGGAGGTTAGCATCGGTGCTGGAGGGCTTTTCTCCTGAGAGAGAGCAAAGAATGCCAGCGAAGGCTCCCCTCTATGGAGGAGATCCATCCATCCATTTTCTTCTGCTTATTCCTGCTAAGGGTCGCGGGGGGTGGAGCCTATATGGAGGAGATGTTTTCTCTCTTCTACCGACTGGTTTGAGCTTCTTCATCAGCTCATTGATCTGATTACTTATGATATTTCAGTCGGTTCTGAAGTCTTCTGCCCTTTTCCAAACAGTTTCTGTGACCAGTTCCAGAATTAAAATGCAAGGAGCCAACAAACGCTAGCAGGGCTGGCGGTAATGAACGACAGCCTACATGCTCTCACCAATCACGGCTAAACTTTGGGGAAAATGTGCTCCCATCAACCATATTTTCATCGGTTCAGACACACAAAACAGTTCATCAATGTGGGGCAATAATTGTTTTGCGATTCAATGTTAATCATTAATTTTATTTTGAAAAGGCTGTAAACAGGGTATTCTACACTTGCAAAACGATGAACAGTGGAAGGTTTGTCTGTCAAGGTTCTTGGACTGAGTTATACACTTCAGCTCCTACATGCAAGAAACACTCTGGATTTTTTCTGTCACTTCAGTGCTTTTTCATATTGACAGCTTTTCAAGTGCAGGGTCAATAAATCGTTCTTCCTCTTGTCTGTATTCTCGTTCTAGCAGGAAAAACTGAGAGGCGACTGGCCAAGAAATCTGTCACCATCACCAAAACATCAGGTGACTCCACATTCTCTCCCTCCCTCCCTCCCCCTTTCTCTCCAGTGTTTGTACATGTGTGCCAGCTGATAACCTCTGACCTCTACAGTAGAAGCTGTGTTTGTGCTTCTGGTGGTTATGAGGCTCCATAGGAAGACTTGAAAGAAAAGTGGCGGTGGGGGACTTGCAGCACGCACACACACGCGCACACACACACTCTACTCTCTGAGTGGGCAGCCTGTAATTTGGCTTTTTCATCAGGTGGGGGGGGGGGCCTCTGAACATTACCTGAAAAGCGGAAAGCACCCAGCGTCTAATTGAAATACCAGCTATTATGCGGCGCTTTAAACATGCAATTGCGCGTTTGTGAGCAGGTACACACTGCGGCCAGTGGGAAACCCGCATGTGTGTGTTACAGTAAAGACAGGGATGCTGTCGCAGGTCGGTAGAGCGGTAGAGAGCTAATGACCCTGTCATTAGTGGCGCTCTATCATCACCCTGCTACTCATCTCAGCCGGTTCTCACAAGGCCGAGACGACTCCAGGTAGAAACCATCTGATTGAAGAACCAAGCAGGCGCAGGCGTCGTCGCCCAGCCACCGGCACTGTTTTTGTCATCAACCGGAGCCTGGAGTGAATTTTATGCTTTTATTTTATCGCTAAAGTTCAATTGATGACAGGAAGTGGGCTGCAAAAAAAAAAAAAAATAGATGAAAGGATTTTGCAACAGAGTTTCCAGGCCAGGACCTGCAATGTAGACGCGCAGTTCAGTGTTTCAAGTGTCACAAGCCGCATGCACACAGGAAGAGACCTGCAGCGATGTGGCGACCAGAAGATGAAGTCCCAGCGCACCTGCCCGCAGACGCCTGCTCGCCAAAGTCCAGTCCGCTGGACTGGGCGAGACTGTTGGAAGAGGCGGCCTTCAGCACGGTACGCCCGCACGGACAAGCAACTACCGATGGGAGCAAAGACACAGCTGATGAAGAGATGAGGAACATGGGTAACACGCAGGTTACCTCGGCAACCAGAGCCTGGAATGTCCATCAGCGACCAACCAGCAGCAGCACATCGAAGCTGTAAAGTGGACTGAAGCAGGTTTTTCTTGCTGCAAAGATGGAAAACTACCTCAAGGGGCCACAAGCCAAAACACCTGGACCTGAAAATCCCAGACCCAGTAAAACCCGAACCACCTGCTGTATGCTTGTATCAGTGTATGAAGCTGCTGTGTCTGTCTCTTTCTGACCTCAGCGGATGGCGACCCACACTTCGTGGTCGATTTCCCCCTCAGCAAACTGACGGTGTGCTTCAACATCAACGGCGAGCCTGGGCACGTCCTCCGCCTGGTCTCTGACCACAAGTACTCCGGTGAGATGCCAGTGACCATCCTCACAATGGTTTCATATTGGGATTTAACCACGTGATCTTTCTCCAGGTGTGACGGTCAACGGTAAGCTGATTGGCGCCCCAGCTCCTCCGGGCAGCCACAAGAACCAACGTACTTACTTTAGCACCATCACCATCGTGGTGGATCGTCCCAGACGCGCCTACATTGAGGTGACGCCGAAAAAGGTCATCCTGGATGGGCAGGACCGCGTGGTGCTGCCCTGCCAGTCCACCATCTCCGTGGACAGCGGCGAACTCTCGGTGGCGGTGGTGGAGAAGTCCAACGTGACGGTGACGGTGGGACAGAACATCAGCTTTGTGATCCTGCTGCACCAGTACAAGAACCCAGCACCCTACCAGAGAGACCATCTGGGGTTCTACATCGGGAACAGCAAGGGGCTGTCCCAGAAGTGCCATGGGCTGCTGGGTAGGTGCTACTCTCAGCCACTAGGGGCCGCTATCTCCTGCGTTCCACAGAATTAGAATCGGGTGCAGTACTTAAATTTGACTGGTCCTTGATGGTGTCGTTGGGTGTCAGAAATGTCATGACAATCTGCCAGTTTTAGTTTTCCTGACTGGAAAATCCCGCCTGACAACCACAGAGTTGTAGTGTGTGTTCATGCAGCTGGCGAGTGGGAAAGTTCCCGATCGGAAAGCTCCTTCTTCTCATTAAAGAGGGTTCACATAACGACGGCAAACAGGGAACGTGGTCGGGGCCAGACAGTCTGCTCCAGTTCTGCTGTCAGAGTGGAGAACAGTGGCAAACTTCCTCCTCGCTGTTGAGGAGTCAGAGAACCGAAGCTCCGGAGGCCCGCGTTTCTACCGACTCGTTTCAGTGAGAGACAGCGAGTAAGATCACCTGAGCCATTTAGCTCGCCGGCAGCTTCGCTCAACTCGCAATGGCTCACGAGAAGTTTGCCTCCATTTGTGAATCCTCACCACCACACGTCAGTGATACGAAAACCTTTTTTTTTTTTGCTTTTCAAGTTGTAGTATTAGAAGTAGTAGTACAACAGGCGTCTACAGAATGCAGAAAACACCAACCACATATGAAGCTAGCATGAGGCTAAAGGAGAGTTTGGAAACAGCCCTTTTTGCTGTTGTTAGCCGTCAGTCTCCGTTAGCTTCAAGCTACATACACATGGCTGGCTCCTTCTGCATTCTGCGGTGAAATGAAGACTCAAGCACCGTGTCAAGGCGTGCCATTGGCCTTCAAAGACTGACATGAACCTCTGAATCGTTCTACTTTTAGGCCAGTTCCTGTACCAGGAAGTCGGCCTGGCAGAGCTTCAAACAGAGGGAGACGCGAGGCCCTCGCCCATCCTGAAGGTGAAGGACCGTTCCGTGCCGGTGGTTCAGAAGAACAGGCAGATCTACAGCGGCACGCAGAGCGTCAGCTGCTGGTTTGCCAGAAACAACGCAGCAAAGCTGATAGACGGACGATATGAGGATTATTTGATGTCACACACGTTCGACACCGGGGACTGGTCACACGGGACGAACAGGGTCTGAGGCAACCGCCGTGAACTGAAGCTGCGGCTTTTCATAACTTCAACTAAAGTTCTATTTCACCCAAACAAGTACCATTTGTTGGTCCCCTACCCACCGCGAGATGTCTTGAAGCTTAGTTTTTCCTAGCAGCTTGACGACTTGGTGACGGGAGATGAAGTGCTGGCGTCGTTGTTGCTGGAAGCTGCGGGAGGCGAACCGCAAAGCGCCCGTTTACAAACGCAAACCCTTCGACAAGTCCTCTCTACCCAGCATTTTTACACCTTTATCCTGTTTTTCATCAGAAAAAAAACCCATTAAAGTGTTGTTTTCTGTGGGAATTTGTACCACACACAGTGGAACGGCGAGGTGCTTCAGCCGGCGCTCCGTCACCGGAGTTCTGATTAAATTCTCAGGAATTGCGCAGCTCTGCTGTTGGTCTCCTTTAGCTTCCAGCAAACGTTTTCTGAATTATGGAGTCCAAGAACGAAATATCCTGCAAGGAGGAAAAGAAAAGATTGATCCAACGTATCCAACAGCCAATTACGATACACAAATGCTAATTTTTGGGTGAAGTATCACTTTAAATCTCAACTAATAAACTCTGTACTCAAAAATATCTTGTGCCGTTCAATAATGGTTCAAGGTGCCGAACCTTACCTGTCACTTTGCTCCCCAGGCAGGTTTCCCTCTTGAATATATTTTTTGTATCATTTCTAATAGAAAGTTCATGTTTTTTCAAAGTATTATGTGTATTTTTTTTTACAATCATTTTGTAATTATAAATAAAACATTTAAACCGACATTTTAAATATTTAAAACAGAGAGAATTCTCTTTAATTTGACTCCCTTCAAGTTTTTTTCGTCACCTGACACGAACATTAACATGTCTCCAGTTCACACCTGGTTACCACGGAGACCAACCCAGGTAACTAACCCCTTGTCCCAGTGTCAATTACAGCATGTGCTCGCACGCACACACACACACACACACACACACACACGGGTCCCTATAGTCCTCCCTGTCATCAACTGGAGGTCACAGGTCTGCTCATCCAGCCCACACAGGTGTGCTCTGTCCAGGTAACGCCCACCTTGTCTGTCAACGTGCCTTCCGCCCATCGCTGCCACCGCAGGAATTCACTCCCACACAGCGATTCATGTGTCAATCATCTTTATTCGGGGGACAGTTTAAGGAGATACATTCGGTACGAAGCACCACGGCGGCGGCGGCGGCGATGATGCTCAGGGATGTGCAGCACCACTTCCTCCACATGTTCATATTAAAGTTTATTTTAAAAAAAAACATAGGAATACAACATAAAACACAACTTTGAGTGGGTGGGAATGTTTAACAAGAAACTAAAGAGATATAAAAGAAGTCACACCAGAGGCCTCATCGTCTTCACGGTTTTCTAAACATTCAGAGTTCAGTGCCTGAACTTCGACTCCTCAGCTCACTAAAACTTGTGGCCACAGATTCAACCACAATCTATCAAGTTTAATACCTGTAAAATATCAAAAGAATAAATACAACACAAGATGTGCCATGAATGGCGATAGGTTCGGAGTCAGACCCCGAAGGGTTTCCCCTGCTAGACACCAGCCTGCAGCAGCTTCGTCGCTCCCTCATCGACCGCTTCAGCTGCTGCAGGCTGGTTCTCAGCCTCCGCCAGTCCTGGTCACGCTTCAGGAAACAGGAGGGGGGCTTATTTTTCAGTGGTGCCTGATCTCACGTGGCTAGCGTGACCCTGAAATCCACATTTCTGACATTGTGGCAATCCTAGGCTTGATGCTAAGCTAAGCTAAGCTAAGCTAAGTTGAGCTAAGCGACTTCTGGTTTCGCATCATCTCGTCAACCAATTCAGGAAACGCCAGCACAAACACATCCGACGGGAAAGATTCCCCCACTTGTGTTTGGAACGTAGAACGAGACAATCCTGTCAGGACAGTGAGTTCATTAGCATGCAGAGCTAACACGAGCGCAGCATAATCCAACAAGCCTCCACAGACACGACACGTTACACCTGGTTCATCTGCACCTTTGGACCCAGAAGATTCCAACCCTCAGGATGGAGTCTGACAGTCGTACCTTCATGACCGGCGAGGTCATGGCTGTTCTGCTTGTATTCTCGTAAATTCATTCCAATAAGACTTATGTCATTTTCTATTTCACGCTTGTGCAGTCTGTCAAGATGGCCGACGTCGCAGTGTGAACCCCCCCCCCAAAAAAAAAACTGGGAAAAAAAAAAAGGAATCAACATGAACGGTCTTCAGAAGCAGCAGCCAGAGGGAGGAACGACAGTAATGAGGGCTTCATCTGAGAGCCTGGTTCCATCACAGTCTGGGTGCTGCTGCTCTTCTCTCCTCTGTGGTGAGGAAGGAGTCCTTCGGAGCAACGACGCTCCCCAAAAGTCCCCCGAGTCGGAGAGCAGACGGATTTATTTCACTCTTCATCATTAATGCCCTGAAATTTGGCAGCGCCGCCTAATCATCTCTCCTCACACGCCTTCAGTTGTGGGTTCCTTGATGTTCTCTCAGCAAACACAGGCGGAACCGAGAGACCGTACAGAGCTTTTAATTCCAAAATGCTACAGGACTTCCATGCAAGAGCTGCGTCCCATCAAAGGAGCCGAGCTCAGGTTGGAAACGCCGCCGTCAGTGCGTCAGAGGAAGGCAGCTGAGTGTTTACACTCACGGGTTACACGCTCTTGTGTGTGTGTGTGTGTGTGTGTGTGTGTGTGTGTGTGTGTGTGTGTGTGTGTGTGTGTGTGGATGGGGGGGGGGAGGGGGCACCTGGGTTCACACCACCACCCAGCTGGGTCGCAGGGGTGCTCCAGAGTACTGCACGGGGGGCACTGAGTCATCGTCGCCGGGCTCCTCTTCACCTTCTGAGGCCTCGTCTGTGTCCGTCTCCACCGTCAGCAGCACCTGGGAGGAGACAGGCGAGGTCAGAGGCCGCGGTGGCACAAACCGCGAGCCGTCACGTGTTACAGTGCCGCATCACTGACGAAAAAACAAAATGTCTGAGTCTGGCAAAGGAGGAGAATAATCAGATGTATTCATGGCCTGAGAGAATCTCACGCCGCAGCAGCAGGAATTCAAATCCCTCAAGTATGTGACATTTCCAGACTTCCATATGGTCTCCGCCGAGTGACACGGGAATGCTGATGACATGGTTCACATACTTAGAGGCCGCTGGCAGAAATCTGGGCTCGCACAGACTTCCCTGAACTTCTGATCCTTGATGGCAAGTTAGGGGATTACAGGGTGTTTATAAAAAAAAGAAAAGAAAGGACGATCAGGCGATCAAACCGTCACACGCCTGACCAGCAACATCAGCAGGCGACAGATGTGGACGCACGAACACTCAGGAGCGCCACTACAGCCAAAAACACACGCAGTCAAAGGCTACATGACCTAAAAGGGCGAATATGATGTCTGCAGAATGAGACATGCTGCCCCCCCCTGAATTTAACTAAAGACATACTAAAAACCCTTGACCCTTGACCCCATGCGTGGCTGTCGTGTGTAAATGTGGAGCAGCCAGTAGAGGGCAGCAGTAAACCTCGGCTGCGTCCAGTCTGCAGGGAACTCAGAAGATTTCTGCGTCTCAAACGTGTCTGCGTTTCCTTCAATCTGCCTTTCATTTGGTTTGCAGGTGTGATCGGCGACGGCGTGGCTCTGACGGCTCCTCCTGGCTCTGCACGCTGGAACACGCCTCTGTGTGACGCTGATGTGTAGCATGATGTGTAACACGCCTGTCAAAAACCTCCACGCCAGCGACAACAACAGCATTGTGCCTCCTCCCTCCCTGCTCAATGCCCCTCTATCCTTCATCCTCCTCCACTTCACTCTTCTTTCCATCGCTTCAGCGTGTGGACGCAACTCCTAAAGGTCACGATTATTCCGGCGTGGACGATTAATTAGCGGCGGCCTGGCGGACGACCAGGAAAAAGAGAAAAGAAGAGAAAGACTGAATACAAAGATCAGCATGAAGCAGAGAAAAAAAACTACATCATGAATTCCCCTTCATTAACACACACACACACACACACACACACCCTGACTCTGCGATATGTTCCTGTCACTGTCACCTTGACCTCCAAAATCTTCTCAGTTCATCCTTGGGTCCCAGGAGAATCAATCATCTCACACACACACACACACACACACACACACACACACACACACCACTGAGAACTTGCTGGAAAGCTTCTGTTCTGTCACTGGCGTGGAGCCATTAAGCTTCTGATGGTCATGTGATCTGACCCACATGTCCCTGAAGGTCCAGCAGCTTGTGCAGTGACCACAGACAGAACCGAGACCCTGTTTGGGGGGGGGGGGGCAGGTCAACTGGAGTCTCTAAAACTGGAACATCTGGGTTTTGTTCTCACAGACGGAGTCCTGGTGAAGTACTGATGAGGTACATCTGTTCCATGCGCCACAACCACTGACATCCAGCGCCGGTTCATCTGCCATCAGAACCTTTTGTGCCTCGAAGAGCAACAGATATTCAGTGTGAGCGTCTGCATGTGTGGTGGGAACAGAGCCGGGTCCCAGGACGGGTTCTCCTCCCCTGACGGTCTACAACTGGTCATCTGGAACAGTTCTTACCCGGGACTCCTCGCTGCCGTTCCAGGGCAGCGGGTCGGCTTTCTTCACAGAGCTGTCGCAGGAGTCGTCCAGGCTCTTCATCGTCTTGTACTTCCTCATCATCAGGCTGTCGACCACCCAGAACATGATGGACTGAGAGAGGGAGAAAAAGAGAGAGAGAGGGAGACAGAGTGAGGGAGGACAGGAGGTTGCTGGCGCTCTCTAATCTCAAAGATTAACCAGATTAAGGGAGACGTGGCCGCTCCCCCATGACACTCACGTTAACTATGAAGGGAACGATGAGCATGACCAGCACCAGCTCCAGCTGGGGGTTAGCGATGTAGCCTAGCAACACCTCCTGCAGCTGGAACACAACAACAGACAAGACACACGTCGCAGCATGAAGACCAACCCTCAGACCAGCGAGGCAGAACACTGATCCTGATTCAGTTTGGTTGTCGTCTAGTTGCGTGCTGTGACAACTCGACCGCGGCGCTGCGTCGGAGCATCGCTGCGTCGGAGCATCGCTGCGTCGGAGCATCGCTGCTGCTGACAATCAGACTTTAATCATCTTTGTTTTGTTGGGCAGCAAATAAAAGAAGTGGATCCTTCACCAGCGGAACTGCAGCTTCAGCAAACAAAAAGTAACAGTGTTCATGTCCTGATGTTCTCTCGCCCTGACACGTAGAACAAGTACGCGTAGAATCCTGAGTGTCACAGATACATCAAGACCTGAACATGTTCACTCTAGAGGTGGAGCTGGGGATCGAACCAGGAGCCTTCTGGTTCCTCGACGAGCCACAGCCACCACACCAGGCTAAAGAGAGGCTTTGCTCCTGCGGATGATGGCGTTGGAGTGAACTCTTACCTTGGACCATCCAGGGACCAGCAGCACCAGGCTGATCACGCCTTTCTCCAGCACCATGATGAGGAGGTAGATGCCACACTGACCCAGCCACGCCGCAGCCTGGGGGGGGTCACCTGGAGGGGGGGATGTCAGAACCATGGATATGAATCAACAATTGTGTGCAAGAGAACGTTAGGATGGTGGAACGGCTCACTGGCCTCAGTCACAGAGCACCAGAGTGATTCTGTGGCTCCACGGGCCGAACACGGCTGACTGGCACCGCCTGGTGGAGAACAGAGGACTTACAACTCCAACCATGACGCCCAGAACTAAAAATGTGTGTTTTTATGCCCTGATGGCTGCTGGACAAAAAAACTGCAGTTTTAATGAGTTTCATGGTACATTGGCTGTGTTCAACAGTCCGAATGTTACTCTTTGACACACAGTGGGTCGGGTTCTTCTCTAAGAGCTGAATTTAACGCAGTATTGATGAACAAAGCCGACATCTCGAGTGACGAGCGTGTACAAGCGCAGGTTTGGTGTTTGCTCCTCTGGGCTGGCGCAGGTAGAGCTTCAGGTGTCATCACCACGGCGAGCACGTCTGTCATTAAGACAGGAAGAAGAGGGGAGGAACACACGCAGCAAACCAAACAAACCAACAACACGCGGAACGCTCAGCGTTTTTGTCTCACTGACGGAGGACGGAAGGAGGTGAAGTGAGCACGGCGCTGAAAGTTGAATGCAGTGAAAACTTCCAAACACAGAAGGAACAAAGCCATGGAATGAGGGGTCGTCCCCCCCCCCCAGCTGGAGATGCTGGCCGGCTTCCGTGACTGCAGCCTACGGCTCCCCCTGGTGGCAAGACAACAACACATCCAGCTGGTGGGGAGGCTCTGCTCACCTCCACCACCACAGGTTTCAGGAAGAAGAGTTGGGTTTCTTTTAATAATCACGTAATGATGGAGGAAGGAGGCAAGGAAAGGCGGAGAAGAGTTTCCCCTCACCGTACTCTCCAAACATGAGCAGCGTCCACTGCTTGTACTCAACCAGCTTGGACGCCAACTTGACCGCCAGCCAGATGACCAGCATCCCCAGTGTGGCGTCCAGCAGGAAGTTCATCAGGTACCTTTCAGAAAAGATAATAAAAAACATGAATCAGTCAGACCCAGAGAGCTCATGTCCAGCAGCTCCATCAGGCAGCGTCGGGTGCACCCACAGGGAGCAGGGGTCCTCTTTGGTCAGCGTGGACAGGAAGACGTTAGCGAAGTGGATGAAGAGAGCCCCGATGGCCTGCTTGGACGTGTCGAAAAACCTGCAGAAGATCACAAACGCAGCGTTACACTGCTTTTATGGTTTTTTCTGACTTCATTTCATTCCACAGTAAACGTCCTTGGATCTACATTCACACACGGAGGACGGACACAGAGGGGTTCCGTGTTAGAAGATGAAGAGTTCTCATTTCCAGGGGAGATAACAAATCAGAGGAAGGAAGGAGAAAAGAGACGATGTTCTCACCAGATCCTCCACGGCCGTCTGACCCCTGCAGGCTCCCGGAACCTTTTCACTGCAACAAGAAAAGCCACCAGTTCATCAACGATCAGGATCGTGTTCATCCTGGAAAATGAAACCGGCCCCCGGGTCACATGACCTGGAGGCTCGTCCTCTTTTCAAATCTGGCTGGAGTCCTGATTCAGAACACGCGTGTGGTGGATTGAAGGAAAAAGTATGCACAGATTCAGATGACACCACCCTGACACTCTTGATAAAGAACTTCTAGAACGTATTTACACGGGCGGGGGGGCAGTGGATCTGCCTTTTGCTGTTCCCCACTGACAGGAGAGCTTCAGAACCAACACACAACCCCTGCTACCACCTAGCATCTGGGCTAGGAGGCTCCCCTTTCCCAAAGTAAAACTTCCTTCCTGGATAACTTTCTTAGTGACAGCCCGCGTGTTCAGCTTACAGCCGACGGAGACGCTTAAACACAGCTGAACTGTCTAAAAACGCGCTGCTGTGTACGAGTGCAGAACCAGCAACATTTTCTGGGCATTCTAGCTGTTGTGGGCCATCAGCCTCCATTAGCTTCACGCTGAATACACGTGGCTGGCTCTTCCTGCACTCTAGAGTCGAAAAAAGGAGTAACAAAGGTCGGAAGAATCAGACAAAGACCACTTTAGTACTTGAGAGAAAATAAACCTCTTGACTTGGAAATGATTTCTGCTTCAAAGAGACTGAAACAATCAGCTGGTTATCAAATACTTCCTACATCACAAAACATTCGATGGATTAATGAGGTCCAAACGTGGAGCAGCCCAGTGGAATCAGTCGCATGTTTGAGGAACCGGACGCCAAACAATCCGTTGAAGTCAGATGAAGAACCTTCACTGACACTCGGGGCTGAATTTGTGCCCTGGAACGTTAAAAACACACCAAGCAATGTTGGCCACTGACAGTCAAGACGCCAGATGTGGTTTGGAGTTGCTGACGCGTCTGGTGAGATGTCCCACATTCTCCGAGTCAGCTGCTGCAGAATCACAAGCTGGTGGTCAGAGGTGATTGTCGGGGCCACGAGCATCCACGCTGCTGCTGGAAGAAGCTGTCACATGAGAACTTCTCTTTGAACCGCTTCAGCCCCGACAACTACAGCTCAGGAGCATGTGGCGCCTTTATTTATTAAAAAAAGGACAGGAAGTCTCTTCAAACCGAGACTGAGACAGAAACGACTTCATGACATTTTCAATTTGTCTCATTTCAAGTCCTGTCCTCTGCCAGCAGCTTCTCAGTCAGACAAGGGGCTCACTTCTCTCTGAGGAACATTCACCAGGAAAAGTTTAGGCTTATGACAAAATCACCCTCTTCTTATTCTTGCTTCGAGACAGAATGTGGCAGAGGACTCCACACACACACATTTTTTGCAGCAAACTCTTACAGGACAACCCTGGACTTCGCTCGGCTGGGAGAGGAAATGATGGATCTATCCACACAGTTCAACATCATTTCTTTTGTCTCAACAGTTAATTCGGTTAATTCATTAAACCTGCTGAATTTTAAAATGGGTCGTCAGTCGCTCTGAGCAACAGCAACGTGACTGAGGTACTTGTGGGCGAGTGAGCAAACAAAGGGCACGAATCCATTTTTAACAGGCGGCTGATCAGCACGACCGACACGCCGAAGATAGGGGAGGGTCTTTAATTGTCTTTTAGAGTTTTCAAATGTGCTTCACACGGCGTGGGTTTTACCCAGCAGGCGTGAATGTATCAAAATAACGGGAATTCCAATGGAATTTGGAGCGACGCTGTTGACGCTCCGGACGTCAACAAAACGCCACGTGGACAGGTGTCGCCTCTTAAAAGCTTATTGTTTTTACCTCCTTTACAAAAAAATCCCCTCCTCGCGTTTGTTGTTTCCAGCTTTCCTCTCACGGGGATGAGGACGAGGTACTCACACATCAGCGTGCTGAAGGCGACGACGGCGAGGAGCCCCTGGATCAGGACGCCGAACCGGTCCGTCAGAGCCCCGTTATCGCAGCCGTGAGGGTTCGAATTGATGACGTCGCTCATGTTCGTCACCTCAAAAACGCCATCATCCAGGAACCTTTTCACCAGGAACACCCCGCTGTACATGTCCATGTCGGGACGCGCGGACAAAAGGAGTCGCCGTCGGTGGGGTCACCGGAGCGAACGCCCCGGACTCACGGTTGATGTTGTGGCTTCTGGTTTGTTTGTTTGTTCTTGTCTGTGTTTACAAAAGCTCGCACTACAGCAAACTGCAGAATCGATCATCCCGGCTCACATCCATGTTTGTCAAGTCAAACGTCCAAATGGTCAAGTGAAGACAACATGGCAGCTCAGCTTCCGGGGGAAAAACAAAATTTCAAAATAAAAGTGCGTGCCAAACGTAAACAACTCTCACCGCCAAAATGTTTTTTATTTAGTACTTCCAAAAGTATGTTTCTTTTCATGGGGCCTGTGAAACCAGAGCAGAAAGAGCCAACCACGTGTACTCGGTGAAACTGCTGTGTTTGTCGTGTGATTCAAGGTGAAGTCGTCTGAATCGAGCGCTCCTCCACACTTTGATTTGTTAAATCAAAGTTTTTCCAATCCCGGGCTTTTACTCTGAAGTCGAATCTGCAAAACTTCCGGTTGCGTTCCGACCGCTTGACGTGAGTATTAAGCGGCTCTCAGGAGCAGGATTCCTTGAGTGCGCGCGAGGCTGATCGTCCTATTTAGCAGGCGTCGAACGGCACTCGGTCGAGCGCTCACGTTCCCGTAGAGCAACGGCTCACGTGACGATGCCAAGATGTCGGTTAAAAAAACAAAACAAAAAAACCCTGCAGTTATCAAGATGCAATATCCGACATGCAATATCTGTTAGTTTAATCATAATTTTCTACCTTTCCTGTGTGTATTAAAACTTGGGGCGCCAAATACTACAGGTCCTTCCTGTGTTGTGTTCTGTTCATATATGGGGATGTTGGGACGATCAATTAAAGTTACTTCCGGGACAAAAGCCCAACGTCAACATCATTCTGCTACTTTCGTGAGAGAAATGATAAAAGTGTGACTCACAACCAGGACATGAAAAAAGACTACAGTTGCTAAAACCAGCATGCGAGGAGAGGCTCACAAAATATGTACAATACCTCATTCCTGCCATGCTAACTTCTTGTTGGACTACAAAAATACCTCATCCCTGCTATGCTAACTTCTTGTTGGACTACAAAAATACCTCATCCCTGCTATGCCTGTCATGCTAACTTCTTGCAGTACTCCAAAATAAAACTCATCCCTGCTATGCTGATTTTTTTTTTTTGGACTACAAAAATACCTTTTTGTTGGAGTTTAGCTTCTTCCTGCAGTGCTCCATTGATGATGCATGAGGTGGCATTGTTGGTAGAGTGCTTTACTGTAGGTCACTGTGTGTGTGTGTGTGTGTGTGTGTGTGTGTGTGTGTGTGTGTGTGTGTGTGTGTGTGTGTGTGTCAGCTGGAGGTATCTAATCCTTCCTCTGGTGTACTTGGTCAGAAAAGCTCCTTCTGTGGTGGATTAGTGGAGCGCCGTGCCCACGCCAGCCGTCTTTGCGACCTGCAGCAGCACAGCGTCTCTTCTGTCTTCACAAATTCTTTTGAGTTTTTATGAGTTTAAGTTTTTAACTCTGACTCAAACGGACTCCCTTTTCCGTATCTGGAGTACTTCTACTGTCTCAGGGCTACTCAAAGTGCCTCACAGGGCCACATTCACAGTTTTCCAGGATTTTTCCACAATGTTGCCACAACAGATTTCCCTTGAAAATCCATTCGAGCGCTGTCATTCCACCGTGACCCTCTTCCTGGGAAAACACTGGAATGCTGACGGGGAGGCTGCTGGTGTGACTGGGGCTTTACAGGAAATGCTCTGGGAATTACATGAGAAAGACACTTACGGAGCTCATCGTTGCCTCCACCAGCGGGGAGACGATGCCGTGACATCCAGTGTGACACCTGAAGGTTATCAGAGAGACGGCGGAGGTGGCGAGCTGCGGGAAACATTGATTGCACATTCCAAAGTTTCTTATTGGGCTGTTCTGCTCGGCGAAGCTCGTTATCCGCCGGCAGCCAGCCGTTCCCATCTGTAATGAAAGAGCGTCAATCTGAGCGTGACGTGATTCCTGCGGATTCTAGGAAATTAGTTCCATTTTTAATAATTTTGACAAACAGGTGCGACAAAGGCAGAGTTAATGAGAGAGGACGCCACGGGGAGACAAATCAGCCGCCGTGGTGATGGGGTTGAAGCTGTAGTATCAGAGAGGAATCACAATCACCTGAAATACTGTGATACCACTGCCGTTTCCAACAAACCCCAAACGCCAGGACTTCTGCCAGAATCCTAACCTTCATAGTTATGATGGTGGGGGAAACTGGAGTGACACTGGGAGAGAACATGACCCCCCATTTAAACTCACCCCCCCCAACCCGACCACAACCCCAGAAAAATGGAACATTCCACATCGAGAAGTATTGGCAGTGCAAGAATTAAAAAGAGCAAAACACATTGCAAGCAGGCCGGCCCGGTGGAGCAGTGGTCGTCACTGTGGCCCCCAGCAAGAAGGTTGTGGGTGGAGCCCCGGCTGCAGCACGGGGTCTTTCTGTGTGAGTCTCCATGTTCTCCCTGTTCCTGCTGGGTTCTCTGTGGTACTCCAGCTTCCTCCACAGTCCAAAGACATCAAGAGGGACCAGGTTAATCCAGACTCTAAACTGGCCGTCGGGAGTTTGTGATCAAAACTGAGCAGGGATTCCGCCCTCGACCGTCCTGGCGATTACGTCAAGTGTCAAATGTGAGGGTGAAGCTAAGACAGCGCTGTCCACCGTTGGAATACCAGAAACCAAAACATCTGATCCTCTCATCTGAAAACACTTTTTGTTTTTGTATTCTTTGTCTTTTTTTTAATAATAAAAATCCAAGAATTCAAAAAAAGAAGAAAAAACATTAAAAATATGAAATGGAGAATGACGGTTGGTGCAACAGAGGCGCCATCGCACATGCCAACCTCCTTGGGACCAGGGAGGTTTCAGGGAAGGAGGGACCGTGCACCCCCTTTCTCCTCCAGGAGAGGGGACCATGCCCTCTTCCCTAACCCTCACCCTAAGCCCCTGCCCCCTTGGCAACAGCAGTCCTCTGCATCGGAGAAGCGATGGCGGCGGCAGACCAAAACACTGGAAATGTGTGTTAGCAGTAGCAGCTGCAGCAGGAGTTGGTGTCTGCGGAAGTCTGTCCCCGGAGCTCCCAGCATGCTCTCTGGTGAAGCTTTTCCACCTCTTCTTTGCTTCCTGATCGGTGTTGCCTCTTCTTGTGCTGTGGTAAATGACCCCTGACTTATTCACCAGGTCGTGGTGAACGGAAACACACGTTAACGCACTTTTTCTCTCAGCCCATCCTGTTAAAGGGGTGGAACAACAACTGTGATACGTCTGACTGGAAACTCAACCCCTCCCGTCGGTTCCAGAGCCATCAGGTGCCAAATCAGCTGCGTAGGAGCCCAATCTATCAGACTTCAACTGGTCTCTTGCTGTCAGTTGGACACCACTCATGTGGGGCGGGCGGGGGGGGATCACGTGGGGGGTCCTGACACTGGTTACTGGTGGATGGGCCCACTGGGCCTCCAGTGTTCACCAGTACCTGCTGTTGTAGCTCTCGCCAGAGTCCAGCCACCTTTTATGGCTGCCAAACGTGTCCTGCAACCCAGAACTAGAAACACGGCAGCGTTAGCACTGTTGGAAACACACCTGAGACAGCCAGCAAGACATGATTGAAGGTTCACTGCAGGTACCTGGCAGGAGTGTAAGGGGGGTGGCTCCAGGTGCTGGAAACCATTGGTTCCATCGGCGTCATAGCTGGGAGGCGACCGATGAGGTCATCATAAGCCCTCAACCTGCTGGTGGTGGGGGCGCTGTACAGACTGCTGGATGCAGGGCTGTACGACGGAAAACAGTGGCACTGTGAGGGGGGGGCATATGTGGGGTGATGCGGGGGCCAGCCTGTGCAGGCATCCATTGCAGCCCAGACAGAGTTGACCTGGTGGGAGACCTGCTGCAGGGACTCTGCAAACAACTCCAGTTTCGCCTCCAGAGAGCAGGTCCTCTTCTTCTCGTCATGTTCTCCTCGGAACGGAGGCTGGAACAGAGAAAGCAGAAGAACGCAGGTGACCCAGGTGTGAAAACACACCAAGCTGCCTTCGTGAGCTCCAACACCTATTTGGGTGGAGTCTCATTTCAAAGCAGTACAAAAGTCTTCATCGTCACTCATCAAACACTTGGCTCCAGCAAGCCTGGCCAGCTGGTGGTCTCCCTCCTTCCTACCTGCTGCTGCTGCTGCCTCCTCTCCGGAGTCAGCAGGCCTCCCAGTTTCAGGTCCCGATGGGTGGATCCCACGTTTGCATGGCTGGAGTGCTGGAATCTGGACACACAGGTGTAACAGGTTAAATATGGCGTCCCGCCTCTGATGAATCCCTGGGATCCATTTTTATTTTGTGTACTATTTCTAACTTTGAGAGTGCAGCGAGCCCTGGTACGCCTCCCAGTCTGGAGTGTGTTCAGCTCCTCTGGGCCAGAGAGTCAGTGCTGGTGTTCTTCTCCAGGCCCTGACCCGGGAGAGTCCTCCAGGTGTGTGTTCGTGTGTGATGTGTACCTGTCAGCGCTGGAGGGCGCCGCCTGCTTCTTCTTCATATCTCTTTGCTTGGATGAGCTGGTCCCTCTTTCACGTGCTTCCAACTCACTGACGGGACAAAACAAGACCAGGATCCATTAAAAACTGTTCACAGCTGTGAGCCTGCAGTGAGATCCTATTGTTTCAAGTCAGAATAATGATGTGGCCCCTTTTTGGTGGTGCAGGAACTGGAGTTCTACCTCATTTTGCAGGCCAGGCTGTCATATTTGTCCTCCATCTGTGCCAGCCTGGTCTGGAGGCGCGATGTCTGGACCTTCCACAGCTCTATCCAGGGCTCTTCTGTGGACAGCGGCTCGTCTGTGGACAGCGGCTCATCCTCCTCGTCTGCAGCCTCACAAGGAACATAAATCAGAGGTTTTGATGATGGTACCAGTGACGGATTCATTCTACAATTCTACAATTTCATTTAGCAGACGCTTTTGTCCAAAGCGACGTACAACACTAGCAAGAATTCAGACTTAATTAAGGAAAAGCCCATAGGAAGCGCAAAAGTGCTTCAGTTGTGATTTGGTCACGGGTACTGCCATCTAGTGGCAGAAGAGGTGTTGCCCCCCTCCCTTTTTTTAATATATTACAGACATACAACATCACACAACCCAGTTAGTGCTACATAATCACTACGTGCTGGGTCTTGGACCCTCTGACTGATTCTACCACAAAGAGGAGCAGAGTCAGGTTCAGTGCCTAGGTGCTCATGTCCAGGGAGAACTCTTCTTCAGTCTGTGTGATGATGTTCTGACAGCTGGAGTCAGAGCTCAGCAGGGGGAACGGACCTGGGCTTGCCGTCTCTGCGGCTGTCGGTGGTCCTTCAGGATCCTCCTGGACTCCTCATTCAGGCAGACCTCCTCCTCTCTCCTCTCAGACAGGAGGCGCTGGCGCAGAGCCCTGAGGAGCAGCAAACATCCAGTGTTGCAGAATCAAACTGGCTTTTTTAACTGTTTAAGTAAAACTATACATACTTAGAAAAGAAGTATCTAAGGGGAATGAATATCCAACACCTGAAGTACTAGGACGTGTTTTGGTACTTCAACAGTGAGTGTTGTCGTATTTGTGTGTCTCTTGAGAGGGCCAGGGCCTTTAAAACATGGTTCCTACCTCACTCTTTCCTCCTTTTCCTCCGTCAAGTGCTGCTTCTCCTCCTCTTCCTTCCTCCTCATCTCCTCCCGCAGGAGGCTCAGTTTCTTCTCCTTCTCCTTTAAACTCTTCTCCTCCTCTTCCTGCCTCCTAATCTCTTCCCGCAGGAGGCTCAGTTTCTTCTCCTTCTCCGTCTTTAAACTCTTCACCTCCTCTTCCTGCCTCCTAATCTCCTCCCACAGGAGGCTCAGTTTCTTCTCCTTCTCCTTTAAACTCTTCTCCTCCTCTTCCTGCCTCCTAATCTCTTCCCGCAGGAGGCTCAGTTTCTTCTCCTTCTCCGTCTTTAAACTCTTCTCCTCCTCTTCCTGCCTCCTAATCTCCTCCCGCAGGAGACTCAAATTCTTCTCTTTCTCCTTCAATATCTGCCTCTTTTCTTCCTCCTCTTTTTGGCTGAGGTGCTCCTGCAGGAGACGCATTCTGTCATGTATCTCCTTCATCAGATGCTGTTTTTCCTTCTCCTCGCTTCTTCTCAACTCCTCTTGGAGGAGAAGGCGTCTCCTCTCATTCTCCATCACCATCTGCCCTTTTACTTTCTCCTCTTCTCTCCTCAGCTCCACCTGCAGGAGACACATCCTCTTTTCCTTTTCCTTAACGATTTCTCCCTTTTCTTCTTCCTCTCTTCTCCTGAGCTCCTCCTTCAAAAGAAGAACCTTGTTGTCCTTCTCCTTTAGGATCTGCTCCCTTACATTCTCCTCTTTTCTCTTTATCTCCTCCTGCAGGAGATGCAATCTCTTCTCCTTCTCCTTCAACATTTGCTCCTTTTCCTCCTCCTCTTTTTTCCTCAACTCCTCCTTCAGGAGATGCATCCTCTTTTCTTTGTCCTTGATCATCTCCTCCTTTACATTCTCCTCATCTCTGTTCATCTCCTCCTTCAGGAGACTCAATCTCTTCTCCTTCTCCTTTAACATCTGCCCTTTTTCGTTCTCTTCTTCAATCCGAAGCTCCTCCTTCAGGAGACACAGTCTCTTCTCCTTCTCACCCTTGTTCCTCCTTGTCTCATTTCGGGGCGGGCTGGTCAGGGAGATCTCCATGTCCTTGAAGTCGTTTTCTGAGCGGCTGAGACTCTGCTGGAAGAACCGATGACCACATGTTTAACAGAACACATCACCTGAGAGAGCCTGAAACAAACCCTTGACTTCCTGTACTTGGGTGGACTCACCTTGTCCTGATGGTTGCTGTCCTCTTCAGCAAAGTCGAGGTCCAGATACACGCTCCTCAGAAGGTCAGAAGGGCTGCTGGGATCCTCAGCTGCTGCTCTTTTGCTGGACCCCTGACAAAGTAAGAGAGGAAACAAAGGATTGACTTTCATGCTTTGGGATAGGAAAAGAATTCAGGGGTCCACTCATGAGCTTCTCCGGGGATCAGGATCATTACCTTGGGCGGCTTGACGTATCTGTGCTTCTTGTTGAGAGGAAGCAGCCCAGCCTTCAGAGGAGGGATGTCCTCTGGGGCTTCCAAAAACTTTGAGGATGAGCTTGAGTCCTGAGGAGACACAGTGAGACCCAAGTATTATTACTGAGCTCCCAAATCGAGAAGCAGCATCACTTTGACCATGGATGGAACCTCCTCTGTGGTTGTTCTCACCTCCTTCAGGGAGATTTTGTCAACGCAGAGTTGCCTCAGCTCAGTGTGACTGTTGGTGGCCTCCCCCAAAAGGTCTCCAGACGCTTGGCTGCTGGGGGCCTAAAAAGGTAAGAACGGAATCAAAGTATTTTGAAAAAGAATTCAGGGGTCCACTCATGAGCTTCTCCAGGGATCAGGATCATTACCTTGGGCGGCTTGAGGTATTTGTGCTTCCTTATGGGAGGAAGCAGCCCAGCCTTCAGAGGAGGGATGGCCCCTGGGAATAACGACGAGGATGAGCTCGAGTCCTGAAAGGAGACAAAACGAGAGAGAGAGAGAGAAGCATGAAGCACCCAAATCTACGGTCAACATCCATGTTATCCCCTTGTGAGACAGTAAGTTCACAATCAGATGTCTGCCAGTCAGGACGGACACACGAGAGGACTCTGGAGAGCACCGTGCCGCACGATCAGTTCACCATCCCTCCCACAACGCTGATGGTTTGGGCCGAACTAAGAATTCAAAAGCCCACTGGTGTGTTTCTGCATAGCTCAAGATCTTTACCTTGAATGCCGTCATGGGTTCCAGCTTCTGTCTGGGCAGAACCAGATCTCAGAGGAGGGAAACTGTTCTATAAGGTTGAGTCCTTCTCTGTTTGCTCCTCCGTCGTCTTTATTTCTTAGCCAAGGTTCCTGCCGACACAAAGCAGAACTGCATTCAATGCCACAGAACAAACCCAAATACAGTTTACTAAGTACGTTACAAATGAGAGCCCCGCCTCTCCTTCTGGCTCACTGCGATGAGCCGTGTTTTCTGAGAGGGTGTTTAAATTGTCTCATCTCAGGTACTGAGTCCTGTGTAGCTCCGTTTAGGAAAGGGACCTGAAGGACTGTAAGATTTAAAATGTAAACGTGAGAGAAATTGTTTTAAGATTTCATGTTTTTTAAGCTCACCGCTTCAGATGCTGAAGATGTTTTGAATGAAAATGAAAAGTAAAAAAGCTGTTGAGAAATTGTGTTTTTATGATGGGAGGCCGATTCTATCCACAATCTCGCTGTGTCCTTGACATACAAATGTGCCTTTACACGGCTCTCAGAATCAGAGGACAGTCATCTCATCAGCCATCATGGATGTCATCTCATCAGCCATCACGACTGTCATCTCATCAGCCAGCACGGCTGTCATCTCATCAGTCATAACGACTGTCATCTCATCAGCCATCAC
Organism: Aulostomus chinensis; assembly: GCF_037954235.1. Classification (NCBI taxonomy): domain Eukaryota; kingdom Metazoa; phylum Chordata; class Actinopteri; order Syngnathiformes; family Aulostomidae; genus Aulostomus; species Aulostomus chinensis. The sequence goes on along the minus strand of NC_141323.1, from coordinate 10,045,092 downwards.
GGCTGTCATGTCATCAGCCATCACGGCTGTCATGTCATCAGTCATCCTTGACAGCATGGTGGCATCATGAATAGCACCCCCACCATCGGTGGGGTGATCCCAGGCAACCAAGGTTCCTTCTATGGAGTTTCCATGTTCCAAAGTACCCGGATGATGTATTCAAATCGGAGTATGCGACTGGACACTCGCTGCACTCATGTCATCGATAAAAATGGCGGCGGGCAGCTGTAGTGAGAGTCGGTCCAGACCGACTTGTACAGACTCGTCTTTAAATTAAATACTGGGGACAAGTTTGAAATTCTGTGTGGACACAGGTTTGAAAAATACAATGACTTGTCACCGACATGATTTGGTAAACAGATCCCACAATTAAACTCTACACACCGTTGACCTTCAGCCAACAGGAGGAGGACATCACGTTGCCAGCGCCGATTGTGGCGTAACGATGCGCGATGACCGCTCATGTTGCTGTTTTACTGCCTCAGAAATCAACAGACAAGCGCAGGGAAAAGTGCGCCGCGCGGCAGTCTGTGATTTGGGACAGCATCACACCCTCATCATATGATTAGTATACTCAATTTGAAAATTTTAAGTATGCAGTATGGAAGTACGCGGCTTGGGAAACAGCTATTGCATTGTAATTGCTCAGATGACTATTTTTCTAATGTTATTTTCCTGTAAATAAATGTGATTCTGCGGATGCTTTGAAAGAAAAGTAAAGAAGCTGTTGAGGAAGTGTGGCTGTACGATGGGAGCCAGATTCCCTCCACAAGAGCTCCGTGTCCTTGTCGACATCCAAATGTGCCTTGACACGGTTCTCAGAATCAGAGGACTGTCAGCTCCAGCCAGTCGTCGTGTTTGCTTTTATTACTCAAACTGTAAATTTTAATTTACTCTTTTTAAATCAATAGTGCTTCTCATGTGTTTATTACTTTTACGGCCATAAACATGAAAGATACATAAACTGCAGAGTTCTGGAGGAAAATGAAGTTGATAACCATTGCCATGGTATGCTAACGCTTCCCATACACTACCATTCATTGTGCTATGCTAACTAGCGTGGGTCTCACAGGCAGGAGTTTTCTATCTTCATCTCGGCTCTGAGGACGATGGACAAGAAGTGGGTCGAATAAAGAGTTGGCACTGAGATGATGAACAACTGACGTCACCTGCCCCTGATGGGTTTGTCCTCCGCAAAAACAAGAAAACCCTCCAAGATGAATTCTGCCCGCATTCATCAGGAACCCATTACAGAGTCCGTGTCTAACCTGGTTATTTCTCACACAAAGAGAAAATGGAAGAACGTCTGACAGTTGGATGTGAATTCAACAATGTGAGCTGCATTCAGGATGTTATTCAAAAACCCTCCATTCACTCCACGCAGGGGTAATGAAGCTGTTTTTCTGCAGAACACCCACTCCCCACTTCCCTGAGAGCACGTCTCTCGTAGCCTCGCCATTGACGGAACAGAATCACAACGTTTTGTGTTCCAGAGAAAGAACGAGGTGGAAATGATGGGAGAGAAAAGAACGTTCAGGTGCTCTTCAAACACAGAAAAAATAAAGTGTTTCATAACCAGGAAACACTTTCATCCCAAATAACAAACCTAAGCGTGAGACAGTCGGTTCTCAGTCATTCGAGAACATTCCTAGTTCTTCAGAGCTTAAGGGGATGTTATTTTGTAGATATTCAGAGAACGTCAAGAATTTTCTGGGAATGGTTAAGGAATATCTTAGAGGAAAGAATGTGAGGCATTCCTGAAAGTTCCTGCCTGACCCCCCTTTTTTTCAAGGACCTAAACAGAACCCAAAAAAAGTCAATTGGTTCCTTAAAAGTTTCTGTAGTTTCATGAGGAGACCTCACGGAACAAGTCCCCCCAAACGTTTCTGAATGTTCCCTGAACATCACCAAATTGCCCCCCCTCCCCCCCCGTCACTCCACATCTTGAAACGTTCTGGAACACTGGCAGATTTTTAAAGGTCACGGCTTCGTTGTGTGGCAGACTTTCAGGGAACACTCAGGATGTTCTGGGAGCATTAAGGAATGTCATAGGGGAACGTACAGAATCTGGGTCGTTCCAGGTCTCCTGTTGAAAATTCCCAGAAAGTTACTTGAAGCCACACAGATGTCATGTGAAAGTGATGCAAGAAACAAAATAAAGAGTGGATTAGAACCTTATTAGTTGTTCTCCTAAAAGATTCCTGTAATGTCTCTTAAAGGTTCTGTAAATGTTCTGGCAACACAGTGTAGACCTAAACCTACCGCTCCATGTACGTTCCAGAACTCTGATTGTTCCCAGAAAATACACCTAATAATGATCCCCTTCTAGTTAAAGAACACTTGAACATCTAGACCGCCCTCAAATTTTCTGGGAACTTTGTGTAAACTGAACACCCTGTATATTCCACTGATGTTCAAATAAAGTCCCCTTGAGGAGTTCTACCTGATCGGGAACGTACAAGAGGGAACATCCTGTAGTAATGACCCCCTGAAAATTCCTTCAGCGTTCCACCACGTAACGTCATTTACAGATGTGTGGGAACATCTCGAGGTGACGCCCCTTACACCAGCGGGGATGTTCCCAGAACCGTCTGTGAATGTACTATTTGTACAGGGAACTTTCTTGACTTTGACATTCCCAGAAGAACGATGGAGATGACCCACAGAGAACCATATGGGAACATTCTCTTCACGTCTCAAAGGTTCTCTTTGTAACATTTCATTATGGCCATGAAATAAACTATGTATTCATAAAGAGAACTTTGAACTGCAGGGCTTTCAGAACCAAAAGAGAATGTTTAAGGAACATTTCCAGTGTTCTGTGATTCTACATGAGACAAGCTTGCTAGAACGTCCCCTCCAATGTGGGTTCTTTGAAGGAGATTTTAAATGAAACAACTGGAGCGTGTGGTGCAATGGACAAAAACATTAAAGCCTCAACAAACTTAATTTGCTGACACGGCGTTCTATGTTCTCACATGTGGAACAGGCCAGAGAGTCAGGAGAGAGAGAGAGTATTGATCAGAGGGAATCTTACATTTGGGGTTCATCTTCTCTCCAATTATGGGAGAAACAAATTGAGCGCCTCCTGGAGTCCATTAAAGAACAAATAGAACATCTCACTTGCATCGATGCTGGACTTGTTAACGCCACCGCTGCTGAGGGAGATTAATTGCGCTGCACCTTAGACGCCTTCCACCACTCGATTTATTCATAGACTGCTGCCAGCAGACAAGAGCTGCTGCTAATGACGCTTTTCAATTCACTTCATAACAGGTCTGTAAGTGGACGCCACGCAGTACTAGTACTCAGAAGAAGTATTCATGGTGTTGTGAACCCATAGACAGATTAAAGTTCCTCTGAAAGCAGGAGAAATAAATCAGGGAAACGTCTTCAGTTGTCTCGCTCAGCGGGAGGAAGAGAGTTTCTTCAACAAATTCAATAAAAAACCCTCGTCTTACATGTCAACACCTTTATCTACACATTATTATCTGTTCTATATGACAAAACAACTCCAACATAATTATCTTCATATACTTTAACAGTCAACATTTTCTGTTTCCACCACAAATAAGAACCTTTTCACATGCAGTCTCCTAACTGAGTGATAAATTGCAGCTTCAATAAAGAAACACAAAATCACTACTGTTACCTTTGTAGGCTCATTATGATGATGAAATCAAACTCAGGCTGACGTGACCCTGGAGGCGAGGACAGCGGCGCGCCAACTCACGCTAACCCAGCTAAACATGCTCATACATTAGCTTCTACAAATACGCCCATGTCTGGTTTCTTCGACCTCTTTACTGAGTATTCACAACAGGGGAAGTGAAGTGACCTGAAATGGGAATAGACGCAGACACCAACGTAAAACAGGAAGCACATGATGAGAAGGTGATGTCAAAATAAAAGACAGAACGTGAGACACGACACAAACTCCATGCTACCTCCTGGCTAGCTAGTAGCAACCTACGCACAGGAGGGTGTCGGTTTTTACAGAGATTTGGATTGAAACGCTGTTGAAAAGTTGGAATGAAATACAACAAATATGAGTCCAAACGAGTTTGCGGGTTAGCATCCAGATTGCCCAGTGTTATTGAGCAAGGGCACCACGACGGTTTTGGCTGACTCAGAAATACAAACAATCCTGGTTGTTTTTTCTACTACAGAATAATAACAGGTGGAGCAGGATGTCCAATCACAGTGGAGGAGGGGCGGGACAAGCGCCTTACATGCTATTGCCTTTGATAGTGCGCTGCCCCTTTAAAAAATGAATAGAAATGAAATGAAGCCGTTGGCTCGTCCAGCTGTGAGACTCAAAGTGTTCCTGCTGCAAAACCTGAGGATTTCAGCTGACAAGTTGTCCTTGATGACATCGTCGCTGATGCCAGCTTCATCAGGGCGTCACACCTCCAACCTGCACCGTGTTAGCGACGCCATCTACATGTTGATGCAGACATCAATGAGCGCGCGCGCGCGCGTGTGTGTGTGTGTCCTAAGAATATGGCGACGAAGATGAGAGTGAAACAAAGAGCAGGTAGTAAATTGATGATTGATTAGCTGAGGCTGTCTGGCCTGCTGAGACTCACTGGCAGCCGTCACTTTGATGAATTGCACCGCTGAGAAAAACACACCGCTCTCTGATTAGTGCCAGCAACAGTGGTGTGTGTGTGTTGAGGCCATACAGTGTGTTTTTATCCTTCCCTTCATGAGTGTTCATTGCTCTGCAGGGATTGTTTTGAGTTCCTCCTGCTGCACCAGTGCTGTGCTCATCCACCCGCCTCACACGCCCAGACTCCTGGTTTAGTATTCTGCCGGTCTGGCCCAAGGTCCTCCGCCACTCAGGGGGTGATTTGTTCATATTCAGCGAGATGGATGACAGGTGTGTGCGTGGCTCCTCTGCTCCCTCTGTCAGGGGATGTTCTGAATAATTCACACTGATAAAGGCCACACTGACGCCTTTTCATCTGGCAGAGACGGACTAAAAATTAAAATTATGGGCAATTTTCTTCAATAAAACATCGCAAGGTTGGAAGTCCGTCGGTGTGCGGGGGCTCGCGCGGGAGGCCTGATGCTGCTGACTGATGCTGGTGTCTGCTGCTTGTATTCAGGTGCTTTTAATGCAGGTTAAGAGGTAAATGTGTCACTCGCCGCCGGCGCCTCTGATTCTGCCCAGTGCTTTTACTCGGTTCATCTTCACTAAGGCCTGACGCACACTTCCTCTCCTGAGTGCTGTTGTTTATTTCTTGTGTTCTACTTCTTCTCTCGTTTCTCTCCATCATGAGATGCTGTCGTAATTCAAACGTACGTTCAGGATAAAACAAACCTCTTGTTTCATTATCAACTGGATGTGTAATGTAGAATGCTGTTATATCCTGACTCTTCAATCGATCTTCTCTTTTTTTTAATCGGAGTTGGAACTAAATCCTCAAGCTGTTGATTTTCTCAGGATGTCTGTGCGGCAGCTGTTCACTGCCTCTTCACATGGCCTTCCCCGCGCCTGGGATTTATCCACATTTAACTTGTTTTAAATGTGTAGGATTCTTAAAGTCTTTGTGCTGTTTCATCACCGCAACATGCAGGCAACAGGCTGACATTCAGAGAGTTGTGTGTGTCTTTGTACCTCCTCTTCTTGTTGGTGAGCTTGTGGTGCGAGGGACGAGAGCCCTACACTCCTGCTAGCCTGCGTTAGCCTCCTATGTTCTCTGAGTGAGACCAGCACTTACAGAATGAGCATCATGCTGTACTGAAGGAGACTTGAAACTAGCAACTGAGGCCATGAACTCAAACTGCAAGTATTTACAACTCACAGACTTTTGTACAGAATTGGTTATATTCCGCCCCCTGCTGGCTTCTAGCAAAAATGCAGTTTTGGAATCACTTCTCAAATCATCAAGTGACATCCACTTCTTTTACAACCCATCCAGTTGAAGACAATGGAACCGGACCAGACAGGACCAGACCAGACCAGACCAGACCAGACTGGACCGGACCAGACCGGACGTATTTCCATGTTTCAGCATTCGTTCCTGCACCGCTTCATAAACATTTTATTCCGATATTGAAGAGTTTTGGGGCTTTGACAAACAGCTGATTTTACTGCACATTTAAAATGGACACCAACCTGAGTTTCAGCTGTGTGTGTGTGTGTGTGTGTGTGTGTGTGTGTGTGTGTGTGTGTGTGCAGCATTGCTCTTCACCGTCCTTCAACAGTTGATTTACATACTCATAAATCATTCACGTCTGACATCTCTCTCTCTCACACACACACACACACACACACACACACACACACACACACACACACCTGTGGGCAGTGTCATAAGAGGGTGTTTAGATGTCTCTTTCAGCGCTGACAAAAATAGGCTCACATTCCCATTCATGCATTCATGCCGGCATGAACGCATGAGAGGACGAATGACGTGTCTGATCGGTGGAGCGACGAGGTTCAGCCGCCGCTGTGCGTTTATCCTCAAACATCACAAACACATTTGATGAAAGATGATTCAAATTAAAAAGAGTCAGTCAGGCGTCACTGATCAAGTGTGTATTGATTGTGATCACTCAGGATGATGAATGCTGTTTGTACTCTTGAATTTATTTGAAATAGCGAAGTTTAAAGTGTTTGTCAGGAGTGGGATTTGAACCCACGCCTCCACTTGGAGACCAGAAGCCCCGTTACGGAGGAAGGAGTACCGCCTTGAGTCTGGCGCCTTAGACCACTCGGCCATCCTGACATCGCACCTGCTTTCTTCTGGACTTTATCAATCGCAGTTCCACCGTTTTCAATTGATTTTCATTTTCCTCGGTTGTCAGCGGGCAGATTGTGATGAATCTGCGGTAGCAGCTGCTGTCCTCATTCCTCCCGCTCACAGAACAACAACATCAGAGTTTGAGCTGTCTGGAAGAAATCAGATCATGAGATCGGACATGTTGGTTCTGGAGCGGCGCAGCCTTGGGAACGTGGAGTACCCAGCATTGGTACCAGCGTGTCAGGATGGCCGAGTGGTCTAAGGAGCCCGACTCAATGTGGGACTCCTTCCTCAGTAACGGGGCTTCTGGTCTCGAAGTGGAGGCGTGGGTTCAAATCCCACTCTTGACAAAGCTTCTCCACCGTGTCAACAGAACACTGAGATGGTGCCTGCGGAGCTGGTGGTGTTTTAAGGATAAACCGGAGTCAGGAACATTCATGTTCTGCCGCCGTCCATTTAAAACTGTGGCCAAGCCCACGACGCTCCGACGGGCTCTTTTACCTCCTCCTGCTCCGTCCAGCCGTCCTGCAGCGATGACAGCAGCCACAGATGCAGCCAGCAGGAATGTGTTGGCCACAGACGACTGTCAGACACGCTGGCATGTGGAAAGGCCACCAGACACACGGTGTCAGAGGTCAGAGGTCAACATCAGGCTTTCAGCCAGGGCAGAAAGGCGGCATGTGTGAGGGAGGGAGACAAAGAAAAAGAATCCAAAGAAACAACAAAACCAGACGGCAAATGAGAGCTCACAGAACGCGACGTGTTTACACAGTCAAGCAGCTCAAGCTACTTCAAAACAAGTCCTGCTCTTGAACCTGGACCGCTGCTGATCCTGAACGGGGTCAGAGGGGACGGACCCTCCCCCCGACAGATCACCTGACGCTTCTCCATGCCAGTTTGGAGTTGCGGGTTAATCCCGCGTGCGTGTTTTCATGCCTCCATGCAGCAGATGCCACCCACAGTCCCTCTTCGGCTTCCCCCTCCATCCATGTTTCCTGGACCACACGCTCAGCTTTGTTTAAATGTCTGCTGGCGTCCGGGATGAACTGAAAGGGTTCTAGGGGTCAAAGGTCAAGGTCTCTGCCCCTGAACATATATATGATATCTCTGGAAACCCTTGAGGGAAACCCTTCAGAGCGGCCACAGTCCTGCTCTGGGACTGTTGGAGGTGGTCCGGATGACAGTGTGGGTCCTGGATCCTGAAGACCTCGAGCCTCTCTGAAGGGGGGATGGAGGGTATGATTGATTTCCTCACCCCTGCTGCTGGAAGGGTTGTTCTATGGCCAAGTTGCTACCACAGCGGTCTCATTTCATTGGTCCATCCCCTCCACATGCTCATGTCCGGCTCCAAACACCAGACCGCCAGGGCCAGAGGGACCAACTCAAGATCTCGTGACCACAACTCCTGGCGCGACATCGTGGTGGCTCCCTTTGCTTCGAGTTTGTTCAGCAATGACTTGATTTTTGCAAAAGAAAAGTTGTCAGAATTGTGAAGAAAAGAGATGATTTATTTAACAAAGCAATCGAACAAAAAAAATGCTGAATTGAGTTTCCACGATCCCGCCGCGCTGCGCTGGCTGCCGCGCAGATACTTTTGAAAGTGAGATCTTAAACAAACTTGCACAGAGAGTATCCTCAAACAAGCCTCGCTTATATCCACACAGGGAACGAGTGTGCGTGCGCGCGTGCGTGTGTGTGCGTGTTTTTTTCCGAACTCCAAAGTAAAATGCAGCGTCAGACCTTCACAAACATGTTTCAGTGTTTGCCTGAGCTTTGTTTGAGGAGTCGCTGTAAACACACACGTCCTGTTCATTCAAGCGCAGATACAATCAATGACACACACACACACACACACACACCAGACAGTAGATGATTAACTGATCAAATGAGCAGAAAGATCATCTGCCAGTCAGAATGATCAGCCTGTCAGTCATACAGTCATCCAGCCAGTTAATGAGTCTATCAGTGGAACATGATTGACACATGGTGACACTCACACACTCTGTGTGTGTGTGTGTGTGTGTGTGTTCTTGTTGACGTGTACACCAGAGACTGGATCACAACCACAGGTGGGCGCATGCGGAGGAGTTTATTTCAGTCAGACACAGTCTTTTATTGGAGCCTGGCAGCGATACTTCAACTCGAGGGTGTAATTTACATTCCAGCTCTTTACTATTAAGGGTCTTGAATTCATAAAGATGTTTTTTGGTGATTCAGAGAAAAGAACTCCTTTCAGCCCATAAGAGTCGATGCGTTCCTTCAGGTAGGTTCTCTCAAGGTTTCATGCATCCGTGGACGCTGATTATTCCCTCATGTTCAGCCGTTCTGAGGCCGTGAGCTGTGACTTGTTGCCTCCATATAAAAGTCCGCTCACGGCTGAGAGATGGAACCCCTGGTCTGAGTTACACCGAGGCTGTGAAACGTCACAGCTTCCCTGGATGGAGCCGCTTCAAACAGAACTCCACCCCTGACTTTATGGCCGTCGGGTTTGGTAGGACGAGAACCGTCCACGTACCTTTCCTGGGCTCATTTAACGAGTATTTAACGTTTATTTGCACCGTCAACCAACGCCCCCAGACTAACCGCCAGAGCTCCTCCAGGATCGGACATATGTGTTTCTCTCCAGACTCCATCTTCGTGACCCTTGACCTTCCCAGACACACACATGCCCACATCCGCCCACGGCTCTCTACACTGATCATTCCTGCCGCTCTTGAGGTCGCCGCAGCGCAGCGATGCCTACTGTAACATTCGGGAGACTTACGAAACAAAAGGTTAGGCCCCTGAATGGCCCAGTGTCAAGGATTACTTCTCAGACGAATTCTCCAGCAACAAAGCCTCCATTGTGGCCCGCCAAGCCCTCGAATTAGCAGCAGGGGCGACTGCACGCTTAAGTGGGTCTGACAGCGGGACCGCTCTCCCAGGCCTCTCTGAAGATTTACTGCAATCTGGGGAGAGAAACAGAAAAGTACTCGCGGGACACGAGTCTGTCTGGGGAGTCTAACGAGGTTACTATGAATGTAAATCAAACTTTCAATAATCTATTCAAATCTCCAGCTGCAGCAGGTCGGGCCTGCAGCGTCCGTCAGAGGGCGACGCCGCCCTCCTGGTTCACGTCTTTGCTTGTGTGTCATCATTCACCATTTAATCATTTTAGATGGGTGTTTGTTGAGGGGAGTTGGTTTTCTTCCATGTGAACCGGTTTAATATGCACGTCAAGAAGGACAAAACGGAAACGGTGTGTTCCTGGTATGAATTTCAAAATAAAATCGAGCGCTGTGATAAACAAAATTAACAGATATATTAAACAATAACATATTTCAGAATAAAGGTGTGCTTTCGGTAGGTGTAGCGCTGCTGACAACAACAGACGTCTGCGTGGCTTCCCTGAGTGACTCGGTTCAAGACCGTGTTTGCGATGTATTTTCACACTGTAAATATATTTGGGAACGGCAGCATCTGCTTTTACAGTCATGCATTAAAACACAAACTGTCATTATAACAACTATAAGGTGTAGTAGCATACAGTGACAGGGGACATTTTTCGTCACTGGGTACGAGAGATTCTACTTTTTCTTCGTCAAAAACTTGCAGTATAACAGAGGAATGAGGGCTTTCGCCTGAGAACTTCCCCCGGTTCCTCCTGAATATCATTTGACTTTAATCTCTGTTTTTCTGACTGGATGGGAGAAATGTATTATAATATTATATATTATATAACATACTTTTTCCTCAAGTGAATGCAACAGGCAATATTATATTCTATAATCTTAAGCTACTTATGCGGTCGTACTTTAAGGATCTGATTTTTTTTTTTTTTTTTAGTTTAAAAGTTTTTGGAAAGTGTCACAATGTGGATGTAAACATGTCTCCGGTGCCTGGTGAGCACCGCCACCTCCGGCGGGGGAGGAGATTCAACTTGGTGGCCCACAACATGAGAAACGTTGGTAATGTTGAATATATTTACACCTAACAGTCACAAAACAGACTTGTTACTAGTTATGAACACGAGAGCTAAAAATAATAATAATAAAAACATAATAGGGTCCTCGCCTGAAGCACCTTCAGGCTCAGGCCCTAATAATAAAATTAAGGCCAGTCCTCAAACCATTGCTTTTATTTTGAAAGGGAACGCGTCGTACTTCCGGTGCCAGCCACGGTATGTTCAGCGAGCTTGCTGGACGTGATTGAGCCTCCAGGCGTTGGGAGTGAAGTGTTGGAGGAAGAGGAGGAGGAGGAGACACCCTCATCCCCATTCTCACCAGTTGTGTGACGGCGGAGCTCCAGTCGGAAGAGCCGGTGGACGTGCGCACTTTGCTGGGTCGAGAATAGACCTGCTCCCGGTGCTGGAACTGGATGTTACGCGTGGGCTGGCGGGGTCATGTGTTACACCTGAGCCGGGCATGTAGTTGACCGGGTTCCGGGGCGTGGGGAAGGACCGAGAATTGTCTGAAAACTTGTTTGTCGTGGGAATCTTGTTGAACCGAACTTCGGCGGTGACTCCCGCGCACCTTTACGTGACCTGTCCGGAGCCGCTCCCCCCCTCCACACCAGGATGTAAATTTGGGAACTTTGGAGCGAACCGTGTCACTTTTATTTGTGCTGTCTTTGGGGATTATAGAGCGAGCCCACGCGTGGACAGCGAGGCGGGTCTCGGAGGTAAGCTGCTACTTCTGTATTCGCCGTTCTCTCTGAACTTCCATGACAAACATCCAGGTTCTCCTCCACGAGCTTCCCGGGCTTCACCGGGAATGTTACAGAGTCATGCGGATTGGAAGGTGCCGTTCCCCCGTGTTTTCTGGACGCCATGCAAATCTCCGCTTGTAAAACGTCAGGTTTTAGACCCTGGTTTCTTTTTACTGCATTGTAATTGTGTTGTGTAACAAAAATGCGGGCTGGTGTTGAACCTGTGAGGGGCTGCTGGGTGTTGGGCATCCAAGCTTTCACTCCGGCGTGAATGCGGGCTGCATTTGAAGAGATTTGAAGTCCGACACGGCGGATGTACTACACAATTTAAAAAGGCCAAACTTTTATTTAAGTACAGTGTGAAGTTTTATATGTGTGCCGAATTAAGCGCTGGGTTGTAATGACTCGTCCCAGGTGTCCATAGGTGCTTCCGAGGTGTAACTAAAGGCTGAGATGTGAGGAAATAAAAATCTGAGGCTTTTTAAACGGAGTCTGGCACGAGGCGCACGGTGGAATGTGTTTGCGGGGCCAGAACATCTGGAGCCCCAGCGAGAGGGCTGATCCTGTTGAGCGAGGATGTGCTCCAGACTGGGCTGACTTCTTCCGTTTATTAAAGTCACATCTACCTCAGCAGCCATAATCCCTCAATGGATTTACACCAGCAAGAAAGAATACAGGGGAAGAATGCAAAAAATCAGCGGGATATCCATGATAATGGTGTGCTGTGGTAGAAATGGCTGTTCTCTAATGGAAGTATTGATCTGAGGCCCAGAGTCCAAGTCACATCATCGGCTCCAAAGGTTATTAAAACACACTCCATCTCATGTTCAGTTCTCCAGATCTTTCAGAATCTCAGTGCTGTTGGGCTTGGAGCCTCTGTTCCAGGACGGCGAGGTAATTTAGCCTGGGGAGGGAGGAGAGCCTCCACTGCACCTGGAGCTCCGGAGCTGTGAAAACACTGGTCGTGGTGATTACGCCGCTGTGTTTAGACTCAGCTTGTTGTGTCTGCTGTGATTCCAGCTCAGTCATGCAGGCTCAAGGCTGATGGAGGAGTTCATGCTTCATTTGCTGCAATCAGCGGAGGGACGCTTGGCGCTGCACATTTACTCCAGGTAGAGTTTCAGGTGTTCTTAAATAGATTTGGAATGGGAGCCCTTGGAAGACGTCCAGCAGGAGTGAAAACTGCCGAAATCCTGGACTTGCAGGCTCAGCGTCCGTGTGTCAGCATGACTGATGAAATTAGTCGCAGCTGTCAATCCGCGGTCTCCACCAATGTCACCTAAATGTGTTCTTAAAGCAACCAGGCGGTCTTGGCTCGCTGCATTTTGAAAGTTTCTCTGGAAGATTTGCACTTCAATCTTGCGACGGAAGGTCCAGTTTGATGATGAGAAACCTCAAAGTTCTGTCTTTTGACATGGAAATGTGGGAGTTGAGGCGTCCAGAGGTTGCACAGATGCTCTTTAAGCCATGAATGATTTTATTGGTAGCTTTTGAGGTTGCAGGATCCCCAGAGTTGGTGGTGCTTTTCCTTTGGGAGTGGTTCAGCTCCGAGATTTGTTTTTTCTTTTTGTAACGGAGTTGGAATCTTGCCGTGTCAATGAATGGAAATGAGTGTGACTGTATGGGAGGGAGTGGGAATATGTCGGAAACTCAACGGAAGGAACCAGACATTTCTGGCTATTTGACACAAACTGGATCATAGCATCTCCCAGCTACGACTTGTAGGCCTCCATAAACAATATTTCACCCCCAGGTTCTTCTACTTCTCAGGTATTTATAAAAGTAGGAGCCTTGAGCTTGCAAGTATGTTGTTTTTAACTTCTGTGGGACTCCAGAATGCAGAGGGAGCCAGCCACGTATATCTAGCTAGTGGAGACTGACAGCTAACAACAGCAAAACTCTCTCTCTGTCTCTCTCATCCGGTATCATCCATGTCTTCCTCATCCAGTCCCACGCTCAGTAACCCACAAAACCAACAGTCCCAGTTTGTTGCTGGTTCGCGGTAGTGCCGGACCAGAGACCTTCTCGTTAGTTTTTAGCTCAAATCAAACTGCAGATAGAGGAGACGTGGATTTTACCGGATGACGGAGGTGCAAACGCACATTTTCTGTGGAGAGTTTTGCTGTTGTTAGCTCAGTCTCCATTAGCATCAAGCTAAATATACGTAGCCGGATCTTTCTGCATTCTGGAGTCACACAGAAGAACCGCAGGAGGGAGAACATGAGTTCTGTCAGGCATTGTAGCAATCGCCCGTCAACTCTGAGACTAGGGACCAGATGTTCTACGGCACGACCTCGCTCCTGCGCTGCCGGGCGTGTTTTCTTCCTATCAGCGCGATCGATAACAACAGTATTGAATTTGTTTGCCTGCACCCAGCAGAGCTCCGCCCCCTGAGTTTTCATAGAGGAACGTTAGTGTTACCAAAGGCCCGATCTGGCGAGCGAGCCCGGCGGATCCTCGGCCACATTCCTCCCAAACAAACCTGTTTGGGAGGAATGTGGCCGAGTGACTCTGCCGCTGTCGGACTCTTTGTTTGTGTTCATACAGTCGATGATGCGGATGAGAGCTCCTGAGGCCGGCTGACGGCAAAATGATCCTGCTTCATTGATCTCAAAGCTCCGTCTTGAAGCAACGGCCTGATGTGTGCGAGCGGCCTTGTTGGAACGACGTCGCAGTGTTCGGTGGTGGTTTTTGGGCGGCTGCGCCCTGAACCCCAGATCCTCAAGAATCTGGACTCGGTATCAAAGTCAAAAGGCCGCCGCTGAATGGACCCGTACCCCTGACGGCAGCAGCGCCCGTCCCTCTCCTCAACGTGAACGGCGAGCAACATATCGCCACAGCTGTCACACGCTGAACGAGTAGGCCAAATAGAGCGGTGCGTGAGACTCCATCAACCGTCATTAACGGGCACGGCGGCGGGGGGGGGGTTGTATGGTGTACAACATCGCATCGCACCCATCTGAACCTGTGCAGTGGTGTGCGACATGTTTCCTGGCTCTGATGTGTGAGTGTCAAACAGACGGTCGTCACGGTAACGACAAGTGCTGCACGGTTGACACTTTCAGGCATATTTGGAGCCATTTTCTCAATCTGGAAGCGTTTTGGCAGCTGATCGGGTGCTGAGCTCGCCATCGCTGGCCGCGCCATGTTCACACGTCTGGAAACAGATGGCTAAGACCTCCCAGACAGTGTTTGTTTGGCTCTTTTGGACGCGTTATTACACAGCTAATCCCTCCTAGCGGTGCACGTCCAGCGTCTCCTCGCGTGTTCCGTCTGGATTGGAACCATGTGCCTGTTCTTAGCCGTGTCTCCGCTCGGCTGAATAAAACATCTGTGAAGCCTGAAATTAAATTACGGCTGATAACTTGGCAGGGAGACGATTTCTCAGACCAGGATTCCTCCATGTTGTCGCCATGTACCACAGGAAGAGACCGCTTGTCCTCAGAGGTCAGAGGTCAGCAGCGGGGAGCATGAACGCAGAGTCACATGGATGTTCACACGGACATTCACACACTCGGTGCCCGGGATTAATGCAGTTTGGCTGTTATTAGTGTGTGTGTGTGTGAGGCGATATTGTGTAATGTGCATATTTGTGTGTTTCCTGTGATTGATGAGGGTCTCCTCCATTTCTGAAAGCATCCCTCTTGATGTTTATTTAGCCGGGTCATAAATCCTCGTCCTCTTCATGTGGGGGGGAGCGTATTTTGTTGTGGTGAGGCAGTTTCCTGTTGTGCTTCCATGTTAGCGTGATTCCCTCTGTGGACTGGACATGCATGTTCATTAAAACCAAACAAGGCATGTTGCACGTCAGATCGTCTCACGCAAACATGTGAGTTTCAACTTGTGGGAAAGTGGCGATGGTGCTTCAGCCGTGACATCGGCGGGTCTTCATCCTCTTCTTTGCTGCTTGCGGCACCTTTGATTCCACGCTCGTCTCGGCGGTGTTTTCTTTTTCCTCCTGCACGTCTCTGTAACATAGTAATGAGGACACGCCGAACGCTGGAGTCGAACAACAGCAAACTCTACAAGTCCTCAGGCGTCTTCTCTCTTCCTCAGCATTGCTTTTCATCTTTTTTTTGTCTTGTTAGTGAATTAAAAAGTGTTTTGGGAAACATCAAACACGCCTCTTTCTGTGCAGCAGAGGACTTTTCCAAGGTTGCAGGTGTCTGTGTGCAGTGAGACACTTGCCACTGTACAGAATTCCTCTTCGAAAAACAGATATTTTCTGAAGACAATTTTGTTGCTCCAAGTCCTCTGAACTGAGTGATCAAGTTGGCGGGGAAGTGCGGGAGTTTCCTGTCAGATGTTGCTCTTTTAGGGTGAACCAGGGGGAGACACTCAGTGGAACATCTGAAGCTGCGCGAGCTAATCAGTGAAAAAAACTGACAGCCCCTCTGATAACTCGCTAATCGCTTCGGTCTCTTTCAAGCACAAACCTTTGCTGGTTTAAGGTTCTGAAAGGAAGCCAGAACAGTGTATTTTGCCTTTCAAGTACTCACTAACTGGAGTATTCAGCTCACAAAGATGCGTTTTTTTTCCACTAATGCGTTACTTCTCTGTAACTCAAGAATGCAGGACGATCCAGCCACGTATGTTTAGCTTGAGGCTAACAGCAGCTAAACTGTCCAGACACGTCGGCCACCAGTTCTCTGTCAGAGCAGACTGATCAGTTCCAGGTGGCTTGATTGTAGTTCAACAGCCAGACAGGTGTGAACACCTCCGGCCAACGTGAGCGACTCGTGGATTGCATCAATCACTGAAAACACACAGAAAGATGCAGTTGGAGCTCATTTGAATCCCTGAGAGGCAGCGACACACTTCAAGAGCCGGTTTAACATCTTTTTAGGTCTGTGTGTGTGTGTGTGTGTGTGTGTGTGTGTGTGTGTGTGTGTGTGTGTGTGTGTGTCCAGCTGTAATGTGTTGATCTCATTATGCTGCTGTTGTCGTAGCGAGGCTGCTAATGACGAGTTGTCTGATTGCTGACCTTTCTGCTCGTTTCTCTAAGCTCTATCACGTCTTTCCTGTCCGCCCACCGCCGTCATCACGCCCAGCTGACTGGAGGAAGCAGGCTGGACTACTTCGGTGGTCCGGCCTGCTTCGTCCAGTCAGCCGTTTTTGAAAGAAAACCTATATACTCTCTAACCGTCTATTTACGCGTCAACTTTTGGTTTTATTGTCCATTGTAGCTTAGCACAATGACTGGTAGTGGGTGGGAAGTGTTAGCGTAGCTCCGTCTCTGCCTGCATTAATATCAGGAGGGTTGTGTAACCTTGGTGATGAATACCAGTTTAACATGAGGAGACATTGAAGTGGTAGAATCAGACACGTAGCCGGAACTACTTTCCTGACTGGGAGCAGTGATTTGACGCAGCACCTCCAAAGCTCCACTGGAACTTGGGTCAACAGAACCAAATGTTTGTTGAGGACTAGAAGAGCGACTGCTGCTACTGATGATGATGAGGAGGAGGAGGATTCCTGCTGGACACACCAGCATCCTGGACCTGAGCTAGCTGATGCTAACACTTCCCACCCACCACCAGTCATTGGGCTAAGCTAACTAGCCTGGACCTGAGCTAGCTGATGCTAACACTTCCCACCCACTACCAGCCACTGGGTTAAGCTAACTATCCTGGACCTGAGCTAGCTGATGCTAACACTTCCCACCTACTACCAGTCATTGGGCTAAGCTAAGTGACTATTCGCCTTCTCTGTGGGTTTGAGCTCCCTAACGTCCCTGTCAGGACAGTCAGTTGACGTGTTCTTTTAATCGTTTCTTCTGTTCTATTTTTTTTTTAATCAAAATTTATCCACGAGTTTTTGCGGCATCCTGCACACAAACAAGCCGGGCACAGCAGATCCACGAACCTTTGAACTGGAAATGAAGTCCCCTTCAACGTGACGAGGCCTGTGAGGAGCGAGCCTGTTTAGCGTCAGGACCGTACTGTGCATCTTGGCGTGATGCAAGAGAACACTTGAGTGATGCAATGACAACACAAGCTGCAGCAACATGGCGTGTCATGATTTTTTGCAGAAGCTCTGCCTCCCTCGCTGGTGGCTGCTGTCGGAGGTTGAGGGGTTTTCGCCGCTGGTTATGTGAGATGCAGGAGAGTCGGGAACTTTTAAAACAAGGAAGCTTTTGTTTTGAGTCAGGGAAGCGTGGGGGTGTGATATTTGAGCAGGTTGAACATGAAGAACACCACTCCAGTAACACCAGTGGGACACACACTCATCTTCCTGTATAATGAACCCTCAGTGCCCCTCTAATAAGCCCACATAATAGACTTGAAAAGCAAGCAATTAAAGGCATTGTATTGAATTTAATGGAAATAGAAAACGCCGGCGTGAATCATTAGACGGAGGACCATTGTAGCTCTCCACCCCCGGTCTCTCTCTCTCTCTCTCTCTCTCTTTTTTTGTCTTTGCGTCTCTTTTCTTGTTCTTTACCAGGCGAGCGGCAGCCTTTTATTCATTTCATAATTACTCTGTCGTTTTGGAGAGCGACATCTCAAAGCTGCCGACAGACTGACTGACGTGACCCCGCATTACCAGAGAGAGGCGGCGAGCTCGTCGCCAGGTCGCTAAATGCAACTGCACACTTCCTACATTTAATTCAGCGGAGAAATATCCATCATCATGAACGTGTGTGTGTGCGTGTGTGTGTGTGAGAGAGAGAGAGAGAAGAGTCGTTTTGAAGAAATAAAAGACGTCTTGGGTGAAATAAACGTCGCCTGATGGTTCAGAGGCCTGCAGACATTGTTCACTTGGGAATCTCCTGAAAGTGTGATGATGAAAAACCGACTTCCATCAATGTGACGGGATGTTTTTTTCCTCTCCTGCTTTGTAACGTGGAAGAAATGAGGCCAGCGATTGTTTAAAAAAAAAAAAAAAAACTCGACTATTTACATTAGAAGTTCCACAAATTACGGCCTTGGCGACGCGCGATCGCTGCAGACGTTGAGTTTTCCAGACAAATCAACAACCGGCCTGGTTTGGTTCCCGCCGCCACGAAACATTCCCGTCTCTTCAGAGGACACTGGTGGACTCTGCATGTCTCACTCAGCTTCCTCCAAACAAGCAGACGTTCACATGTAGAGAATAATGTCAACCGTCGTGGAGCGACGCAGCAGACTGTCCTCACGGGCAGGAAACGTGACGGAAGCCTGAACTGTGGTCAGAACGCCCCAAACTCGACCGGCCTGTTTTTGCCCAGAAATGTTTTTGTTTTTTGCCTTTTGAGTACTCATTCCTTTGTGACTAAAAATGTAGAAAGAGCCGGCCATGTATGCTTAGCCTGGAGCTAATGGAGGCTGACGGCTAACCAACCGGAGGATCTGGTTAGGTTTCGATTCTCTGCAGCGGAACTGAAGGAAGCCAGCGAGACGTCTGAGGCGAATGTGTGGGAGCTTTTATCTGCGTGTGTTGTGTGTGCGTGTGTGCTGGGCGTCCGAAGGTTGTGTTTGCTGTTGCGACCGGAGCAGGTGTGTCGCGCCCTTGACCACAGGTGTTTGCTGAGCCGGCTGCAGCAGGTAGAGGATCAGAGGTTTCCTGACCTCGTCTCCAAAAAAAGAGTTTTTTGTTGACTGAGGTTTACTTGAGTTAATGTTTGACCTCTTTACCTAAATTCTGCCACCGAACCTCCCCCATGTGGAGGTCGGCGCACACGTGTAGGGCCGTAAATTCTCCATTTGTCTTCATCAATTCATTTGAGAAATAAAGGAAGGATGAAGAAGGAAACAAATTCATGGACCCAAAATATAACTGCAGTTTTTTTTGTCATTTTTCTAGGAACATGTGAGGCTGTTTTCATAATTTCACGGCCCCCTCGTCGGCATCTTGCTGTCCCCTGATGGGGTCCTGACCCCCACTTTGAGAACCCTTGGTCTTGTTAAAGAAAGAGAGTTTAATTCAACGTCAAACCTTCAAATGAAGAACCTTGTAAGTGAGGCAGGGCGTGGATGTGCTGGGGTGTCCCTGTGAGGTCGTCATCAAACCCAGACAGCAGGTGGGGGGGGGGGTGCTGAGGGTCTGTTTACCTGGAGGGATCAATTTGGCAGCAGGAGTCAGTCGCGACGTCCCTCCTGGTGTAAACAACCTGCGTCAGTGCTGCGGGACGTAAACTCGCTGGGGACCTGCACCACACCCACTCCCCCTCTATTCACCTTTGTGGCGGCAGCTGTCCTCTGTGTTGGCGGCGTATCCGGAGAGACGTCTAAGCGAGAGAAACACGGCTGGAGTTTCACACTGGCATGAACAGAGAAGTTCTCGTGATGAACCCGTAAGCGCATCCAAGCTGCTGGTTCGCAGCGATCCATCATCCTGGGTCAGGACCGTCCCTGGTGGCGGGGGACAGTGAGGCTCAGGCGCCAGGCGGGTTTTTTTTAACAACTTGGCGTGTCGCTGCTTCAGGGTGTTACACACAAGCAGTGCAGAGGCAGTTTCAGGTAACGTTTGGGAGATCAACTGCAACTCCAGCAGCGTTTTGTACTACGAGACTTGGCCCACCATCACGAGGGTGAATCATGGCTGAATGAGCCCGCGTCAACAGTCCTGCACGTGTACGCCACAGCACGTGTGGTCAAGTGTGACGCGAGCAAATCGCTGCCATTGACGCCTTCTCCCCCGCTCGCTGATGCTTCCGATGGAGGCGACAAACAGCCGATTGCATCCGCGCCGTGGCAGACGAGGTCCGGCGGAGTGTGATCGCACCCTCATCCTCCATCTTGGCACGGCGTCGGCGTCCCTTTGACACTCTTGTTGAGGTGTGTGTGGCGTTCTGGCACTCAGGGGAAGACAGTTGGAGGACGGCTGCACAAACGCTTGAGGGACACTAATGAATATCTGCTGCTTGAACAACGATTGACTCAGAAATAATGAAAGGTGTGTGTGTGTGTGTGTGTGTGTGTGCGCGCGCTGAGGGCTCCAGTTCGACCTCTCATCTCTACCACAGGAAACTAAAAACCACAAATCTTTTCTCCCACTTGCCACTCCAAATCCCACTGTGCTCACTTATTTCCACCTCATTGTCTATTTCTGGCTGCAGGAGAAAGTTCCTGTGTCGGTTCTGTTTTCCAGCTTGCAAAGATAAAAATAGTCCACAGGAATGCTCAAAAAAGGAACGTCTATGAGGCCTTTTGTTGCTGTTGTCATGCAATCAACATGTCAGGGTTAATGGCCCGGCTGTAATCACCACTGATTACAGATGAAGCACTCGCATGTTAGCGCTAATCAGCTGGCACCTGCAGTACTGCAGTGGCGTTACTTCTGTTTTTCTGAAGTTGGAAGCAAAGGTACATGAATATTCCTGCTCCAGGATCTGGTCTGGTTCTGTTCCTGGGAACGGTCAGCGCGCTGGCTGCAACTGCAGTACGCGCTCTCGCGTTTCAGCTGGCTCAGTTGTTCTTGTGAGCCTGTCGGTCTGTCGCAGATGAAGACGGTGGCAGAGACGCCTGGTCGCTCGCTTGAATTAAGAGTTTCCATTTCCTGTTTGGTAGGGTTAGGGTTAGAACCAGCGTCCAGTTGGAGTTGGACAGAGATCCAGACTGATGACTCAGGCGGCTGTACAAGGAGCAATCAGGGGTTCAAGGTGTCACTTCGATGGAGTGTGTGTGTGTGTGTGTGGGGGGGGGGGGGGGGTGTAGGATTGAACTGGTGACCTTGTGATTGTTAGATGGCCACCCTCCCTCCTGAGCTCATACCAGCAGTAACACCAGTACTCCTCCGTGTTCTTTTACTTCATTTAATCTTGATTTAGTGTTCTTGGTTCTTGGGTTTAATCAAAGTTAACGGTGTTGGAGGACAGAGGCCTGCTCAGGTGAGCCAGGCACTCCTCTCACTCATGTTTGCCCGTTTGTCTGCATAAAGGGAACACACACACACACACACACACACACACACACACGAAACAAATCAGACTAAAGTTTACAAATTAACCAGTTTGAAGGAAATGTTCTCATTGGCTCTCCAGTGTAGGGTAGAAAATGCGACCAGGTCGTTGTCCAATCAAGTAACTTGAGTACAACAAAATCCTGCGTACCTGTGCAGGTGACTTCAATCAGACGTTGAAGTACACTCACGTATTTCCAGGTTTTCTGACTTCTTCCTACGCTGCTCTCTGATTTGCTCATTTGTATTTGTCAACTCATCAGAAACTCCATACCGGACATTTTTTTGGTGAATGCAACGACGAGTCGGGAGCTAAAACTACCGAGGGTTGTAAATCCAGCGCCGGCTTTGACCCCGGCGACCTCTTGGAGTCCTGGTAATTAGAAAGCCGTGGCTGAGCCCTGGAACGTTCTCCGTGTTTAGGTTTGGGCTCATGGTGACCTCAGACCCTGATTACTTGCTTCTGTGTTTCTGGTTTCTGAGTCATCTTGAATGCATCATGGTCACATGACAACCATCAAAGTGTGTGTCTTGGCTGGTGTTTATGTGTTTGGCCTACGTGCAGCCCTCAGTTCGACTTCCAGCAGCTGCGTGTGTTGGCTTTTCTGCTCCTATCTTTTATATTTAGTTTGAAAGTGGTGGTTTTAGATCAGGCTGCTGTGTGTTTTCATGTACTTCATTTCCTGTGCGCTGGCGTGTTGCCCGTGTGACCCTCCGTGATCCCCCCCCCACCCCCTTCTC
This sequence comes from Aulostomus chinensis, assembly GCF_037954235.1. NCBI lineage: Eukaryota > Metazoa > Chordata > Actinopteri > Syngnathiformes > Aulostomidae > Aulostomus > Aulostomus chinensis. Next base: position 10,023,031 of record NC_141323.1, on the reverse strand, counting down.
TTTCTCTCTCTCTCTCTCTCGCTCCTTCTTCCGTCCCCTCCCTCCTGTGACCTCCTCTTCCTAGAAAGATTCCCTGAACAATTCCACACCGATGCAAAACTGCTCCCAAAAAGAGGAGGCGAGGAGCGCAGATGCGTTTCTCCATTGGATGTTCAAACACAGAGGTTAGCAAATCAAAACTTGTGCCGACTGGGAAATGATAAAGGTTTTGTTAAATGCGACACAGTGGGACGAGATATCCTCTACAAGCATAAATCCATTTCTGCAACATTTGTGCACGACTGTTCCATTTCATGTTTGAGGCGTTGGTGATGACGTAGCCCAGCTTGCTTAGCAGTTTTAGCAGAAACACCTGAATACGCAGAAACAAACAGTCCAAGAAAGTTGCCGGTTATATTTTGTTGTCGCTCATTCCAGAATGCGGCTTTTTCTTATTTGTGTAACGTGTTCTTGAACCCCGGCCGCCTGCTCTCTCGCGACCTCTGATTAAGTAAGAATCAGACTTTTCCAGGCCCTGGGCCTTTAAGGATCGTCGTGTTTCACCGTCTTGGATCACAAATGAAACCAACTATTGATGAGATCCCAACTGTTGCTTGTGTACTGCGGTGAACTCTGTGTTTTTAGTACTTGTTTTTTGTGTTTTTGTTGATTTATGCTGTATTTTGAAGAGAAATGAAGACCTGCACGCCAGGGCGCCCTGCTGAAGGGTTTTATTGTGCATTTATTGTGCGTATCGAGCAGAGATGCTCTTCCTCAGACTCGCTGAAATTAATATTTTGCATTTTCACTGCATTCTGAACTTCTGTTCCTCTTCTTCCGTCTCGACTTGTCTGCTTTTGTTCCGTCTAGTTGTCTGAAGTTATCGCCGTACCATTTACTGTGACATTGCTGCTTCTAACGTCAGATTTGTCCCTGACCAAACACGCACACGCACACACACGCACACGCACACACGCACACACGCACACACACTTCTGTCTACATCAGCTGTTTAGACCAGCTGATTGTTTTGGAGTGTTTTTCTCTGAGTGTCATATCGACCTCTCAGCAGTAATTGGCAGTGACAGACGGAAAGGTTGGAGCAGAGTTGGGGGAAGGTTGGAGGAAATTCCGGGCTCTTCCCTGGGATCTGTGAATGTTCTTCCTGTAATTCCCATCCATCTCTCAGTGAATAGAAGCCTCTTTGAAGGCTGTTAGCGACCCAAACTCGTGGGTTACGCTCACATTCCACCTCCCTCGTAATCGGCAGATCCCATCAGAGTTTCTGTGCCTGGACAAACATCCGCTCTCCGTCTGGACTCCCACAAGCCTGGAGGAGCAAACTGAAGCCACATAAGAGGGACTGGAGCAGGATTCTGGTGGAGGGGTCCAGGTTGAAATGAACCCGGTGCAACATGCAGCCTTGAACTGGAGCTGATGAATCAGGCTTCTCTTGTTTGGATACTTCTGAACAAAAACAGTGGAGAAACGCAGAAGCATCTTCCTAACTTCAGTTAATAACCTAGAATGTAGTAATTGTACTTTTCTAGTACTGCGTTGTTTTTAGCGCACAAGATGAATCTTTCACGAACTTCAAACTTTATGATTCACGTTGGTGGGAATGGAAGGAATGTTGGATTTTCAGCATTTTCCTCGACTGGTAGCTGCTGGAAGCACTGAGTCGCGGCTGCTGTGGTAGTACTTTTTGTGTACTATGTACTTGTGTTGTTGTACTTGATTAGATAAAACACTGAATGATGATGAGCTCTTGTTTTTGCAGATTTTCTAAAACCTGAGTGAAAACGTGAAATGAAAACAGGATGAATCCCTCTCACGTGGACTTGTTTATGCCGCGACGACCACCCCCACTCCTGGGGGTCGGCCCGGGCCGAGGGAGTTTACGGATCGGTTCTCCCGGTTCTGCGTCTCGTTGTGTGTAGCAGGAGAAGCTGCTGCGAATCCAGCTGTTACTTCCTGTCGTGTGTTGTTGCAATTCCTCGGATCGTGAGGTATTTCCTGGAGGTGTGTTTGTCTGGAACGAACCCCCCCCCCCCTTCTCGCCTCTCCTCTCTTCTCTTTCTCTCCCTCCATCTCTTTGTCTTCCTCTCCTGCTCTCCTTCTCCTCTGCAGTATTTGCTGTGATCGAGGTTCCTGCTGGAGCTATGAGGTGATTAGTCATATGGTATCAGTTTATTTTGCCAGTAATGGAATCGGCCGCTGCCAGAAACACCGTCTCCCAGCGTCCTTTTTCTCCTCTTTCACTTAACCTTTTGTTCTCATTTCATCGCCTGTTTTACTCCAGTTTCTCCTCCCCTGTGACATCTTCTAACCTCTTCTCGTCACCACTTCCTCTCTATATGGTCTCAATTTTTTCACCCTTCCTCTCAGTTTCTCGCGCATTTTCTCATCTTCTTTTTGGGAGAATTCCCACCATGTGTCGTCATTTTCTATTTTCTCCTCCTCCTTAATCTGATGCCCCCCCCACTCTGAAACTCCCAGCTAGTAAAGTAAACACGCTCCGTCCACACTAATGAATTCCATTTTGAAAAGAGGAAATGGCTCCAATCCAGCAACTTTCCAATATGAAAGGATTCCTTCCTGCTCGGTGCCACCAGACTCCATCCAGGCTCCCTCGTCCTGCTGCGACACGCCGACTCCGGTCAAAGGTGGCGATGTCACAGCAGGACGACTTTCAACTGAAGCATCGTCTCGTCTGACGTCCCTGCTGTACATATAATAACTCCAGAAAACTTGATTGAAGTCATTGTCATGCTAATGAACCCGGTCCTGCCCCCCCGCTGCTCCTGCTGCATCTGTTCAATCCAGCAGCGACATTTAGATTTTGAAGGGTGATCGGCATGAAAATAATGAAACGGCCACGTTTGTAAAGCCGTTCGGGGATTCTGGGTTGTGTAATCGGTGCCGGTTCAAGGTCTTGTGAATGTTACAGCGGTTTGAAATGGAAATGCGAGTGTGATCAACGCCTCTGGATGGCTGTAGATGGGAAATAGCATGTGTGCGGCTCCACGGGAGCTAAAGCCGCATCTCATTAGCGTGTGTGTGTGTGTGTGTGTGTGTGTGTGTGTGTGTGTGTGTGTGACAGAGAAAGCTGCCAAACAGGACGTCAATGCCAACAACTGACAAACACACACTCGCTTCAGGGTTATTTCTCAAGGACGCAGACACAACACACCACTGATTGCCGTCTGCTGGCGGGTGAAGCCGTCTCCTCACAGCATGAGGTAGCGCAGAACTCCACCATGTTGTCGGACAAGCTCCGCCCCCTGCGAGCAAGAGTCAAAGTTGACTTTCTTGCTCAAAATCACAGGAATCTGAGATTTATTTATTTTTGGCCCCAATTTCGCCACGTTGGAGAAGTCGGGCGTCGTCGTCGAGGACGCAGCAAACTTCCAGCAGCTGATCAAAGCTGAACTCCATTGAGAAAAGGTCCGTCTCAAAGGTTGTCTGCTCGCCATCATGTGGGAAAGATGTGACAAAGCGGGAATTGATGCTGTTTGCATATTTGCACCGTGATGTCGTTGCTTCGGCGTTACTTTGACAGATCCGTGACAGTGAAATCACTGTAAAGTCCAAGTGGGAAGCAGCAGGTGGGGCCTCCGGCGTGACGGTGCACCAATGTTGTCACTGCAGTCACGGTTGGATTTGATGTTCTGGCATGATTTATTTGGCGTGACCCCTTTAGGGTTAAAGAAAATGAACCTATCAAAGAGCAGCATTGCTTTTCTTGTGATGATCGTGATGATCGTGGAGTCGTTTGCCAGTGACACCAAAGAAGAAGAAGGTCGCCTGCTTCTCCTCGCCGGGCTCGTAGAGATGGGCTGCTCTCGTACTTGGATGATATGAACGACTCCATATTGAATTCTGTTCCTCCCAGAAAGGATAAGAGACCAAAAGTTAGAATTTTGGGTGAAATAAATTTATCTTGGCATCACTAAAACTCTTCTGTGTGACCTTTGAAGGGATTAAACTGATTAAATTTCTCTGTCTGGGCAACGTATTGAATATTTGCCGCCTCATTTCAAAAACAAATATTGATATCTATCCTCTAAAACCCGTATCTCTCCAAACCGAGCTCGACCCAGCTTTCCAGACAGCAACCGACTGATCTCCAAGTGCTTTTCCATCAAATATTTGAAGTGAACTCAACTGCTGTTAACGCCAAGCTTCGCTGCAAACGCATCAGGGCGGCCACGGAGCGGAGAAAGACGTTTTCGGGCAAGAGTGAAAGCATGACGAAAGTGAAACAGGGGTTTTAAAAAAGAAAGAAGCAGAGAGGGGAGGTGGCAGTTTAGCACCGTTTTAAGGCTGGAAATGGCAGCGTTTCACCATTCATGCTGCCGTATTTATGCCTTTTTGTGGGAGCAGAAATCATCCTGAGCGGCATAATTTTCCATGCTAAATCATTCCCAAATATCTTGAGTCAAGAGTTGCACTCAGGCTGGAACAGATTCTGAACCATCATTCCGACTGAAAGCTTTGGCCTCCCATTTTCCCTCTTAAACCTTCAGCTCATTTTCAGTTGGAGTGGCACTCTGCTAGGTGGAGAAGCTGGTGTGAAACCACGCGGCGCCGCGGAACCGGGCGCCACGAGTAGCTTGTAAACACGGGTGGGAGAGCAGACAGCGGGAACCGTGAGGAGCGTGAGAATTTGTTCCACATTTGGTGAGAAGAGGAGGCTCTTTAGTTGGAGAGGACAGGTGAGAGAGCAGGGACGAATATTAACTTGTGCTTGTGTTCATTTTGCGGTGGGAAGCCAATATGAGCGGCTCTGGGTTTTAAATTTCCCATTTAATTCTTTACACCAAGACTTTTACAGCAGGAAACAAGCCGACCAGCGAGGAGATGAAACGTGACAGGAAAATATTTGATGCCGCGTGAAAAGTTGACAGGGAAGATGTAGAAATACTCCGAAGTACAGTGCAGTACCAGCATGTTTTATGTGTTATTTACGAATAATCGTGTGTGTCTACGATGTGAATTCTCAGACTGCTTCTTTTCAGGTTTCTCTCAAGATTCCAATCATATTTTTAGCACAAAACTCCACACAGGAGGAACGAATCAGAGGTCAGAGGTCAGTGTTGTGTTTCTGCTGCAGCACCAAAACTCCTCCCAAAGCTGAGATCTGAGCTGCGGTGGCGCCGGCTAGAAAAAAAACTCCAGGTGAAGCTGTTGAACGTAGCGGCGTGCAGGGTTCCACCCCGCGTAAGCTAGAACAGCAGCCTCCAGTGGGGAGAACACTGCCTGTTCCTGATGCTGGCCCGGAAACTGCGGGTTTGTTCTCCTGATGATGGATGACAGGAAGTAGAATTTCTCATGTAGGGGAAAAAAATAGGCGACTCAGAAGTTGTTTTGTTTGTATCCAGCAGACGAGAACACAGCTGTGTGTGTGTGTGTGTGTGTGTGTGTGTGTGTGTGTGTGTGTGTCCAGTGATT